>NW_027556180.1:135765351-136310351 GCF_003287225.1 Phascolarctos cinereus | reverse complement strand
GAGAATATATAGTTGAAAATGTCATCTACATCCAGAGAAAGAAGTGAGGGAGTCTGAATGCAGTATGAAAACTATTTAACGTTCTTTCTTTTTTTTTTTTTTCCAATTTTAACCTGTTTGGCTACATGGTTAATATGGAAATGTTATACATAACTCACACATGTGCAATCTATTAAATTCCTTGCCTTCTCAAAGTGGGCTTATGGGAGGTAAGGACAGAGAATTTGGAACTCATTTTTTTTAAAATTAAGATAGTTTTTTTATGTAAGTTAAAAATATATAAAAATTAGAAAAAAAGAAAAAAATTAAAGAAGAAATGATATGTTGGATGGTTTAATAGAAACCTGGGATCACCTAAATGTACACACAATGTAAACTGAAGTGAGCAGAATTATTGAATGATGATCAACTGTGAATGACTTAGCTATTCTGATCAATATGATTTTCCAAGGCAATTCCAAAGGACTTATAATAAAATATGTAATCCAGGAAAAAAAAAGAATTGATGAAACTGGACTGCAAATTGAAGCATATTTTTTCACTTTTTTTTGCTACATGGTTAATATGGAAATATCTTTTCCATGATTTCACATGTATACTTCATATTATATGCCTTGATATGTCAATGTTGTGGGAGAGGTAAGAGGGAAGGATATAATTCAGGACTCAGAATTTTTTTAAACAAATGTCAAAAATAAATAACAAATTTTAAAAATGCCTATGATATTCCAATATGTTTAGATTATATATACTATGTTTATGCGTAAGTACACACTTAGGTACACATAAGCATGTGACATCTATCTATCTATCTATCTATCTATCTATCTATCTATCTATCTACATATATATATATATATACATACATACATACATATATATATACATACATATAGTTATCACATAATTTTATCCATGCACACACAACCTTCCAAATACATATGTGTGTGTTTGTTTATGTATGTGTGCATAAAGAGGAAGAGAGAGACAGAGACAGAAGAGAGATGGGTAGAGACAGAGATAGTAATAGATAGAAATATACTAGTTATTTGGAAAACTATGGTGGGATTCAATAAATCCACATATAACAAAATAATAAATTAATTTAGCAGCTCCATATTAAAAAAACAAATGAAAATATATTTATTGATATGTGCCTTGACTATATAATCAATCAATAAACCTCATTTATTAAGAATCTATTTTCAAATTCAGAGATCATCAATTAACTCAACATAATTAAGAAAAACACAAATATTTCACTATGGGGGCAGCAACTCAAGTTTCCTGGGGCCTCCTCACTGGCTTTGTGTGCTGTGGCATCAGGTGCTGGCAGTTGGAGTCTGTAGGGTTCTGGCAGCTTACCTGATGTTAGGCTGGAATCAGCAACACTGGAGTTCTAGGGGGAGAGGTGGAGAGTCTGGTACCTGGAGGATGCCTGATCACCCAGTTCTTGACCTCCTTTCTTTGTCTCCTACTCACCCAGGCCTTATACAGGGAGTTTTTGCTGCTAGAGGATGTCTTTCAGCCTGGATCTTTATCTCTTGGAGTTGTTCCCAGAGTTTTGCTGAGGCACTGGGAGACTTGGCACCCCAAGTCACATGATGTTTTTCTGAGCTAGTGTCCACCAGTTCCCATACCCATACTGAGGCACTCAGCAGTGCTGGTATTTGCGCTTGCTTGCTCCATCACCTGGGATCTCCTCCTGATGTGCTGAAGAGGGGCTTTCCACTACCTTTCTGGGATGCCTCCCATTATGCACTGCTCCCCCTTTCCCAAAGTGAGAGGGGCTTTTCCCATTAATTCCTCAAACTTCCTGGGCTACAACAATGCTACATTCCACATTTCCACTGGTTCAGCTATTCCAGGTTCTTTCCCTGGGTCAATATTTTCTTGGCTTTCAGAGATCAATATGGGAGGATGAGAGGAACTTACTTCTTACTCCTCCATCGTGGCTCCTAGAAGTGGAACCAGACTAGGCTTTTCTTTAATTGACTTTTCTTTCTGTAAGGTTGGGTCTAATAGGTCAGAAAAAAATTACTGGGAAATGTGACAGCCATCATCTGAAGCTTAACACAGTGCTTTTCACAGAGTAAGCAACTAATAATTTTTTTTTATTCATTCATTCATAAGTTCAAGAAGCTACGCTTTGTAACAGATAGAATACTGAACTAAGATTCTAAAAAGACATGAGTTCAAATACTTACTCAGTCTTTCATTACCTACAGCACTTTTGGCAAATTATTTAACCTTTCTTTGCCTAAATTTCTCTATCTGTAAAATGGACTTCATTTCCTTTGAGGTCCTTTCCTGTTCTGAATCCTATGAATGAGGCCAAGCAGATGGTGCATATTTTCAGTAATAATCAATTAATATCAATTAATAATCAATAACCAATGAATTCAAATTAGATTTCAAAGTTGAACCACTCAAAAATGTCAAGGACTTTAGTGAAAATAAATTTCTTTTCTGGGTCTTCAATAGCTGTGACTATAATGCCTAAATGAAAACTTACCAGACTATATCTCCACATGAGTTACTTCCCATAACAATGGTTACAGGAATTAGGATATAAGCATTGCTCTTTACAGAGTTCTTGGATTCATGGTTCTGAACTGTGTCCAAGGAAACTAAGAAGAGGTGGTAATCAAGATGATGGTGATTTGACTTGTTTGGTTCTTACTGGATCTGGCTCCTCAAGATATCTTACTGCTTCAACTAAATTAGCTTGCCTACCCTGTGGGTTGGAAGACATTCACATTGGGTGGGAATGGTTAGCCTCTTTTCCATAGAAGTTGCTGCCTCACTACCTCAGCCTTTTCTCTTTCCATACTTGACTGCCCAGTGACTTTGGTTCACATTCTATTCCTCTCTTAAAACTCTCTAACTTGAGAGCCCAGATAGTAGAATAAACAGCAAGTCATTCTCACTCTCCCCCATTGACCTCTGGAAAATTCCAAAAATAGCATCCCAGGAGAGATCCTGGAACAGCAGAGTCAGCAGAAAGATGGGGAAAAGCAGTCTTAATCTGGGAGAAACTAAGAATCAATAAGAAAGTTCTGTCTCATTCTGGTAAAAGGGGAGCACAGCCCAGGATGGAAGGTGCCTGGCAAGCCAGCAACAAGCCCCATCTCAGTAAATAAGCAGGGGATCCTAATCCCCAGGGTAGTGCAGCAGGCAAATTTCACCACCAGGACCCCCTCTGCGCATTAGCACAGACAGAGGAACCAGCAGACTCCAGCTCAGAGAACCACTGCATGTGTCAGCACAGCTCAAGTCTTGCAGGCATCCTCCAGCAACCAAACCTCCCTGTGCTTTAGTGCAGAAAAACTCAATTGGGTATAGAAATATATCTTACCCTATAGAAAGGAGGAGGGGAAAATGGGAAAGAAAAAGAGGGAGGTCTGAGAGAAGGGAAGGAAGGTTGAGTGAGGCAGTGGTCAGAAGCAAAACACTGGTGAGAAGGGAAAAAGAGAAAAGAGAAAGAAAAGCATAAACAAGTGGGGAAATAGGATGGAGAGAAAAACACATTTAGTAATAATAACTGTGAATGTGAATTGGATGAACTGTCCAATAAAATGAAAGTGGAGAGCAGAGTGGTTTAAAAATCATAATCCCACTATATGTAGTTTACAAGAAACACATTTGAAACAGAGGGATACAAGCAGAGTCAAGTTAAAAGGCTGGAGCAGAATATACTGTGCTTTAGCTGAAGTAAAAAAGCAGGGATAGTAATCCTAATCTCAGACAAAGCAAAAGCAAAAATAGATCTAATTGAAAGGGATAAGGGAGGAAACTATATCCTGCTAAAAGGTACCATGGACAATGAAGTAATATCAATACCAAACCAACACATATGCAAAAATTGGTAGAGCATCCAGATTCTTAGAGGAGAAGTTCAAGGAGTTACAGGAAAAAAATAGACAGCAAAACTATACTAGTGGGGGATCTCAATCTTCCCCTCTCAGAATTAGATAAATCTAACCATAAAATAAACAAGAAAGAAGTTAAGGAGGTGAATAGAATCTTAGAAAAATTAGATATGGTAGACTTTAGGAGAAAATTGCTTTAGAATTTGTTTAGAGCCATTTTTACATGTTTTTGAGGGATTTGGGAGAGAGCTTAAGGAAGTCACTGCTTTTACTCTGCCATGTTACGGGTCAAAACTCCTCCGGAGAAAACTGAAAGGGGATTGGAATATGTCTTTTTCTTCACAGTACATGACATCTAAACAAAAGATGACCATCTACTAGGGCAATAAAAATTTCACAATGCAGAGCATAAAGGCAGAAATATTTAATGCAGAGGTGATTCTGGGAAGATGTCAGAGAAGGTCAGAAAATTTCAAGCTTGAAGATTTTCCTCCACAAAAGATGAAACTTGCCTCAAGGCATACATAAAGCAGTGAAAATAAATAAGAAAAGTGGCAGAACAGGGGTCTTTCTGGGACAACTGGAGAGTGTCTGAAGAAAAATTCCAAGATAAGATTTCCTCCCCGGGAAAAGTAAACATCTCCTGGCAGACAACAACAAGCAGTAAGCCCTGGGGTTAGCTGAATTGGAAGGCTCCCTTGGCCCCAGACATAGGAACTTTATAGAGAAAGCAGTTGGGCATCTGAATGGGGGAACATCTGGGTAACCTCTGCTGACAAGGAACACCAGACCTAGTTCTACTGCAGAGAGCAGATAGGGGTGAGAAGTAACCAGCACATGCCTTGTAAGTGCAGATGCAGTGGGGGCAGGACATCACTGGCTGTGGGCACTTACAGGAGACTGGAGGGCTTGGTTTGAGTTCAAGATCAGAAAGGAGAATTGAAGAGGACATGAAGCCAGAGGCACCATCCCTGATACCCTAAAACTAAAGATGATAACAAAAACTAAACTATTACAGAAAAAAAAAAATCACAGGCAAAGAAGAAAGAATCCATCATAGATGGCTATTACCAGAGTAGGTAAGACTGTGGAGTTCATCTTCAGAGGAAGACACTAAGCAAAGAAAACCTCTTCCACCCCAAAGAGTAATGTCAAATAGTCACCTGCCCAAAAAATAATTCATTGAAAAAATTTTAAGGAAAGGACTTTAAAAATCAAGTCAGAGATACTGAGGAAAAAGTAAAAAGAAAAATAGGAATAATCCAAGAAAAGCAAGAAGATTATGAAAAGAAAGTCAACCCCCCCCCAAAAAGAAAGAAAAGAAGGTCCAGAATGTTTTTAAATATAAATTTATTTTTAGTTTTCAATATTTACTTCCACAAGATTTTGAGTTCCAAATTTTCACCCCCTCTCACCCTTTCCCCCACCCCAAGATGGCATGCATTCTGAATATCCCTTCCTCTAGTCTGTCCTCTCTTCTATCTCTCCCCCTTTCTCTTATCCCCTCCCCCTTCTATTTTCCTATAGGGCAGGATAGACTTCTGTACCCCACTTCCTGTATTTCTTATTTCCCAGTTGCATGTGAAAACATTTTTTTTAAACATATGTTTTTAAAATTTTAGGTTTCAAGTTTTCTCCCTTCCTCCCTCCCCACCCACCCTCATTCAAAAGGCAAGCAGCTCAATATAGGTTATAAATGTGTAGTTGTGCAAAACAATTCCACAGTAGACATGTTGTGAAAAACTAACTCTATTTCCCTTAATCCTACCCTGCCCTCCCATCTATTCTATTCTTTCTTTTGACCCTGTCCCTCCTCAGAAGTATTTACTTGTGATTACCCCCTTTTCCAATCTGCCCTCCTTTCTATTATCCTCTTGCTTTCTTGTCCCCTTCTCCCCCTGTTTTCCTGTAGGGTATGACAGATTTCCATATCCAATTGTATGTGTATATTATTCCCTCCATAAGCCAATTCCTATGAGGATAATATTCACTCATTCCATCTCACCTTCCCTCTTTTCTCCTCCACTGTAAGTGACTTTTCTGATTTTTTTTGTGAGATAATTTACCCCATTCTATCTCTCCCTTTCTTCTTCTCCAAGTATAATCCTCTCTTATCCCTTAATTTTATTCCTCAGATATGACCCCTTAATTTTCAACTCACCCTGTGCCTTGTATCAATCTATCTATCTATCTATCTATCTATCTATCTATCTATCTATCTATCTATCTATCTATCTATCTGTCTGTCTGTCTGTCTTTCTGTCTGTCTGTCTATCTGTCTATCTATATACATATAATTTTTTTTCCTCCAACTACCCTAATATGGACAAAGATCTCATGAGTTATAACTATCATCTTTCCATGAAGGAATGTAAACAGTTCATCCCTAATAAGTCTCTTATGATTTCTCTTTCCTATTTACCTCTTCATGTTCCACTTGAGTCTTGTATTTGAAAGTCAAATTTTCTATTCAGCTCTCCTCTTTTCATCAAGAATGCTTGAAAGTCCTCTATTTCACTGAATGACCATTTTCCCCCCTGAAATATTATACATAGTTTTTCTGGGTAGGTGATTCTTGGTTGTAATCCTATCTCCTTTGCCCTCCAGAATATTACATTCCATGCCCTGTGGTCCTTTAGTGCAGAAACTGCTAAATCTTTTGTTATCCTGATTGTGTTTCCACAATACTTGAATTGTTTCTTTCTGGGAACTCTGGAATTTGGCTGTAATATTCCTAGGAGTTTTCCTTTGAGGATCTCTTTCAAGAGGAGATCTGTGGATTCTTTCCATTTCTATTTTGCCCTCTGGTCCTACTATATCAGGGCAGTTTTCCTTGATAATTTCTTGAAAGATGATGTCTAGGCTCTTTTTTTGATCATGGCTTTCAGATAGTCCAATAATTTTTAAATTCTCTCTCCTGGATCTATTTTCCAGGTCAGTTGTTTTTCCAATGAGATATTTCACATTGTCTTCTATTTTTTCATTCTTTTGGATTTGTTTTACAGTGTCTTGATTTCTCATAAAGTTGCTGGCTTCCAATTGCTCTATTCTAATTTTTAAGGAAGTATTTTCTTCAGTAAGCTTTTGGACTTCCTTTTCCATTTGGCCAATTTTTCCTTTTAAGGCACTTTTCTCCTCATTGGCTTTTTGGACCTCTTTTGCCATCTGGGTTAGGCTATTTTTTAAGGTCTTATTTTCTTCAGTATTTTTTTTGGGTCTCCTTTAGCAAGCTGTTGAGTTGTTCTTCATGATTTTCTTGCATCACTCTCAGTTTTTTCTCTACTTCTCTTACTTGCTTCTCAAAATCCCTTTTGAGCTCTTCCAAGGCTTGGGACTGATTCATATTTTTCTTGGAGGCTTTGGATGTAGGAGCTTTGACTTTGTTGTCTTCTTCTGGTTGTATATTTTGATTATCTTTTTCACCAAATAAGATAATATAGTCTGACTGTTTTGGGCACTGCTTGCTCATGATCCCAGCCAGTTACTTGTGGTTTAAACTCTTTGTTAAGGTAAGAGTCTGCTTCCAATGTGGAGAATATACTATCCCAAGCTTTGGGGATTTGTACAGCTGTTTTCAGAGATACTTGTGGGGACCTGTAAATTTTCAGTTCTTGCAAGGTGGTATGATAAGGGGCAAGGTGTTTACTCCTTTCCTAGCCTGTGTTCTGGTCTATTAGTGATCACCAGTACTCCTTTCTGTCCTGTAACTGTGAGGAGGGTTTTCTGTTCACAGCCACTACAAGCGCCACCATGCCAGTGCTCCTCCTCACCCCAGGACCACTGCCCAGAACTGTGACCCGGATCCAAACATGGGCAGAGCAAGAGATTACTGCCTCAGCACTGGCAAAGAGATCCCTGCAATCCCTCTCTGATCAGCCACTGGATTATCCCTCAGTCTATGGACTGGAAGCTAAGGAGGCAGCTGCCCTGCCTGGGCCACACTTGGGAGGAATGGAGCCGAGACCCCGTTCCTCTCTCAGCACTTTTCCCACTCACCTTCACAGTTGTCTTTGGCATCAGTGGATTGAGGAGTTTGGAAGCCACCACAGCTGCCCTTGATTCAGTCTTCTGAAGCCTGTTTCAGGTTTGTTGTGGCCTGTGCAGCCAAGCCGCACCGCGCTTCTCTCCCAGCCTCTTGTGAAATACCTTTCTGATAAATCATCCAGGCTTTCTTGGCCTGGAAATTTGTTTCATTCTGTCTTTTTGTGGGTTCTGCAGCTTTAGAATTTGTTTACAGCCATTTTTATGAGTATTTAGAGGGGTTTGGGGAGAGTTCAAGCAAGTCGCTGCTTTCACTACACCATCTTGGCTCCACCCCGAAGATCCAGAATTTTAAGGAAGAAAATTGCTCCTTGAAAATCATAATTAAACAAGTGGAATCCAGTGAAGTTATAAGAGATTAAGAAATAATAAAACAAAATACAAAGAATGAAAAAATAGAAGAGAATGTGAAAAGGTCATAAGAAAAACAACTGATCTGAAGAATAGATCAAAAAGAGAAAACATAAGACTAATCAGACTACCTGAAAGCTATGATCAAAAAAAGAATCTTGATACAATAATAGAAGAAATAATTAAAGAAAATTGTCCTGAAGCATTAGAACAAAAGGGGAAAGTAGAAATAAAAAAAAAAATCCACTAATCACCACCTGAAAGAGATCCTATGAGGAAAACTCATAGGAATATGACATTCAAATTCTGAAACCCTCAGCTCAAGGACAAAATATTATGTGCAAGAAAAAAAAAACAATTTGCATATGGTGGTATCACAGATAGAATCACGGAAGACCTAGCAGTTGCAACACCAAAAGTTCACAGGCCTTCAAACACTATAAATCCAAAAGCCAAAGAACTGGGCTTCTGGATGAAAATATCACACCCATCAAAGCTAAGCATAATTCTGAATTAAAAAAAAGCACATTTAATGATTTGTTAAACTTTCAGCATTTGGTTGGGCAGAGAGAGGACCTGAACTTAAAAGAATATTTGACATACAAGAACCAAGAGAAATATATGGTACATACCAATGACGAATTACAAAGGACTAAATAAGGATGGACTGCTTAACTTTTATTTTTGTAAAATGTAAAACCTATGTCTAAGATTGTTATTAGTAATTACATAGCTTATGAGAAAAATTTGGGTAGACTTAAGTATGATATTACTTCAAAAAGTAAAACAGTTCAAAAACAGCCAAAAGTAATGATCTTATTCAAATGAAGTGTGAGAGGAAGAACCAATGCAGAAGAATTAGATAGGAGAGGTTGGGTTTTTAGTTCAAGAAGCCTACTGGGGAACGGGTTCAAGAGGGGAAAAAAATGTATACTTTTACAAGGGTACAAAAGTCTTCTAAATTTAAAAAGAAATAAAACTCTGTGGGGATAGGGAGGAAGAAAAGGATAAAGGAGGGCTCTTCAGAAGGGAAGGGAGGGAATAAGTTAAAAGGAGGATATAGAAGGATATTTACATCAATGGGAATGAGAGGGATTCTTGAGAGGATAAGGCAGGGATGTTTAGAGAAGAAGGTGAGGGAATAGGTAAAAGGGGCATACAAAAGGGTGGGATTTTTTTACTTATGGAAAGGGGAGAATAAGGGAGGAATTGTTGAAGCAGGGGTAGGTTAAGTAATAGAAGGACAAGGTAGCAGGTAGAAGAGTTGGGAGAGATAAGGAATAAAGAGACAGGAACAAAAATTAAAAAAAAAAGATTATGAGTAGAATCTCTTAGAGAAAATATGTTTATATATGCATGTGTGTATATATTAATATGTATATATGTACATGGGTATGTAGATAGTAATATCATTATATAAATGTATCAATGGTTAATTGTAGCCTGGGGGTGGGAAGAAGGAGGAAGGGGAAAGAAGAACAAAGTAAAAATTGTGCAGTAGGGCACAAAAGAAAACCTACAAGAAAACAAAGAAGGATAACTTTCAACATAACACACAGTATATAATATATAGGCTTTCCTGAAATGGAAAGTTATGGTTATTTATTCTGAATTCTCTCCTACATTCTGCTGGGCAAGACTTTTTTTCTTTTCTAATTTTATATTTAAGCTCAATATTTAAGTTTCTGTTTCTTTTTCTTTTCTTGTCATATATTTAAATTTTAGTACTTGTTTAATATAAAAACAGCAAAAAATATGAAATGTGCTCTTTTAAGATCATGATGCACTAAAAATTATGTGTAATAAAAGGCCATGAAAAGATAGACTAAAATTTAAGTGGAAATTAAGTAATATAATCCTAAAGAATGAGTGTGCCAAATAACAACTCAGAGAAACAATCAATAACTTAATTCAAGAGAAAGAAAATAATGAAATAACATACCAAAACTTATGGGATACAGCCAAAGCAGTCTTTAGGAGATATTTTATGATTCTCAATACTAACATGCATAAAATAGAGAAAGACGAGACAAATGAATTGGGCATGCAACTAGAAAAGCTAGGGAAATGAACTATAAATCTCCAATTAACTGCCAAGTTTGAAATTCAGAAAGTCAAAGAAGATATTAATAAAATTGAAATTAAGAAAACTGTTGAACTAATACATAAAACTAAGAGCTGGTTTTATGAAAAAAAAACCAATAAAATAGATAAACCTGAGGTTAATTTGATTAAAAAAGAAAGAAAAAAAAACAAATTACTAGTATCACAAAGGAAAAGGGTGATCCACCACCAAGGAAGAGGAAATCAACACAATAATTAGGAGCTATTTTGTCCCACAATATGTTGATACATTTGACAATCTTAGTGAAATTGATGAATATTTACAAAAATATAAATTGTCAAGATTAACAGAAGAGGAAACACTTAAATAACCATGTTTTAGGGGGGGGAAGTAATTAAACAAGCTGCTAATAAATGCCCTAAGAAAAAATCTCCAGGGCCAGATGGATTTACAAGTGAATTCTATCAAACATTTAAAGAATGATTAATTCCAATACTATGTAAACTATTTCGAATAAGTAGAAGAAGTCCTACCAAATTATTTTTTATAATAAAAATATGTGCTGACACCTAAACCTGGAAGAGCCAAGCAGAGAAAAAAAATTATAGAACATTTTCCCTAATGAATGTAGATGGAAAACAATTTTAAATGAAATATTAGCAAAGAGATTACAGCAACTTATCTAGAGGGAAATATACTATGACTAGGTAGGATGTGTATGAGGTATGCAGGGCTAGTTCAATCTTAAGAAAACTATCCTGTCTAACACGAGGTAAGCTGCCAGAAACCTACAGCCTCCAACTGCCAGCATAAGGGGCACCAGCAAGCAAAGCCAGTGACCAAGACCTAGGCTCCTAACACAAGAAGCTTGGGTCAGTACCCTCTGTTCCCCAGGAGGAGTGTTCAATCTCTTTAAAGGCCAGGGAATAAAGAAACACCATGAGCAAAAAAAAAAAAGTACCATAGATTCGTATTATGAGAAGAGTGAAGATCAAGACAGAAATTATGAAGAGGACAACATTGTCAACAAACCCGCATCTGCATCAACAAAAGGGAATATGAACTGGTCTGAAGCCCAAAAAGCTTTCCTAGAAGAGCTCAAGAAGGATTTTAATAGTCAAATGAGACAGGTAGAAGAGTCCTTCAAAAATACAATTGGAAAATTGGAAAAAAAATACACTGAAGAAAACAAGTACCTAAAAAACACAATTGGCCAATTGAAGAAGGAAATACAAAAACTAACAGGAGAGCATACTGAAGGAAACAAGTCCCTAAAAAACACAATTGGCCAGTTGAAGAAGGAAGTACAAAAACTAACAGAAGAAAACAATCTGTTAAAAACTAGAACTGGACAAATGGAAACCAATGTCTCTGTGAGAGAGCAAGAATCGGTCAAACAGAAACAAAAAAATGAAAAAATCAATGAAAATGTAAAATACCTTGTCAGTAAAACAACTGACATGGAAAATTGACTCAGGAGAGACAATTTAAAAATTATTGGACTACCTGAAAATCGTGATGAAAAAAAGAGCTGGGATCTCTGGACAGTATCTCTCAGGAAATCATAAAGGAAAACTGCCCAGAAGTCCTAGAACCAGAAGGGAAAATAACCATAGAAAAATCCACCAATCACCACATGAAAGAGATACCAAATTGACAATGCCAAGAAATATAATAGCAAAATTCCAAAATTATCAAATGAAAGAGAAGGTGCTGCAAGCAGCCAGAAATAAACAATTTAAATATCATGGAACCACAGTCAGGATTACACAGGACCCTGCAGCTTCTACATTAAGAGACCACAGGGCATGGAACATGATATTCCCTAAGGCAAAGGAGCTTGGAATGCAGCCAAGGATCAATTACCCAGCAAAAATGAGCATCGTTTTTCAAGGGAGGAGGTGGACATTCAATGAAATAGGAGACTTCCAAACTTTCCTGATAAAGACTACAGCTCAACAAAAAATTTGATCTTCAAGTACAGGACTCAAGAAAGACTTAAAAAGGTAAATGGGACAGAAGGATACAATATGTTGTTAATGGGGGGGCTGTTTAAACCCCTACAAGGGAATATGAGACTTGCAACCCTTGAGAACTGTATAGTTATTACACCTTGTTAAAGAAGTATACATAAAGAGGGTGGATATTAGTTGACTTTGATGTAATGATAAAAAAAAATCTAATCAAGTGGGTTAAATGGTTCCAAATAAGTGAATCAATCTGATCTTAGAAAATGTACTGAGAAAGAAGGAGACAGACAAGGGTAAATTACATTACAGGAAAAGACACAAAATCCCATTACAGCAGAGGGAGAGAAGGGGGGGAAGCATTGTTTGAACCTTACTGTCATCAAGAAAGGCATAATATAATCAGTTACATACAGAAATCTAACTTGCCCTACAGGCAGTAGGAGGGAAAAGGGGAAAGAAAAGGAGGGGGAAAGAAAAGGAGGGGGAAAGAAGGGAGGAAGAAGCAGTAAGACTAAAGGGGAAGAAAAGGGAAAGGGATAATAAAAGGGGGAAGGGACTGAAGGAGGGTGGTCAAAAGCAAAACACTGGAGAAGGGGGGAAAGGAAAAAGGAGAAAGAAAAGCATAAATATAGGGAAAAATCATAACTGTGAATGTGAATGGGATGAACTTTCCCATAAAAAGGAAATGGATTGCAGATTGGATTAAAAACAATAATCCTACAATATGTTGTTTACAGGAAACACATTTGAAAAAGAGTGACACATACAGGGTAAAGGTAAAAGGCTGGAGCAGAATATATTATGCTCAGCTGAAGTGAAAAAAAGCAGGGGTAGCAATCCTGATCTCAGACAAAGCAAAAGCAAAAATAGATCTAATCAAAAGAGATAAGGAAGGAAACTACATCCTGCTAAAAGTCACCATAGACAGTGAAGTAATATCATTACTAAACATATATGCACCAAATGGCATAGCATCCAAATTCTTACAGCAGAAGTTCAGGCAGTTACATGAAGAAATAGACAGCAAAACTATACTAGTGGGGGACCTGAACCTCCCCCTCTGCACTAGATAAGTCTAACCACAAAATAAACAAGAAAGAAGTTAAGGAGGTGAATAGAACATTAGAAAAGTTAGGTATGATAGACCTCTGGAGAAAACTGAATGGGGATAGAAAGGAATATACTTTTTCTGCAGTACATGGCACATACACAAAAATTGACCATGTACTAGGGCATAAAAACCTCACAATCCAATGCAGAAAGGCAGAAATATTAAATGCACCCTTTTCAGATCATGATGCAATAAAAATTATATGCAATAAAGGGCCATGGAAAGATAGACTAAAAAATAATTGGAAACTAAATACTCTAATCCTAAAAAATGATTGGGTCAAACAACAAATCATAGAAACAATCAATAATTTCATTCAAGAGAATGACAATAATGAGACAACATACCAAAACCTATGGGATGCAGAAAGCAGTTCTTAGGGGAAGTTTTATATCTCTAAATGCTTACATAAATAAAATAGAAAAAGAGGAGATTAATGAATTGGGCATACAACTAAAAAAACTAGAAAAAGAACAAATTAAAAATCCTCAACTAAACACCAAATTAGAAATATTGAAAACCAAAGGAAAAATTAATAAAATTGAAATTAAGAAAACTATTGAACTAATAAATAAAACTAAGAGCTGGTTTTATGAAAAAACCAATAAAATAAAAACCTTTGGTTAATTTAATTAAAAAAAGAAAGAAGAAAACAAAATTACCAGTATCAAGAATGAAAAGGGAAGCTACCACCAAGGAAGAGGAAATTAAAACAATAATTAGGAATTATTTTGCCCAACTATATGCCAACAAATTTGACAATCTTAGTGAAATGGATACATATTTACAAAAATATAAATTGCCCAGATTAACGAAGAGGAAGTAAAATACTTAAATAACCCCATCTCAGAAAAAGAAATTGAACAAGCCATTGATGAACTCCCTAGGTAAATATCTCCAGGGCCAGATGGATTTACATGTGAATTCTATCAAACATTTAAAGAACAATTAATTCCAATACTATATAGACTATTTGGGAAAATAGGTGAAGAAGGAGTCTTACCAAATTCTTTTTATGATACAAATATGGTGTTGATACCTAAACCAGGAAGAGTCAAAATAGAGAAAGAAAATTATAGACCAATTTCTCTAATGAATATAGATGAAAAAATTTTAAACAAAATACTAGCAAGTAGATTGCAGCAACTTATCACAAGAATAATACACTATGACCAGGTAGGATTTATACCAGGAATGCAGGGTTGGTTCAATATTAGGAAAACTATCAGCATCATTGAGCATATCAAAACAAAACCAACAGAAACCACATGATCATCTCAATAGATGCAGAAAAAGCTTTTGATAAAATACAACACCCATTCCTATTAAAAACACTAGAAAGCATAGGTATAAATGGAGTCTTCCTTAAAATAATAAATAGCATTATCTAAAACCTTCAGCAAGCATTATATGTAATGGGGACAGGCTAGAAGCATTTCCAATAAGATCGGGGTGAAACAAGGATGTCCATTATCACCACTGTTATTCAATATTGTACTGGAAACCTTAGCTTTAGCAATAAGAGAAGAAAAAGAAATTGAAGGCATTAGAATAGGCAAAGAAGAAACAAAGCTATCACTCTTTGCAGATAACATGACGATATACTTAGAGAATCCTGGAGAATCAAGTAAAAAACTACTTGAAATAATAAACAACTTTAGCAAAGTTTCAGATTATAAAATAAACCCACATAAATCATCAGCATTTCTATATATTACCAACAAAGCCCAACAGCAACAGATAGAAAGAGAAATCCCATTTAAAATTACTATAGACATTATAAAATATTTAGGAGTCTACCTCCCGAAACAAACCCAGGAACTCTATGAACACAATTACAAAACACTCTTCACACAAATAAAATCATATGTAAATAACTGGAAAAACATCAGTTGCTCATGGGAGCTGCTGGAGTGAGCTAATATAATATGATAAAAAATGACAATTCTATACCTAAAGCTAATTTACTTATTCAATGCCATGCCAATCAAACTACCAAGAAATTATTTTATGCAGTTAGAAAAAAATAATAACAAGTTCATTTGGAAAAACAAAAAGGTCCAGAATATCAAAGGAAGTAATGAAAAGAAATGCAGGGGAAGGTGGCCTAGCAATTTCAGGTCTTAACATTGTATTGTAAAGCAGCAATCATCAAAACTACTTGGTACTGGTTAAGAAATAGGGAGGTGAATCAGTGGAACAGGTTAAATGTGCAAGACACAGTAGTGAATGACTATAGTAATCTATTATTTGATGAACCCAAAGACCCCAGCTTCTGGGATAAGAACCCACTCTTTGAAAAAAAGTTCTGGGAAAACTGGAAAAGAGTATGGCAGAAACTAGGCATAGACCCATAACTCACACCATATACCAAAAATAAAGTCAAAAGGGTTCATGACTTAGATATAAAGGCTATACCGTAAGTAAACTGGGAGAACAAGGAATAGTCTACCTATCAGATCTATGGTAAACATAAGAATTCATGACCAAACAGGAGATAAAGAACATTATGAAAAGAAAAATGGATCATTTTGATTACATTAAATTGAAAAGTTTTTTGCACAAACAAAGCCAATGCAACTAAGATTAGGAGGAAGGTAGAAAATTGGGAAAGAATTTTTACAACCAGTCTCTCTGATAAAGGCCTCATTTCTAAAATACATAGAGAATTAAAGCAAATTTATAAGAACACAAGCCATTCCCCAATTGATAAATGGTCAAAGGATATGAACAGACAGTTCTCAGATGAAGAAATTTAAGCCAAAAAATGCTCTAAATCATTATTGATTAGAGAAATGAAATCAAAATAACTCTGAGGTACCACACCAAACCTATCAGATTGGCCAACGTGACAGAACAGGAAAATGATAAATGTTGGAGAAGATGTAGGAAAATTGGAACACTAATACTTTTTTGGTGGAGTTGTGAAATGATCCAACCATTTTGGAGAACAATTTGGAATTATGCCTAAAGGGCTACAAAAATGTGCATACCCTTTGATCCAGCAATAGCACTTCTAGGGCTATATCCCAAAGAGATCATAAAAATGGGAAAAGGACCCACAAATCAAAAGTATTCATAGCAGCTCTTTTTGTGGTGGCAAAGAATTGGAAATTGAGAGGATGCCCATCAATTGGGGAATGTCTGAGCAAGTTGTGTATATGAATGTAATGGAATACTATTGTGCTATAAGAAATGATGAACAGGCTGACATCAGAAAAACCTGGAAAGACTTATATGGTCTGATGCTGAGTGAAGTGAGCAGAACCAAGAGGACTCTGTACACAATAACAGCCACGTTATGCCATGATTAATATTGTTAAACTTCTCAGCATTATGAAGATCTAAGACATCTCCAGAGGCCTCAGGATGGAAAATGCTGTCCACATCCAAAGAAAGAACTATGGAAGTCGAATTGCTATCACTTATTTTTACCTTCTGTTGAGTTTTCTTTCATCTTTCTGATTGTTCCTCCTGTTAGTTTTAATTTTTACTTACAATTTCACTAATGTGAAAATATGTTTAATGGGTATGTAAATGTAAAACCTATATCAGATTGTGTGCCCTCTTGGGGAGTGTCGGGGGAAGGAAGGGGGAGAAAAATTTTCAACTCCAAACATATGGAAGTGATTGATGATAAATCAAAATAAATTAATAAAATTTTTAAAAAAGATAATAAAAAAGTAAAAAACATATTTTGATAATTATATCCCAATTTAAAAAAACTATCAGTAAAATTGAGTAAATCAATAACAAAATTAACAGAAATAGTATGATTATCCCAATAGATACAGAAAAAGCTTTTAACAGAATACAATCCCCATTGTTAAAAAAAAATAGATAAAACAACATCAGAGAGCAATAAATTAAGCTTTACTTAAAATGATAAGTAGGATCTATCTAAAACCATCAGCAAGCATTATATGTAATGGGCATAAGCTAGATGTATTACCAATAAGATCAAAGGTGAAGCAAGAACTTCCATTATCACCACTGCTATTCAATATTGTACTAGAAATCTTAATTGTAACAATAAGCGAAGAAAAAGAAATTGAAGGAATTATGATAAGTAAAGAAGAAAATCACTCTTTGTAGATGACATGATTGTATACTTAAAAAATCCTAGAGAATCAAGTAAAAACAATACTTAAAATAATAAACAAATTTAACAAAATTGCAGGATATAAAATAAGCCCATCAATTGGGGAATTTTTGAACAAGTTGTGGTGTATGAATGGAATAGAATATTATTGTGCTATAAGAAATGATGAGCAGGCACACTGCAGAAAAACCTGGACTTACATGAACTGATACTGAGTGAAATGAGAAGAACCAGAAGAACATTGTGCATAATAATAGGATTATTATGCAATGATTAACTTTGATAGACTTAGCTCTTCTCAGCAATGCAATGATCTAAGACAACTCCAAAAGAGTCATAATGGAAAATGCTACCCACATCCAGAAAATGAACCATAAAGTCTGAATGTAGATGGAAGCATACTATTTGCTTTCCTTTTCTTTTGTTGTTTTGTTTTATTTCTTCTTTCTCATGGTTCCTCCCATTACTTCTAATTCTTCTATATATCATGACTAATGTGAAAATATGCTTAATATGTATGTATAAGTAGAGCCTGTATCAGATTGCATGCCATCTTGGGGAAGGGGGAGGAGAGGAAAGGAGAGAAAATTTAAAACTCAAAATCTTCTGGAAGTGAATGAATGGTAAAAAACTAAAAATACATTGTTAAAAACAATAAATTGATTTCACTGTCCCTTATTGACCTCTAAGAACCCCAATAAATATCATACCAGGTAAAAGCCTAGAACAGTAAAGCCAGCGGAAAGATGGGGTGCATCAATTTTGTAGCCCGGAAAGCTTGAGGATTAATGGGAAAAGTCCCTCTCAATTTGGTAGAGGGGGAGCAGTATAAAATAAGATGGATCCCAGCAAGCCAGCAGAAACCCCAAACCTGGCAAACCTGTCAGAGATTCTGAGCCCCAGGGTAATAGAGTAAGCAACTGCCAACACCAGGAAAATCTGAGTGCCTTAGCACAGGCAGTAGAATAAGTATACTCCAGCTCAGAAAAACCGCTATGTGGACTAGCAGGCAGGAGTCCTGCAGCAGCCAAACCTCCTCAAGATTCAGCACAACTCCAGGCAACACAGCTTGAGGAACCATAACTCCAGACAGGCAGACATGCTCTGGCAGTAAAAATTTACAGTGTTTTAAAGCAGACCAGGTGTGCAGGCTTCCCCCAGGTGCCAGACTCCCGACCCCCATCCTGAGAACTTCAGCGTTGTTGATGCCAGCTCAGCACCAAGTAAGCTTCCAGATCCCTACAGCCTGTAGCTGCCAGCACAGAAAGCTAGTGACCAGGTCCCTGCCCTCCAGCACAAGAAGCTTGGGTCAGTGCCCTCTGTGCTACAGTGGGAAAGCTCAACTTTAAAAGCCAGGATATAGGCAAATACCATGAGCAAAAAGCAGAAATGGAAAATGACCATAGGTTCTTACTTTGAGGACAAGGAAGATCAGAACATAAATTCAGAAGAGGCCAGCATTGTCAATATACCCACATCCAAAACCTCAAAGGGGAATATGAACTGGTGTCAACCCAAAAAAGCCTTCTTGGAAGAGCTCAAGAAGGATTTTAAAAGTCAAATAAAAGAGGTAGGTGAAAAATTGGGAAAAGAAATGAGAGGTACACAAGACAGTATCAATATCTTGGAAAAGGAAGGACAAAAATTGACTCTAGAAAACAAGCCCTTAAAAAAATACAATTGGTTAAATGGAGAAAAAAAGTACACTGAAGAAAAAGACTTCTTCAAAAGTAGAATTGGCCAAAGGGAAAAGGAGGCACAAAAATTCACCAAAGAGAAGAACTCCTTAAAAAGTAAAATGGGCCAAATGGAAAAGAGATACAAAATCTTACTGAAGGAAACAATTCTTAAAAATTAGAATTGGGCAAGTGGAAGCTAATGACTCTGAGACATCAAGAATCAGTCAAACAAAATCAAAAGAATGAAAAAATAGAAGAAAACATACAATACCTCATTGGAAAATAGATCCAGGAGAAATAATTTGAGAATTATTGATCTACCTGAAAGCCATGATAAAAAAAAAAAGGCTGGACTGCATCTTTCAAGAAATTATTCAACAAAATGGCCCTGAGGTCTTAAAACCAGAGGGTGAAACAGTCATTGAAAGAATCCACTGATCACTTCCTGAAAGAGATCCCAAATTGAAAACACTAAGGAATATTGGAGCGGAATTCCAAAATTATCAGGTCAAAGAGAAAATACTGCGAGCAGAAAGAAAAAAAGAATTTAAATATCATGGAACCACAGTCAGGATCATGCAGGATGATATTCTGTGATATGATGTTCTATAAGATAAAGCAGATTGGAGCATAATCTTTTAGGGTAGGAGATGGACATCCAGTGAAATAGGGGATTTCCAAAACTTCCTGATGAAAAAACCAGAGCTCCACAAAAAATTTAATCTTCAAATACAAGACTCAAGAGAGGCATAGAGAGACAAACAGGAAAGAAAAAATATATATATTATTCAGTAAGGGCAAACTGCTTACATTGCTACATGGGAAGATGATACTTATAACTCTTGAGAACCTGTATCTTAAATTTAATAACTTATTGTAAATTTGTGGGGAATTTTCCTATATTGAAATTTTGATGATGCAATATTGCTTGATGGAACCATATAGTATCATATTATAAACATGTCATTACATGCAAATATTCCTTCTGATGTGTGCTACACTTCCCGACAATGCACAGCATGCTCTCCTGCCAACACCTTCTTGTTAAGACCTGTCAGTGGACTTGACTAATGATAGGTTATAACTTACATTTTGTGTGTTAATTTGGAAAATAATGTAATTACTATGACTTTAACTCTATTACATGACAGATGAAATATGCATGAATGGTTTTTCAAAATTTTCTTCTCTTCTTTCTGTATGCTTCTGCTGGCCCCTTATTTTTATTCAATGCCCCCAAAATGCAAATGAGGCTGCTACCACTACCTTGCATTCTTCCATACCCCCCAGGGGGTGATATCGCACACTTTGATAACCTATGGTAACTATTCAGGATTACAGCAAGATTCTGACTCTCTAATAAGTACCCATTATCATAGTCACTCTACTCATATTACTTAATGACCAATAAAACTGTCTTTAGTTACTCATGTTCTTTTGTGAGCAAAATACTTTAGGACCCATGTCCCAGCAGCAAAGTGTTATTTGTTCCAGTGTCCCTCCACATTGGATTTCATCTGTGTCATTTGTGTATCTGCAGTTTGCTTCCAACCACTTAATATGATAATTATGCCTAGTGAACATTGAATAAATGGGTTCATTTTAATTCAATAAGCAATTAAGGGTTACAGGACCAGGTTGGTAGGTAAAATAAAATAACAAGGTAGTTATTAGTTAAACACAAGATGCACAATTCCATGTTGTATTTTTCATTCTTTCCCAAAAAGTTCAACCAAAATTTTGCACTACAACAATAATAAACAAATACTTATGTTATTTTTGACAAAACAAGAAAACATGAAAATATTTATTTTAAGCTTGGAATAGTAAACTTTGAAAAAGAACTAGCTACCATGAATGCTAGTTACTTCCTATTACTTCCAGGATTGAAGATAAAGTCTTTTGTGTTTAAAGCTTGTTACCATGTAGTCCCTCCCTATCTTTCTATTTTCCTTACATTTGATTTCCATCTATTCACTCTACAATCTAGCTACCCTGCTCTATTTTCTGTTCTTCTTACATGGCAGTCTTCACCTCTTTGCCTCTACATTGTGTATCTCTAATGGCAGAAAGATTCTTCCTTTTTCACTTCTAACTTTTAATTTATCTTTCTTCCTTCAATAATGTGCTCAACTCTCACTTTTTGCTGGCTTTTCCTGGTCTTAACAACTGCTAGTGACTTTTCCTTTAAATAATCATATTTAATGAATGAACTTTAACATTTGTTGGGTTCAAAAATATTTATTTTTTTGAAATTACATTTGTTCATAAAAGGAAACATGACCACAATGTGGGTATGATTCAAATGCCATCTCTGACATATATTAGATTTATTACACTGGGGGCCTCTGTAAGACTATATGTCAGAAGAGTGTTTTGAATTAAACATTTGTTTGTATTCACAATATGTTTCTTATAGTGTAGTCCATAGATAAATGATTAGACATTGCTTCATAGAACTCTGTTGGTAGGAAACTTCTTTTCAACTCCTGAACTCTAAAAGCAATGAGATCTCACATTTTTTATATTTTAATCTTCAAAATATCAAACATTTAAGATAGAATGAATTCAGATTAAGACATTTGGGCTACTTTTTCAGTTATGTGTTTTTGTGCATATGTGTGTTCAAAATACCATTTATAATGTGGAAGATGGAAGGAAAAACAAACATTTGTTAATTATACTGGAATGGAATTTCTTTTTGTGTCCTGAGGTTATAGACCATGGAAAGGAGAATGGTCTGCTGTAAAATTTTATATTTATTCCTTTTTTTTAATATTTTGAGCAAAATGCATCTCTGGGGCTGATTACATATAGTTTTAAAATGCAACATAGATATGTATTTAAAAGGGAATTTTAAAAATATTAAAAAGGCTTTTAAGTTATAAATGAAAGTAAACTCTTCCAGATAATAAATTCTTGGAATAGTCCTATCTATCATTTTTATTACATTGCTTAATATTGTCTTGATTTCCCCACCTACTGTGGACTCACTGACTTGTTGGATTAAAAGGAGGGGATATTCTTCAGGGTCATGAGAAATGACACATACCTTATGAATTTCTGAGAATGATGATAACTTAGAGACTAATAGAAATTTGTACCAATCTTACTCTGACAAGATAAAAGGCTTTATAGGGGCAGCTAGGTGGTGCAGTGGATAGAGCACTGGCCCTGGGCTCAGAAGGACCTGAGTTCAAATTTGGCCTCAGACACATAACACTTACTAGCTGTGTGATCCTGGGCAAATCACTTAACCCCAATTGCCTAAGAATAAAAATTTAAAAAAACAGAAAAAAAAAGATAAAATGTATTAAGAAGGTGGGGAGTATCTAGAGGAGGACAACCAAAATAGGGAATGCTTTGATTTCAAGCTATATGATTACAAATCTAAAGGATGA
Organism: Phascolarctos cinereus; assembly: GCF_003287225.1. Classification (NCBI taxonomy): domain Eukaryota; kingdom Metazoa; phylum Chordata; class Mammalia; order Diprotodontia; family Phascolarctidae; genus Phascolarctos; species Phascolarctos cinereus. The sequence goes on along the minus strand of NW_027556180.1, from coordinate 136,287,759 downwards.
AAAATCTCTAACTTGAAGAAGAGAAATGATATGTTACACAACAGATATGTTCAATAATATTATATACTCATATACATACATGTGTGTGTATATAAAGTACAGTGTATATATACATACACATGTGTATGTATATGTGTGTGTGTGTGTACATATATATATACATATATATATGTATATGTAATATTTTTAAAAATCCAATCAACAGCAAAGAACAATTTGTTCTCCTTGGCACTATAGAAAAGAACTAGGGGCAAAAGATAGAAACTTAGAAGTGAAATTTAGATTTGAAGTAAGATTTAGTCATTTAATGTTGGAATGGGCATCCTTGTAATGTAATGACTTCTTCTTCATAGGAGATATTCAAGTAATGGCTGGATGGTTACTTACTATATAAATTGTAGACAAGGTTTTTCAAAATGTGTATGTTAGAAATGATGGTCATTGAAATCCCTTCAAATGCTAAGACTGAGATTCTGTGATTCTATGATTTGGGAGCATGTTTTTTATAAAAAATATAAATGCCAGACATTGCCCAAGGCTCCTGACATATTGATGTACATATTTTCTGAGTGAGTCTTTGGGGTTTCGCTCCTTCTAAATTTAACCAAAACTAAAAGGCATGTATTTAATTTACCTCTAAATGATAACACTAGTTTGTTTAAGGTATGAGATTTATATATAAAGTTCCCAAGCATACTGCCAAATGTAAGAATGTTTTTATTTATTTATTCAAGTATGAAAAAGGTACTAAGATTATTTCTGACAGTCTATGAACTTGAGGAGACTTTGAGAAATTCGTTATTTTAATACCTATTGATGGATTACCTCAATCGATTCAAACACTTTTACACCTGAGTTAATGTTTATAAGGTTTACAAATGCTTAGGTCTGTGGCATATTTTTTAAATAACTTGAAGCAAATGACTTCTTGAATTTAAGCTGATACTTTCTTGCTGGTGAATACTGTTGCATGAATCAATTACATTCTTTTTTTTTCCTAATTATAATATCACAATAAACATCCTAAACAATGACCGTGATAAATCATGCATTTGTAATCCTTATTCTTATATACTCCTTCCAAAATACTACAAGGAAGCAATTTATTTACACTTTCTTAAAAAAAAATGTTGTTTCTTCTCTTTGAAAATTTAGTCCTTTCATTATTTTTTCCAATAGAAGGAATAACATATTTTTAACTTTTTCCGCACAATAACATGGCTCCTTCTACAATTCTTAAATTTAGATTTGTTGTATTTCTCATGTCAATAGATAATTATCATAGTTTCCCTTTATCTTAAGAGATAAATGTGTATTTTTATGTTACTCAAAATAAGCCTATAATTTTGTAACAATAGCAAATATATCTCATGAGATTAAATGATTACTAAAAATGCCTTGTCAATGTGGCAGCTCGACAATTTTAATGTAAATTCATAATAAGATAGAGGGAAATCTCAATTAAGGCTCGAACAAGATAGAGAAAACACAAATTAGAAATCAGTACAGCACATGACATGGTATTGTAATGTCGTGGTTGCAAGAACAATAAAGCTTTAAATTTCCCCAAAGACTACTTCTGAGTATTTGGCTATATTGTTCAAGTTATGCTTTGCCTAAAGGGATCAATTCACCATAAACAATGCTTTCTAAACAAATTGATGTTCTGCATCACATGTTAGGATTTGATTACTGGAAATGTGTATGTAATGTAGAGTTAATTAGAAATTCCCAATTCTGAAATGTGTAGGGTTTTTGTTTATTATTTAAGCAATTCTCCAGCACTGGAGAGAACTTCTCAATATTTAGAGAGTTGACATTTTGCTAATTTCACTAACTGGAAAAATGCATTAGTCCAAGTAACAAATGCCAAGAAATTTTTACATTTTTTTATGCAACATGGAAAAATTTTAACTAATACTTGGTGAAAACATTCTGTGCTGAGTTTAGCTTTAAATTAAAGTATGTATTGCTTGCTTGAAAAGGGAGAAGTCTTAAATAGAGAATGGCACTGTGATACCAATTAGCACATCTATAATTAGCACACTAATTTTGGCTACTCATGAGCAATATCAAAATGAAAATTTCATTTGCCATTCAGTTTCCAAGGGGATTTCCCAGTCATGCTCAACTACTGCATGGAACTAAAGATTGAATTAGGAGCAAAAAGTCAAAGCATCTTGTTTTAAGAAGCCAGACTGCCTGCAAGTTTAAGAGGAACAAGTTGAAAATGGTCTATTTTGCCAGTAGTCTCAGTATTTTACAAAGGAAGAACTTGCAATTTAACAAAGATATATTAAGTATCTGTTAAGTGCATGGCACTGTTCTAAGTGCTCAAAATATGACAATGTCATACTTCAGACTATGTCCTTAAGTAACTTCCTATATTTTCAATGAATTTGAAATGTGTATTAAATTATGTTATGTTCAACTTGGACTAAGAAGAAGGATAAGTTGTTCATAATCTTTTTGTAAATCAGCAATGACCTATGAGACTCACAGGTTCTTTTGTAAAACAGCTACTGACATCTTTATGAAACAGACATAAATGTCAGATATTAATATTTTATTTTTACTATAGAATACAAGGAGAAAAATAAAATTAAAGGACATTTTTTTTTGTCATTAAGGGGTTAAAAAGGTGCATGTCCTTAGTTTACCAAAAGGTTGAAATCAATTTGTCATGCATAATCATTTTCAAATTAGAATCAATGAGTCTCAAAAAGTGAGATTTTATTTAAATCATGTTATATTGTTTAAAGTACTGTAGATATATTTTACTTGGTCTTTGTATTTTTATTATCCTTTATTTGATGGTTAAAACATGCATGACCTTGGAGAAGTCACTTAATTTATATGAATTTTACTTTGTACATATGCAAAATGAGGAATTTTACAAAAAAGCTTCTAAGAGCCTTTCTATATTCAGAGCTTTGGTCCTATAAATTGTATTTTATATTTTCATAACAACATTGAAACCACAGCTTTGCTTATGCAAATTGAAATACAGAATTTATTGAAATACTTAATTTTTCTTTAAATGAATTTATCCTTCAGGAACAAAGACCTGTGATAAAGTATTATCACTGCAGCTCCTTTCACAGGAATGATTTCCTGTAAGGAAAAGTAGCTATCTGAACTTCTAAGAAGCTAGCAGGAAGGGAGAAAAGGATAGAGCTTTTATGTAAGAATCTAATACCTCTAATCAGGCACACTACTTAATGTCAAGTCTCTTTTTACTAATAAATCAGAGGCTACCACCAATGTATAAAGTACCCCAAATTCATAGGTTAAAAACACTCAGTGTAAAGAAAAATGTTATTAGACCTATCCTTACATGAATTTATTGAATATTTTCCAATATTTACCTTTATTACTTTATTGTTTATTGAATTTTTCAAACATTAGAACATAATGACACCTTTAAATGATTTTTTGGAACAAATGCACTCCAACAAGTAAAGTTTTTTCTTCTTTTATGTAAGTGGACTTTTCTGTAAATCTCTATATAAAAATTCTTATTCAATGTGAATTTGCCAGTGTAAGGTGTTTTTATATGTGTAGGAAGAGGGAGAGGTTGGGAAGCCACAGAGTTCCTAAAAGAGGGCAAGGAGCAGAGAGAGAGAGTACAACACTGTACAGTAAAGTTGTTGAAAAAGGTGGTCGTTTTAGAATTCAGATTTCTTCCCAAATTCTTTATGCAAAGTTAAATTTGGGTATTATAAATGTACATAAAGCAAGAACTGTATATTAAATGTATCTTATATTATTAAATTATTTTTAAAATTTTACATAATTAAATTTAATGAAATAATTATTTCCTTTTCAAAATTTTGAATATTTTTAAAAAATCTATTTTTAGAGACCATTTTGTTCAATGATCTGCTAGGCATCAAACAATATATAAAACTAGAAAAAAGCAGCCAGTGTCATGTAGATAGACTTTCAGTAGCCCAAACTATAGAAATATTTCCTATTGATTGGAAGTTCTCCCAGTGCTCCTTTCATATATAATTTGCACTTATTTAATTAAGCCCAGAACAATACAAAGCCTCCTTAATTAAATAATTAATTATTTGAAATATAGCAATTTAACTATGCACATTGCAAAAACATAACACATGGGAAGGAAAGAAGTCCATGGTTACACTCAGGTGTCTCTGACACCTCCTCCCTTTCTCAGACTTCAGAGGACTGAGGGCTCAGAGAGCTCCTCTTAGATTCTTCATTTAAGAAAGGTGCTCTCATATCCTCTATTTAAGAAGGAAGTCCAATGCCACTATTCCATCATCTCCAATCTTGCCCCACAATTCTGTGTCCCCCATTTTTTTCCATTATATTATGATCTCCTTGAAAGCAGGAAGTATCTTTTCTCTTTCTTTGTATTCCCAGTACTCAGCACAGTGCCTGGAATACTAGGTGTTTAATAAATATGTATTGACTGTTGAATGGACAGCCTGTTCTGTTAGTATATATAAGTATCTGAAACTGAGGCCTAGGAAAGATTTTAGTTTAGAAAGGCCAAGGTCACCCACTGCATCCTGTGCCATCACCATTCATCTTTATTTTTGCCTTGCCACTGAACTCTGAGGACTGTGGAGGAGAGAGCAATGATGATGACTTTGCACAGACCTGCCCCACTCAAATCCAATTCACACAGAAGTCAAGACATCACACTCATGATGTTATTGGTCTTCACTGAGAATGAAGGACAAATAATAACAACAACAACAACAATAACAACAACCACAAAGAGAGGAGAACTTCCAGAACAGGCTATGCCATTGGTTTTCTCTGAGAAGAAAAGATGAATAACAACAATAACATATTAGTACTGATGAGACACAAACCTTTATTGTGTGTGTGTGTGTGTGTCTACATATATATATATATATATATATATATATATATATATATATATATATATATATACATATATATATATATATATATATTTATAAGGTGTAACTAAAAAGCGAAGATGCTGGTTCTTTATAGTACTAAGACTTGTTTAAAAAGTAGTCACCTCCAGTCTGCTATCGCAAAAATCAAATAATTTTAAACATATATTTTCCAACTGCTTTCAACACATCTGGTTTTATATGAATATTATTGGCAACTTTTTAATTTTTTTATGGCTAGTGAAGAAAGACTTGATCAAAAGGAAAAGGATTCAGGAGGAAAAAGGCTCACATAACTGCATAATCCTGGAATGAAATAGGTGGGATGAACCTCAGAATCCATAAAGACCCTCCTATACCCCTCTCCTCACAAAACATTGCTTATCATATGAGAAGTTGTCATCCACATGTCCAATGAAGAGTAACCCACTACCTCCAAAGATGGTCCCTTCCATGTTTAAAGCACTCTCATTGTTGGACAGTTTGTCCTATTAAAACTAACTTCTCCTTTCTAAAGTCATCAGGTATTATAGCTAGTTCTGTTTTCTAGAGTAAAGATAACAAATATAAACTTTCTTTCATGGGGCAGTCTTCAAATAACCACAAACAACAATCATGTTTTTCCTCAGTCTTCCCTTCTCAAAGCTAAGTATCCCTTTCTGCTAATCTATGTACAATCCTTCCAAACATATGTTTGCCCTTTTCTGGATGCCCAATATTTTCTGTAAAATGGAATGCCTAGGACTGAACTCCAACTAAGGTTTATTTATGGTATAGCACAGAAGGATTTTCATATCATTAACTTTGTAAGCTATGCCCCTTTTAATTAAATTCAAGGGTACATTTATTTATTTGACTTCCATATCCCATTGTTCACTTTTGTGAGCTCTCAGTTTATGCCATATCTCCACTAATTTTCATCTTATTTGATGCGCCTGGAATTTCTAACCTGTCAAATATTTAGAGATACAATATTTTAGCTAGTCTTCCTAGTTCCATGTCATTTACAAAATTGATAAGCATATCTATTCATTTTTCTTAGGTCATTAATAAAAATGGCAACTACTTCAGGTCCAAAAATAGATGGGATGCTGTACTGGAGACCTTATTGCAAGCTAACTTTGAACATTTACAGATTCTACTATCTTTACTTTTGGGAAAGCTGAAATAGAATCTCCCTTTCTCCCTTTCATCTTGATCTTTCAAATATCACTGAGAATAGTAAAAAAAAGAAAAGTATTTTTTTAAATTTTATTCCAATACCAAAATATATATATCAAATTGGCAAAGTAAACAGTAGGTACTTTTTTAGTTGCTCCTTATCTTGATGTGTGTTATCTGATTTTGTTCAGTCCCCTCAAAGAAACAAAATAATAATTGAGAATCTCTGTGATCATTCAGTCATACTGACCTGTCCGTGCAGTAGTCAAATCCAATTTAGCTTACTTTTTTTCTCTCTTGAATATAACAAAAAAAAGATGAAAATGTTTTTTTTCTTTCCTTGACAAGCTCTCCCTCTACATTCCTAAGGACATGTGCTATTACCTATCTTTCCTATGAAACCTGTGGAACTTGTTCTCCAAAACTCTAAACTATAGCAGGATATGCCTAACTTTTCTTTCCTCTTCTATGTGAGAAGTGGTAACTCTCTCCTCCTGTATCCTATCATTTCCACCATTACAAGTAGTTTCTCTCTTTTTGTGGTTGAGAATCAGATTCAAAATAATATTTCTATTTGTTACTCCACCTCATGAGATGAAATTACCATTATCACGTTAAGAAATCATTAGCTGCTCAGTTTGGCATATAGAGATCTTTAGCAATTGTCTGTAATTGAAGTTTCACATTGCTAGTCTGCCATACCCCTACGCCTGGAATGTTATCTGTTTCTAAATGCTTCCCTTATTTCCTCTTCCTGTCCAAGTGGGCTATAATATACTTAGATGACAGAATCACTTAAGCTTCTGCCTTCATTGATCTTTAACAATATGCTCTTCACCATACTTTTCCTTGTTTCTAGAATTTTCTAATGACCATTTTTTTGTTATGAAGGTATGAATTCTCCTTTTTACTTTTTTTAATCAATAATGAATAATTGGTATGAACCATGTTCCAAATGTGGTTTTCTTCCCATTATATCTTAGAGATACCAATAAGATCAAATTTGTTTCCTTTTATTGGGCCTCTAGTTATTTTGTTTGTTATCGGAACTTTTGGAATTTCTGTACATACAGAAAAGGCCATGGATTTTACTAATTAGTCTTTTTTTTCTTTTTTGCATTTTACCTCATGGGAAGTTATGACCTTGAGAAAAAGAAAATGAGCTTGCCTTTTTAATATCTGTATTTGATTTGCCATTAAGAAGCTCCCTCCCCTTTCCCATTAAATTACTGTCATTCATGTGTACTTGAACAAAAAAGAACATATATTTCAACACGTGGGTTGATCATGAAAGGCCATAGGATGGAAAATATTATGGCTTATCCAATATTTCTTCAATAGGATGATGAATTGATCCACAAATAACTATAAACATCTACTATATGCCAGACACCATTTACTTTTGTAGACATGCAGAGAGCTTATATCTGTAGTAGTGATCTAGATCTGGTGCTTAAATTGTTTATAAGAGCATAAGGTATGAAGTTGGTTTTGACTTTAAAGATCATCAATTCCAACTTGCTTATTGTAAAGATAATATAACTGACTCCCTGAGACATTAATTTATCTTTCCAAGTTCAAATTTTTATTTATTTACTGTTCCTTTTTCCAAAGTAGCATTCTCAAAATATTAGTATCGATCATGATTGTAGTCAGAAATTTAGGAGACTTCATCAGATAGGCAAGAATTTTATTTGCTCGAAAAGATAAGACAGACTTTGGACAGGGTATTACATCAGTAAACTTCAAAGAAACTGCTTTCCTTAATCTCTGACAGTATTAGTCTTTTGTTTTCATGAAGTTATGCCCTTTTTGACAAGGCAGTATGGTATGGAGGTAAAGTTACTAGACTTTGAATTAGAAGTCCTGGATTTTAATACCAGTTCTGGAACAGGTTTGATCTTGGGTAAATCATTTTACCTTTCTGGGTATCATTTTATTTAAATGGGGAATTGGAAAAGGTTACTTCTAATATTTAACTCAAAAATGTTGTATTTTTTTTTTTTACTGTTAATCACATTAATTCAGGTCCTCATCTTCCAAGGAGAATATACCAAAGTCATCTAGCTGAGATCTCCACATGCTCATATTTCATAGTGAGATAGATTTCTGACTTAGTTTAAAGAGTCACCTTGCATGACTTTGGCAGGGACTGATTCTACAGGTATTGCCTCAAATTATTCTTTAGAGTATTTTTCCCATTATCCAGTCCTTTTTTTTTGAAGTAGATATAAGGGCCCTTCCACTAGAGTTGTGGAACATACCCTGTGTTCTTCAATAAGCATGTGCACACACACACAGAGACCAACCCACATACATACAAATGCAATGGTCTTATTGCTTAGTAGATATATGTCATGCCAGGGCCAGAACAAGTAAGGTAGATGGAACTATGCCTTACGCAATAAAATTTAGAAAAATGGCACTTTCTCATACATCAGTTTGAACACAATTTAGCTATTGATATTAGCATAAAATAAAAATAAAATAAAAGATATACCACCAAGAATATTGTCTTCATGGTTCCCAAAATATTTGTCTAATGTGTGTGAGTCTTCCTTCTGCTAAGCCCAAATTTCTTCAATCTTTAAAATAGATCCTCAAAATATATTCTGCAAATCTTCTATTTTAGAAACTTAATTAACAAAAAAAACAAAACAAAGTAAAATAAAGGGGAAAAAATCTTTTTAAAAATCACACAGAACACCAGATAAAAAAATTTTGGAAGTGAAGTCTCACCTACTTTAAGTTACAGTAATAATTCACATCTACATTTTAGTGAAATGTTCTTAAGAATATGCTCCACATTTTCAGACCCACTTAATTTATCTGGAGTCGAGGTATCAAAGGCTAAAACAATTTTCACTAGTAAGTACTTTTTCCTCACATATATTACTAGCAAAAACAGGCTGGTAATGAAAATAAATCATTTTAGCAGCCCGATTTCCAGCACAGTATAAAGGAAAATACCCATAGCGGCTTCAAAGCCCTTAGTATTGTGCATTGGCCAAAGAAGATTTGTTAGCAAGATTGAAATCACCATAGCCATTCTAGGGTGGGATTGGGACCCTAAAAAAATGGAATACAGACATGTAATAGTATGATGCCTTAAGTCTTGAGACATAATCTGAGTTATTTTTGCCAGGTCACTTTAAGTGAAGCAATTTGACTTATAAATTTTTTAACCTATTACATCTCTTTCCAATGCTCAGGTTTCTATTCTGGAAATGATGGCATGGCCTAGCATGCTCATTGTCTGCTATATACTATCACCACATCTTAAAATCAAACAAGATGCTTCCTGTAGCTACACTACCTTTTAATTTGTTAAAGAATTTTCATGGGAACAATATAAGTTCATTGCACCAAATGACCACAAATCTGGCCCCTCCTCCTCAGATATATTGGCAGTTTTTGGAAAAGTGTCTCACAGCAAGTGACCTATTGTGCAACAATGGTAAATGCCTGAGTCCTCACTATAATCCATTTGAATTCCACCTTACCTTGACTTGCCTGTTTCCTTCTTATGGCTTGTCCTCTAGACTCTGTGCATGTTTTCCTAAACCTATACTCCATGGTACAACTCTGAGAAAGCCTAGTTATGTCTCTGTCTCCTCTAATATAGTCAAAAACTTTATAGCTGTAGTCATGCAATGACTACTAAATGAAGTCATTGTTAGGTTGTGGCTACTTATTGGATTCCTTCCAAATTTTGAGACAGTCACATGTATACTTCTGATTTCTTTTAAAGTATTTTCATTAGTTGAATTGCAAGTAGTCCTTATTAGAGGGAATTACCTTACTAGAAGTAATTTATGAAATATTTCATACCATAATGTTGAAAGCTATTTAAATTTATTCTCAAAAAGAGTATCATTTGTCCAATATGGTGCTAAGAAAATAAAGCTTATGGACCAAATTAAGACTTTTGAGTTAGTCATTTTTTTCATTTTAAATATAGTAAAACCATATTTTAAAATGGAAAAACAAAACAAAAACTTTTTTTTTTTTGCTTGCAGGTCATACAAAAAGGAGTGAATGGATTTTGCCCATTGGCAATAATGTCATCAGGCTCTGATCTAATGGGGTTTTTTTACATACAAACTAAAACTTTTTCTTTGGAATATCCAATAAGGTAATTTACAACAATAAGTTTTGTAGGTCAGACTTTGGAGAGTCTCTGTGCCTAGTCCTCTGTCCTGTGTTTTATTTCTTCCATTATATCTTCAGAATTGATTGTCAAAAATTCCTTATTGCAGCCAGTAATTATCTAAATATTTGTCCTACTATTTACCATCTTCACACAAAATATGAGATTGGGACAGATTGTCATTTTCTCTAATGATTTTCATCAATGGATCTCAAATACAAAAGGAAAAATGGCAATTTCTCCAAACTCTAAAAACTAAAAAAAATATAAAAAGATTCTATGTGTTTGAGATTATATCTGTTATGGTAAAACAGTTCTGTAAACATAGGAACATTTAAGATCTTTTTAAGTGGAGTTAGTCTGGCATAGTGCAGCAGAAGGGGCTGATAGTCCACACTTTATTAGTTATTTGAAGATAAAATATTTCAACTTATAAAATATTACTTAAAGTTCCAAACTAATTTTGTTTTTGCTATGGAAGAGAAGCTTTTTCCTATATTAACTAACATCTAAAATGACTATTTTCTCTTCATAGAACTTTCTTTCTTTGATCAAAAATAAGTTTTCTCCTAATCTAGATCTCATATCAGTAACTTTAAAGCAATTCAATTTGATTATATGATACTTCCATATAATATCCCTTCCTTTTTTATATACTTCCTGTACCAAAAGGACTTATATCACTGTATTTACCATCAATAATTCAAACAATGGGCACTTATTGTGTACTTTATGCAATGAATCTATTTCTTTTTTTCTTTTTTCTTTCTTTCTTTCTTTTTTTTTTTTTTTTTGGTAATTGGGGTTAAGTGACTTGCCCAGGGTTACACAGCTAGAAAGCGTCAAGTGTTTGGTATGAGGTTGAATTTGAACTCAGATCCTCCTTAATCCAGGGCCTGTGCTCTATCCAGCTAGGCACCACCTAGCTGCCCAATTAATCTATTTCTTGTTGACCTTGCTCATTCACAGTCAATCAATATTCCAGGTCCATATTAGCTTAAGACTTTGAGTTCATACATCATGAAGAATGAACCATGATTTATATATTTTTAGTTTCAGCACTTTAATAAACAAATACCCAGTAAATTTTCTTTGCTTTACTTTATGAGTTTTTCCTTGACTAGAATCTCTTCATTATTCCAAATCTCTATTACTTTGGATGCTGAAAATAACATTGAAAACTTACTGAAGGCTATATTAGGGAGTATCATTTTTCTGGACAGGGAATCATCTAAAAATCAGTCTGAATTTTTCTTTGATCCTTTCCTTAGAATATGCCTTACAACAAGTGAGATGACTTTAAATTCAGCCTGCTGAGAAAACAAGCAGAAAGGATTAATATAGAGAATTGTCTTGCATACAGAAGAGCAAAACTGATGGTTAGCATGTAATCAGAATATGTCTGAAGGGTTGCCTGCTAAAGATTTCAATGAATTTTCTGCCCCATTTCCAGCAGGGGAAAAACCATTGGTCTTCTGGCAATTTTATTCATGCAGCTTTAATTGGGATGTTTTGAAAGAAATGGATCATCAGATTACCTGTATAATTGTGCACTTCTTCTGACTTCACCCTCACTATTTTCCTGGGGCAATTTTTTATTATAGGTTTTAGTTCTTTTTCCCTCAGAAGAGAGTATAGAACTTCATCTATTATGAGTTGACCCTAATTTGGGTGATACAATTTGGGTGTTTTATGATCAAAATGAAATAATATAGCTGAAAGTGTTTCTTTTTACTTTCTTCCACTTTCATAATTGTGAATTCCTTAAGCCTGTCATTGAATCATAATTTCTTGTAATTCAATTCCAGATATGGTTGCTGCTGCTCCTACTGAAGAAAGAATCATATAGCTAAGTTTTGTCTTTTTTTTCCCTGGGGTGAGCTTTATTACTCCCTTTTAAAGTTACCTTGCTTCTTAAGAAGCATCCACATTTTTGTTACATATTGGCCATAAATAGATTATAAACTTAGGAAACTCTCCAAATATGTTAGTATTTCAAAGTTGAGTTCACCAAATATTACTGTCCTGAGAATTAACCTTGATTCTTTAATATGTAAAGTTTTATTAATATTTATTGCTTCTATAATTGAAACATTGTAAGAAGTACTGTTTTATGCTTAATTATACATACTTTCAATGTTGATATACAGTTTCTGGTGCAAAGTATTCTATGCTTTAAAAATTTTCACCATGAATGTCCTAAGGAAATTATATTTGTTATTACTCACACACTGTGTCTACACAGGTAAAATGAAGGTGGGAGCAATAGAATGGTGCTAAGAAATTATCATGATGCTATGCTTGTGAAGATTAATAATATGATTGACTTTGGATAAAATCAATAAAAATTTTCTTTTGTTTTCTAAAGCTTCCCTGAAATACAAAATTGAGTTGCATGGGTATTTATGAAAATTCTTAATCATTTACCTAGAGAAATTACAATTCTATTTTTGCCTCCCCTGAGCCACAATGTTCTCTCAGTAGATGAGAGCTTACTAAATCCTCAGACAATTTTTTTTGGTGCTCCACAGCTATTTAGTTATATAGAAGAAACTATAAAAATGAATTTAGTGGAGGCAGAGCCAAAATGGTGGAGTAGAGGCAGGAACTCAGCTAAACTCTACCAATGTTCCTCTTCAAAAAATAAATTAAATAATACTTAAATAGAATTCTGGAGTGGCAGAGAAAAAAAATGCCAGCCCAAGACAGATCAGTAGGAGAGATCTGCAACAAGGAATAAGAGGTCACCCCAGAGTACATAGAGTGAAGCATCAGTAACTGGTTTTGGAGGTGTCTATGACAGCTTCAATTGCTCTCATCCTAGGGATAGTAAAAGAGTCAGACAACTTTTTAGAAAGAAACTATAGAGTTCTGCTTCCCAGAGCCAAGATAACAGAGTAAGAAGTAAGTTGCTCTTAACATCCCTAATAAACCTCTGAAAGCACTGAAAATATTGCTCCATGAAAAATCCTGGAACAACTGAAAGAAAAGAAAGATGGATGGCAGCAGTCTGGTAATGTAGGTGGCTTGAGGGTTTAATGTGAAAGGCTGCTCTTGCCCTGGGGGAAGGGGAACAGTACAGAATGGGAGGTGTCTCAGCAAGCTAGCTGAAAGCCTCTCCTCAGCATACCAGGGGGTCTGGGATCTCAGGTGGTGGAGTAGGCAAACATCAACACCAGGACCCCTGAGTACCTCAGTACAGGCAGGGGATCTACTGGAAACCAGCTTGCAAAGTCACCACTTGCCTCAGTGTTCTACAGTAGTCAAGTTTCCCAGTACCTCAGCAAAACTCTGGGAAGTGCTCCAACAGGGAAAGGCCTGGGCAGAGAAACATCCCACAGCAGCAAAACATCCATCTGAAAGGAGCCAAAGAAAGCAAAAGGAGGAAAAGGAAAGGCCTGGGTGAGCAGGCAACCTCCAGGGGCCAGACTACCCAATCCTACCCCTAGAGATCCAGTGTAGCTGATGCCAGCCCAACACCATTTAATGTGCCAGAACTCTAGAGTATGCAACTGCCAACAGTTGAGGTCCCAGCACACAAAGGCAGTGAACAGGCCCTGGGCTCCCAGCACAAGAAACGGGGTCAGTGTTCCTGCTACCCAACAGGAGAGCTCAATTTTTTTTAAAGACCAGGAAATAAGCAAACACCATGAGCAAAAAGAAACATACTGTATATTCTCATTAAGGAACACTTAAGATCAAGACAGAAATTCTGAAGAGGACAACACTGTCAACAAATCCACATCTGGAACCTCAAAAGGGAATATGAACTGGTCTGAAGCCCAAAAAGCTTTCTTGGAAGAGCTCAAGAAGGATATTAAAAGTCAAATGAGAGAGGTAGAAGAAAAATTGGGAAAAGAAATAAGAGGTATGCAAGAGAGAGCTTGGAAAAGTTAGGACAAAAATTAACCGTAGGAAACAAATCTTTAAAAAATACAATTGGTCAAATGGGGAAAAAAAGTACACTGAAGAAAACAACTCCATGAAAAGCGGAATTCACCAAACAGAAAAAAAGATACAAAAATTCACTGAAGAAAAGAACTCTTAAGAAATAAAATGGGTGGAGTAGCTAGGTGGCACAGTAGATAGAGCACCACCTGGATTCAGGAGGATCTGAGTTCAAATCCAAACTCAGACACATAACACTTATTAGGTGTATGACCCTTGGCAGGTCACTTAACTCCATTGACCAGCCAAAAAAAGAAAAAAGAAAGAAAGAACATGAGAAAGAAAATGAGCCAAATAGAAAAGAAGGCACAAAATCTAATAGAAGAAAACAATTTGTTGAAAATTAGAATTGGGCAAATGGAAGCTAACGACTATGAGAGATGGAGAATCAGTCAAATAGAAACAAAAGAAGGAGAAACTAGATGAAAACTTAAATACCTCACTGGTAAAACAACTGACCTGGATCCAGTACAGACAATTTAAAAATTATTAGTCTACCTCAAAATCACAATGAAAAAATAATCTGGACAGTATCTTTCAGGAAATCATCAAGGAAAACTGTCCTGAAGTCCTAGAACCAGAGAGTAAAATAGCCATAACTATTATCCACTGATCACCTCCTGAAAGAGATCCAAAATTGAAAACACCAAGGAATATAGTAGCCAAAGTCATAAATTACCGGGTCAAAGAGAAAATACTATAAGCAGCCAGAAAGAAACAATTTAAATATCATGGAACCACACTCCGGATTATATAGGACCTTGCAGCTTCTACATTAAAAGACTGTAGGACATGGGATATAATATTTCATAAGACAAAAGAGCTTGGATTACAACCAAGGATCAACTACCTAGTGAAAATGAGCATGATCTTTCAGGAGAGGAGATGGATATTCAATGAAATAGGGGACTTCCAAACCTTTCTGATAAAAAGACCAGAGCTCAACAGAAAATTTAGTCTTCAAATACAAGACTCAAGAGAAACATAAAAAGATAAACAGGACAGAAAGAAACAACAACATATTACTAATAAGGGCAAATTGTTTCCATTCCTACAAGGGAAGATGACACTTGTAACTCTTGAGAACTGTATTGTTATTACACCATGTTAAAGAGGTATAAATAGACAGAGGTGGTGGGTATAAGTTGACTTTGATGAAATGATAAAAAAAAATAGTCAAATGGGTTAAAGGGATCTAAGTAAGTGGATTAATCTGATCTAATTAAGAAAATGCACTTAGAGAAAAGGGGAGGTAGACAAGAATAAATTACATTACAGGAAAAAGCACAAAAAATTGTTACAGTAGAGGGAAAGAAGTGAAGGAGATGAGCATTGTTTGAACCTTACTCTCATCAGATTTGTCTCAAGGAGTGAATAACAATCAGTTAGGTATAGAAATCTAAAAAGCCCTATAGGCAGTGGGGGGCGTGAAGGGGAAAGAAAAGGGAGAGAGGATAGAAGGGCAGGAAGAAGTAGTAAGGATGAAGAAGTGGTAAGTAGTAAGGAAGTAGTAAGGTAGTAAGGAAGAAGAAAAGGAAGGAGGGTAATAAATGGGAGGCAGGACTGAGAGAGGTGGTGGTCAAAAGTAAAACACTAATGAGGATGGAAAGTGAGAAAGGAGAAAGAAAAGCATAAGGAGGAGGGAAACAGTTTGATGAGAAAGACACAGATAGTAATCATAACCTTGAATGTGAATGGGATGAACTCTCTCATAAAACAGAAGCAGATAGCAGAATGGATTAAAAACCCAAATCCTACAATATGTTGTTTACAGGAAATGCATTTAAAACCAAGGGACACACACAGGGTAAAGGTAAAACGCTGGAGTAAAATATATTATGCTTCAGCTGAAATAAAAAAAAAAGGCAGAGGTAGCAATCCTGATCTCAGACAAAACAAAATGAAAAAATGATCTTATCAAAAGAGATAAGGGAGGAAACTACATCCTGCTAAAAGGCACCATATACAATGAAGTAATATCATTACTAAACATATATGCACCAAATTGTGTAGCATCCAGATTCTTAGAGGAGAAGTTCAGGGAGTTACAGGAAGAAATAGACAGCAAAACTCTACTAGTGGGGAACCTCAACTTTCCCATCTCTGAACTAGATAAATCTAACCACAAAATAAAACAGAAAAAAGTTAAGGAGGTGAATAGAACATTAGAAAATTTGAGTATGGTACACCTCTAGAGAAAATTGAATGAGGATAGAAAGGAATATACTTTTTCCTCAGTGGTACATGGCACCTACACAAAAATTGACCACATACTTGGGCAGAAAAACCTCACAATCCAATGCTGAGAGGCAGAAATATTAGATGTATGTGTTTTTTTAGATCATGATGCATTAAAATTATGTTATAAAGGGCCATGGAAAGATAGACTAAAACTTAATTGGAACTAAAAAATCTAATGAATGGATCAATCAACAAATCATAGAAACAATCAGTAACTTCATTGAAGAGAATGACAATAATGAGACAACATATCAAAACTTAAGGGGTGCAGCAAAAGCAGTTCTTATGGGAAGTTTTATATCCCTAAATACCTACATGAATAAAATAGAGAAAAAGGAGATCAATAAATTGGGCATACAACAGAAAAAAAATTAGAAAAATAACAAACTAAAAATCCTCAATTAAACTCCAAATTATAAATACTGAACCCAAGGAGAAATTAAGAAAATTGAAATTAAGAAAACTATTGAACTAATAAATAAAACTAAGACCTGGTTTTACAAAAAAAAAAAGATCAAAGAGATAAGTCTTTGGTTAATTTAATTAAAAAGAAAAGAAAACCAAATTACCAGTATTAAGACTGAAAAGTGTGAATCCACCACCAAGGAAGAGGAAATTAAAACAGTAATTAGGAACTATTTTGCCCAATTGTATGCCAATAAATTTGACAATCTTAGTGAAATGGATACATATGCACAAAAATGTAAATTGCCCAGATTAACAGATGAGAGAGTAAAATACTTAAATAATCTCATCTCAGAAAAAAGAAATTGAAAAAGCCATTGATGAACTCCCTAGGAAAAAATCTCCAGGGCCAGATGGATTTACAAGCAAATTCTATCAAACAGTTAAAGAAAATTTATTCCAATATTATGTCACCTATTTGGGAAAATAGGTGAAGAAGGAGTCATACCGATTTATTTTTATGATACAAATATTGTACTTATACCTAAACCAGGAAAAGTAAAAACAGAGAGAGAAAATTATAGACCAATTTCCCTAATGAATTTAGATGCCAAATAAATAAATAAATAAATAAAGTATTAACCAATAGATTACAGCAAATTATCACAAGAATAATACACTATGACCATGCAGGATTTATACCTGGAATGCAGGGCTAGATCAATATTGGGAAAACTATCAGTATACTTTATAATATCAACAACAAACCAACAGAAATCACATGATCATCTGAATAGATGCAAAAAAAGCTTTTGACAAAATACAACACCTGTTCCTATGAAAAACACTAGAGAACATAGGAATAAATGGAATCTTCCTTAAAATAATAAATAGTATCTACTTAAAACCTTCAGCAAGCATCATATTTAATGGGGACAAGCTAGACGCATTTCCAGTAAAATCAGGATTGAAAACAGGAATGAAGGATGTCCATTATCACCACTGGTTTTCAATAGGTAGTGGAAATATTACCTTTAGCAAAAAGAGAAGAAAACCAAATTTAAGATATTAGAGTAGTCAAGGAAGAAACAAAGCTATTACTCTTTAGAGATGATATGATGATATACTTATAGAATCTTATAGAATCAAAATAAAAAACTACTTGAAATAATAAACAACTTTAGCAAATTTGCAGGATATAAAATAAACCCACATAAATCATCAGCATTTCTATATAGTACCAATAAAGCCCAACAGCAAGAGATAGAGAAATTCCATTTGAAGTTACTATAGACATTATGAAATATTTAGGCATCTACTTCTTGAAACAAACCCAGGAACTACATGAGCACAATTACAAAACTCTTTTCACACAAATAAAGTCAGATCAAAATAATTGGAAAAAAAATCATTTGCTCATGAATAGGCCAAGCTAACATAATAAAAATGACAATTCTACTTAAGCTAATTTACTTAATAAGTGCCTTACCAAACTACCAAAAAATATTTTTTAGGGCTAGAAAAATAATAATAAGGTTCATTTGGAATAACAAAAAGTCCAGAATAGCAAGGGAACTAATGAAAAGACAGACAGTGGAAGGTAGCCTACCTGTTCCAGATCTGAAATTGTATTATAAAACAGCAATCATCAAAACTACTTGGTACTGGTTAAGAAGTACAGTAGTGTATCAGTGGAATAGATTAAATATTCAAGACACAACATTCAATGACTGTACTAATCTACTATTTGATAAAGCCCAAAAACCCCAGTTTCTGTCACAAGAAGTCACTATTTGACAAAAACTGCCCGAAAAACTGGAAAAGAATTTGGCAGAATCTAGGTATAGACTAAAATCTCACATCATATACCAAAATAAAGTCAAAATGAGTTCATGATTTAGATATAAAAGCTGATACTAGAAGCAAACTGGGAGAGCAAGGAATAGTTTACCTATCAGATTTATAGAAAACAGAAGAATCCATGACCAAACAGGAGATACAGAACATAATGAAAAACAAAATGGATAACTTTGATTACATTAAATTGAAAAGTTTTTACACAAACAAATCAAAGCAACCAAGATTAGAAGGAAAGTAGAAAATTTGAGAAAGAATTTTTACAGTCTCTCTGATAAGGCCCTCATTTCTAAAATATATTGAGAATTAAGTCAAATTTACAAGAATACAAATCATTCCTCAATTTATAAATGGTCAAAAGATATAAATAGGTAGTTTCCAGATGAAGAAATTAAAGCCATCTATATGCATATGAAAGAATGCTCTAAATCACCGTTGATTAGAGAAATGCAAATCAAAACAACTCTGAGGTACCACATCACACCTATCAAACTGGCCAATATGACAAAACAGGAAAATGATAAATGTTGCAGAAGATATGAGAAAATTGGAATATTAATCCATTGTTTGTGGAGTTGTGAATTATCTAATCCCTTTGGAGAGTAATTTGGAACTATGCAGAAAGGACTCTAAAAATATGCCTACCTTTTGACAGAGCAACAGCACTTCTAGTTCTGTATCCTTAAAAAATTCATAAAAATGGGAAAAGGACCCACATACACAAAAAAATATTTATAGCAGCTCTTTCTGTGGTGGCAAAGAATTGGAAATCAAGGGGCTGATCATCAGTTCAGGAGTGGATGAAAAAGGTGTAGTGTATGAGTGTAATGGAAAACTATGGTGCTATGAGAAATGGTGAGCAGGCAGACTTCAGAAAAACCTGGAGAGACTTGTAGGGACTCATGCTGAGTGAAGTGAGCAGAAACAGGAGCACATTGTACACAGTGATAATTATGCTGTGCTATTACTAACATTGATAGACTTAGCCCTTACCAGCAATGCAAGGATCGAAGACATCTCCAAAGGTTTCATGATGGAAAATACTATCCACATCCAAACAAAAAACTATCGAGTTTGAATGCAGATCGAAGCATACTATTTGCTATTTTTTCTTCTGTTTTGTGCTGTTTTCTGTTTATTATGGTGCTTCCTATTATTTATAATTCTTCCTTTCAACCTCAGTACTGTTAAAATATGTTTAATAGGGGTCGGAGCCAAGAGGGCTGTGTGAAAGCAGTGACTTTCCTGAGCTCTCCCCCAAATCCCTCTAAATACTCATAAAAAATTTGGCTCTAAAAAAATTCTAAAGGAGCAGAACTCACAAAAATACAGAGTGAAACAAATTTCCAGCCCAAGACAACCGGGATGATTGATCAGAAAGGTATATCACGCAGGGCTGGCAGCTGAGCGCGGTGCGACTTTGGTGTGCAAGCCACAGCGAACTTGGAGCAGGACTCAGAGGACTGAATCTCGGGCAGCTGTGGCAGTTTCCATACTCCTTAATCCACGAATACCAAAGACAATTTAGAAGGTCAGTGGGAAAAGCCTGTTTCTGAGGTATTGAGAGAGGAACGTGCGGGCTCTCAGCTCCATTCCCCAAGAGCATAGCCCTGGGGGTGCAGCTGCTTCCAGAGCTTCTGGCCCATAGACTGAGAGGGAATCCAGTGGCTGATCAGAGAGGGATCTCTTTGCCAGTGCTGAGGCAGGAATCTCTTGCTTTGCACTGTGTTGGGATCTGGGTCACAGTTCTAGGGGTGATCCTGGGGTGAGGAGGAGTGCTAGCATTGTAGAGCTTGTAGTGGCTGTAAAGAGAAAACCCTCCTCACAGTTACAGGACAGAAAGGAGTACTTGTGGTAACAGGCCAGTAAAGGAGTAAACACCTTGCCCCTTATCATACCACCTTGAAAAAACTGAAAGTTTACAAGTCCCCACAAGTATCTCTGAAAACAGCTGTACAAACCCCCAAAGCTTGAGACAGTACATTCTTCACATTGGAAGCAGCTCTTACCTTAACAAAGAGTTTAAAACTTAAGTAATTGGCCGGGATCATGAGCAAGAAGCACAAAAGGAGTCACACTACATTATCTTACTTTGGTGAAAAAGATGATCAAAATATACAACCAGAAGAAGACAACAAAGTCAAAGCTCCTACATCCAAAACCTCCAAGAAAAATATTAATCAGTCCCAGCCCTTGGAAGAGCTCAAAGGGGATTTTGAGAAGCAAGTAAGGGAAGTAGAGGAAAAACTGGTAAAAGAAATTAGAGTGATGGAAGAAAATTATTAAAAACAAGTCAACAGCTTGCTAAAGGAGACCCAAAATATACTGAAGAAAATAACACCTTAAAAAATAGCTTAACCCAAATGGCAAAAGAGGTCCAAAAAGCCAGTGAGGAGAAAAAATGTCCTAAAAAGAAAAATTGGCCAAATGAAAAAGGAAGTCCAAAAGATTACTGAAGAAAATACTTCCTTAAAAATTAGGACAGAGCAATTGGAAGCTAGTGACTTTATGAGAAATCAAGACACTGTAAAACAAATCCAGAAGAATGAAAAATTGGAAAACAATGTGAAATATCTCATTGGAAAAACAACTGACCTGGAAAATAGATCCAGGAGAGAGAATTTAAAAATTATTGGACTGTCTGAAAGCCATGGTCAAAAAAAGAGGTTAGACATCATCTTTCAAGAAATTATCAAGGAAAACTGCCCTGATATTTTAGAACCAGAGGGCAAAATAGAAATGGAAAGAATCCACAGATCTCCTCCTGAAAGAGATCCCCAAAGGAAAACTCCTAGGAATATTACAGCCAAATTCCAGAGTTCCCAGGTCAATGAGAAAATATGACAAGCTGCCAGAAGGAAACAATTCAAGTATTGTGGAAACACAATCATGAAAACAGAAGATTTAGCAGCTTCTACATCAAAGGACCACAGGGAATGGAATATAATATTCCAGAGGGCAAAGGAGATAGGATTACAAGCAAGAATTACCTGCCCAGCAAAACTGAGTATAATCCTTCAGGGGAAAAAAATCATCATTCAGTGAAATAGAGGACTTTCAAGCATTCTTGATGAAAAGAGGAGAGCTGAATAGAAAATTTGACTTTCAAATACAAGACTCAAGTGGAACATGAAGAGATAAACAGGAAAGACAAATCATAAGAGACTTATTAAGGATGACTGTTTACATTCTTGAATGGAAAGATGATATTTATAACTCATGAGACCTTTGTCAGTATTAGGGTAGTTGGAGGAAAAAAATTATATGTATTTATAGATAGATAGAGAGATAGATAGAGGGCACAGGGTTAGTTGAAGATTAAGAGGTCATATCCGGAGAATAAAATTAAGGGATGAGAGAGCATTATACTAGGAGAAGAAGAAAGGGAGAGGTAGAATGGGGTAAATTATCTCACAAAAAAAAAAAAACAGAAAAGTCTCTTACAGTGGAGAGGAAACGGGGGAAGGTGAGAGGGAATGAGTGAATCTTATTCTCATAGGATTTGGCTTAAGGAGGGAATAACATACACATTCAAATGGGCATGGAAATCTGTCTTACCCTACAGGAAAATAGGGGGAGAAGGGGACAAGAGAGCAGGGGGCTGATAGAGAGGAGGGCAGATTGGGAAAGGGGGTAATCAGAATTAAATACTTGTGAGGAGAGACAGGGTCAAAAGAAAGAATAGAACAAATGGGAGGGCAGGACAGGATTAAAGGACATAGAGTTAGTTTTTCACAACATGTCTACATAACTGCACATGTATAACCTGTATTGAGTTGCTTGCATTTTCAATGAGGGTGGGTGGGGAGGGAGAAAGGGAGAAAATTTGAAATCTAAAGTTTTAAAAACATGTTTTAAAAAATGTTTTCACATGCAACTGGGAAATAAGAAATGCAGGAAATGGGGTACAGAAGTCTGTCGTGCCCTACAGGAAAATAGAAGGGGAAGGGGATAAGAGAAGGGAAGAGAGATAGAAGAGGGGGCAGACTAGGGGAAGGGATATTCAGAATGCATGTCTTCTTGGGGTGGGGGGGAGGGGTAATATAGGGTAAAAATTTGAAACTCAAAATCTTGTGTAAGTAAATATTCAAAACTAAAAATAAATAAATTTATATTTAAAAAAAGAAAAAGAAAAAAATTTTAAAAATAAATAAAAATTTTAAAAAAATAATTGTGGTACCTAAGAATGAAAGTAATACACAGAGTAGGTACTTGATAGATGCTTTCTGACTGATGATCAATTGATTCATGTGGTCAAACCAGGGCTGAGCTCCACAGTGATTATTACTTCCCTTATTTAGGAAATTATGACACTACTGGTACAGCCCAAGTTTGTATTTTGAAAGACAGAATGATACAAAAGCTAAAAAGCTGGCCTTGGAGTCAGGAAGGCATGGGTTCTAATCCTCATGCTGATTGATGTCTGTGTGACTGTGAGCCCTCTCTGTGCAAAGGCAATTTCTAAAACTATAAGTTGCAGAGAAGATACCAATTTGTGTTGATGGAAAGAAGATACTAATGTTCTTTGTTGGAGCTGTTGCTAAAAGCTCACTAGACTGATGAAATTTCAATCCTGTCTAAAAAAAATGATTAGATATTTTGGCAGCCTTGAAACATTGCTAACTCCAATTGAACTTGCTATCTTCTTACTTCTCAGGATCCCACATTAACTAGTTTTGCCTCCCCTGCCTTATAACTGTGTAATTGCACCTTTGAACCTATACTTTGTAACATTTATCTTTATTAAACTTCATCTTCTTAAAATTAAAAAAAAGAAAATATGTTTAATAGGAATGTATATTTATAACATATATCAGATTGTGGGCCATCTGGGAGAGGGAGGCAGGGAGAAAGAGGGAGAAATATTTAAAACTCAAAACTTATTTAAATGATTGTTCATAAATCAAAATAAATTAATTAAAAAAACAGAAAGAGACTATGGGGGATCCCTCACTGGCACTGGGTTTAGGTCCCTGTGGCATTGCCCATATGACAGTTACAGGTGGAAGTCCTAGGTTGTCATTTTAAGGCAAAGAAGAGCACTAGTGTTTTCAGTCACACAGGGTTAAGGGATCTGGCCACAATGGCAAAGGTGAAATGGGCATTTGCTGTTGAGGCTCCAGGGGAGTTGGGGCCATAGTCACAGTTCCAGAGTGGGGAAGAGTGTGTGTAGTCACTCACAAGGGAGCAGGGGTACTGCTCTCAGTTCCAATACAGAAAGGAGAACTACTTCTCTCAGTCACAGGAGATCTGGAGACCTGGTCATAGTTGTAGGATCCAGAGGTGTGTTAGTACTTTTGACTGCAGGTGAGCTACATTCTCTCATGGGTGAAGACCAGAGCATAGGCCAGGACAACCGTAACTATACTTCTCCTTGGAACATATCACCTCAGAAGCACTGAAAACTTATAGACCTAAAGAACTAGCTCTGAAAAGATCACAAAACATGAAGATTTGGACAAATTTTTTCCCCACTCCCAAAAGAGGAGCAGGGTTTAACTTTCATAAAAAAAAAAATTGAAAATCAATTAACAGGCCAGAAAATAGGCAAATGATAGCAAAAAATATCTTAACCATAAAAATCTAAGATTAAGACACCAACTCAGAAGAAACTAAGGATGTCAAAACAGATGCAACCAAAGCCCAAAATTGGGGGGGGGGTATGGGGGGGAACCATAAATTGGATTGAATAACAAATAGAAGAGTTTAAAAATGATTTTAAAAATCAAATGAGACAGGAATAAGAATAAAATAAGAAAAGAAATTAGAGTGAGAAAAGAAAAGAATGAAGAGAGTCAACAGTTTGGGAAAAGAGGCACAAAATAATGTAAAATTTTTAAAAAATAGAAAAGTTGATCAAATGGCAAAAGAGGCACAAAAATCACTGAAGAAAAGAACTACTTAAATACCTAATTGGGCAAATGGAAGTGTAATGCCTCCATGATAAAAAAAGAAACAATCAAATAAATTCAAAAGAATGAAAAGGAATTTAAAAAATACCTAATTGGAAAAACAAACTACCTGGAAAATCGACTGAGGAGAGAAAATTTAAGAAGTATCAGACTATATGAAAGTCATTATAAAAAAAAAATTAACCTAGACATAAAATTTCAAGAACTAATCAAGGAAAGTTGTCCTGATATCTTAAAAGAGAGAGTAAGATAAAAATTAAAGAATCCACTAATCACCTCTTCAAAGAGATACCAAAATGAAAACTAGAAATGTTATAAGCAAATCACAGAGAACTAAGGTAAAGGAGAAAATATTGCAAGTAGCCATAAAGAAATAACTGAAACATTGTGCAACCACAGTCAGCAGCACACAAGATTTATCTGCTTCCACATTAAATGAAAGGAAAGCTTGGAATCTGATCTTTCAAAAAGCAAAGGATCAAGTATTAAAACAATGAAAAAAAATCTCTTTCAGTAAGACTGAGTACATATTTTAAGGGGGAAATATATACCTAATTAAATAAAAAACTTTCAAAGAATCTCACATAAAAGGAGTATCCAAGGAAGAGCACTTACAGTGGAGAGGAAAGTTGGGGATGGAGATGGCAAACAATGATTGAACCTCACTGTCTCTGTAATTGGTAAAAAAAAAAAAAAAGGAATAACAGGCATTTAGTTGTGTATAGAAGTATATTTTGCCCAAGAGAGAAGCAGGGGAGCAGGAGGATTAGAGTTGCAGGTGGGGAGGGGGGAATTATGCTAAAATAGAAGATAGATTAAGGGAAGCAATAGTCAGAAGCAAACAGACTTTGAGAAAGTACAGTGTCAAAAGAAAGAGATGAAGATAAACAGTGGGAGAAAACAGGATGGTTGGAAATACACAAGTAGTAGATGTACTCTAAATATGAATGGGATGAACTCCTCTTACAAAACAGAAAATAGTGGAATGGATTCAAAACCAAAATCCAACAACATGTTATTTACAAGTGACACACTTTAAGCACAAAGACATATACAGAGTAAAAATAAGGTGATGGAACAGAATCAATTATGCTTCAGCTTAAGTAAAAAAGGCAGGGATAGAAGTGATGATATCCAAAAACCAAAGGTAAAACTGCACCTAATTAAGAGAGATAACCAGGGAAATTACATTTTTTGAAAAGTACCATGTCTGATGTAGTAATAAAAATGTTAAACATATATACAACAAATGGCTTAGTATCCAAATTCAAAGAAAAAAAGAAAAAGGAAAAAAGAAATTAGTTACAGAAATAAATACACTAAAACTACACTTGTGGGTGACCTCAAATTTCCCATCTCAGAACTAGGTAAATCTAATCATAAAATAAATTAGAAAGAAGTTAAGGAGATGAGCAATTTTTTTTTTAAAGTTAGATGTAATAGACCTCTGAGAAAAAATGTATGTGGAAAAAAAAGAAGTATAACTTTCAGCTGCATGAGGCACTTACACAAAAATTAAGCATTAAGGCATAAAAACCTCACAACCAAATTCAGAAAATCAGAAATATTAAATGCATCCTTTTCAGAGCATAATACAATAAAATTATATTTAATAAAGTGCCATGGAAACCTAGAGAAAAAGTTAATTAGAAACTAATCTAATCCTAAAGAATGAGTCAAATAAAAAAAATTATAAAAACAAAAAAATCATTAAATTGAATGACAATAATAACATCACTTACTAAAAATTGTAGAATGCAATCAAAGCAGCATGAAGAGCAAAATTATATCATTACATGCTTACATAAGGAAATGAAGAGAAAGCACAGATCAATAAATTGTTCAATCAAATAAAATTTAAAAGGAACAAAAATAGGGGCACTAATGTACTTGTGGTGGAGTTGTGAACTGGTCTAACAATTCTGGAGAACAACTTGTAACTGTGCCCAAATGGTCTATAAAAATATGTATACCCTTTGATCCAGAAATATCACTCCTATGTCTATATCCTAAATAAATGAAAAGAAGAAGAAAAAGTCCAATGTGCACAACATATTTATAGAGGCTTTTTTTTTTTTTGTAGTGGCAAAGAATTAGAAATTGAAGGGATTCCCATCAATGTGGGATTGGTTGAAGAAGTTTTTGCATAGATTTTGATGGAAGACTATTGTGTTATAAGAAATAATTAGTGAGATCAGAAAAATATCTGGGAAAGCTTGTATGGACTATAGCAGAATAAAGTGAGAAGAACCAGGAGAACATTGTGTACAATAATAGCAATTTATTTAGAAGAATAACTGTGAGTTTTCTTGGTTATTCAGATTAATACGTTGATCCAAGGCAATTACTAAAGACTTATGATGAAATATGCTCTCCACCTCCAGAAAGACAGCTGATGAAATCTGCATGCAGACTCATATACTTTCATTGATTTTGTCCATTTTGGGGTCACAGTTTAATGGCCAAGAGGTGAATTTTCAGTCAAGAGGAAGTGGGAACCCTGAGGGACAAAAGTTTAGCAACTTCATTGCCTATACACATTTCTACATTATAGTTCAATGGAGGAGAAGAGCAATTTTGGTCAAGAAAGAGTGGATGCCCTGAAATACAGTATCACTTTTAGGTCATAAGGTACCAGGGACCCTAAGAAACAGTATCATTTTGGTCACAAGGGAATAGAGGCTCTATGGAGTAATATCAATTGCAATCGCAAAGGATAAAGGATTTTTCCTGGATGAAAATCAGAGTGTAAATCAAGAGTGCAGTGACCTCATCTCTCCCAGATCACACCACTTTGGAGGCCTCCAAAACTTGAGAACCCCCAGAAATAAATGTGAAAATAGCATTATGAAAAACCTTGCTAAAATGCACCACAAACAATGAAGTAATATCAGTACTGAACATATATGCCCTGAATCACACAGCATCCAAAATTTTAAAGGAAAAGTTAAATCAATTACAAAAGGAAAAAATAAAAGACAGTAAAACTATCCTAATGGGGAAACTTACCTTTCCTCTCCCAGAGCTAGATAAATATAACCATAAAATAAATAAGAAGAATCAAGGAAATGAATAGAATCTTAGAAGAGTTAGATATTACAGATTTTTGGATAAAAAATAGATAGGAATAGAAAGGAGTATAGTTTATTTTTTTCTCAGTTATGTGAGAACTTCACAAAAATTGAACACATATTTAGGGCATAAAACATACACACCACCAAATGCAGAAATGAATAAATATTAAATGTATCCATTTCAGATTATTATGTAGTAAAAACTATACTAAATAAAATACCATGGAAACATAGATTAAAACTTAATTAGAAAATCAATAATCCACTCCAAAAGACTGAGTGGGTTAAAGAAGCAATTCATATGCTTTCTCTCCTCCCAACTCTTAAAACTTAGTCGTCTTTCTCCCAAATCACTAAGTACCCAGTCTTTCTTCCAATCAAATTACCTAATCTTGTATTCTGGCTTATATCCTATTAATTGTGTTCTTTTTATTTATTTATTTATTTATGTTTAGATTATTTTATTTTTAGTTTATGAAATAAAACAAGTTTTTCCATAAGATATTTAAATAATTAAAAAGATTTTTGCATGTGAAACTGCAAATCTTTTTTATACAACATTCTATTCCTTTTAAATAAATAATAGTTATCATGTAATTTTTTTTCTTCCCCCCCACACCCTAGAGAAAGCTATCATTAGTCATAAATATGTATAACTGTATAATCATTCTATATATACTTATATTTATCAGTTCTTTCTCTGAATGCAGATAGCATTTTCCTTTCTATGTTCTTTGTAGTTTAATTTGGGCATTTATAATAGTCAAAATGACTTAGTTGCTCAAAGTTGTTCTTAAAACAATATTGATGTTACTGCATACAATGTTCTCTTGGTTCTGTTGATTTCACTCTTCATTATTTCATGTAAGTATATCCATGTTTTTTTTTTTCTAAAAGTAATGAACTCATCACTTCTTATAGCACAGCAGTATTCTTTCCCAATCATATACCACAACTTGTTAAGTCATTCCCCAAATGATGGGCATCCCCACAATTTCCTGGTCTTTGCCACCACAAAGAGAGCTATTATAAATGTTTTAGAACATAAAAGTTCTTTTCCTTTTCCCCTAATGATCTTTGGAAATGGACCAAGTAGTGGTATTGCTTCATTAAAGAGTATAGGTGGCTTAATAATTCTTTAGACATAATTCTTGATTGCTTTCCAAAAAGTCTGGAGCAGTTCATAGTTCCACCAACAGTGAATTAGTGTCCTGATTTTTCTGTATCCCCTCCAATATTTATTGCTTTCTCCTTTAGTCATTTTAGCCAATCTGATAAGTATAAAATGATATATCAAGATTGTTCCAATTTGCATTTCTATAATCAATAATGATTTAGAACATTTTTAGATGAACATAAATTATTTTAATTTATTCTTTTGAAAACTGCCCATTCACATCCTTTGACCACTTGTCAATTGGGGAATGACTCATATTAATTGTGTTCTCTTATATCATAATCTGTTTACCCCTGTGTTTTCAGGGTCCAGTGTTGAGCTGAAGGAGATCTATTCCTGATATGTTATGAAATTAGTATGTATTGCTTAATGAATTGATGTGCTTAGAAACGCAAACTTTTGTTTCCTAGTTATCTCAATCAATCCACCCATCACACTGTCTAAAACCATGAGAAATAAGCATCTATAATGGAAATAAACTTGAAGACTCCCCAGTAACACCAGGAATGAAACAAATATATCTTTTATCCCCATCATTATTCTTATACAATAATGTAAAGACTAATAATTATGAATGACTTAGCTATTATGATCAATTCAATGATGCAGGATAATTCCAAAGAACCAATCTTGAAAAAAGTTGTCTACCCTCAGAGAAAGAACTGATGAACTTTGAATGAAGATTGCAGTATACTTTTTAAAATTTTTTATTTTTAAAATTTTGTTTGTGTTTTCTTTTACAATATGTCTAATATGAAAATATATTTGGCATGACCCCACAGATAAAACCAAAATCAAAGTGCTTGTCTTCTCAAGATGGAAGGTAAGGTGTAAGAGACAAAATTTGAGAGTAAATTTTTTAAAAATGTTAAATTTGTTTTACATGTGATTGGGAAATATTTAAGTAAATGTAGTTTTTAAAAGAAAATAAAATTTGTGAGGTTATATGGTAAATTCTCATCATAGAAAGATAAAAAAAAAACAACTAAATACTTATTGTCAGGGAGCTAAAAGATGGGGGGGGTTAGCCAAAATTATGATAGAAGAATCATTGTAATAAATTCAAAGAACATATATAGAAAAGGTGCTATGAGGAAATTTTTAAGGGGGACATTTTTTCATGTGTTGCGACTGACAAAGCATTTATGAAACATTTGAAGATACATTTACAGGACTTTGACAAGGTAAAAAGGTTTGACTGGGTTTCAGTGGTCCATGAGTGCAATACTAGGACCAAATGACAGACATTTTAAAAAGGCAAATGTAGTCTTAAGATGAAAAAAAAAACTTCCTAGTAATTAGACCTAATCAAAATTAGAATGAAAAGCTACGAGTTGGTCCAGGATGGTAGTCTTCAAAAGTTATACTGCTTGTTCAGTGTGGAGTTGAAGAGATTTTAATTAGGCATGGATAGGATTAAATAGCAAACTTCCTTACACTTCTTAAATTTTGTGATTCTGTGCTGATATAAATATCTTCTAGCTCTCATTGGATATACTCTTTCTCTATTCATTAGCCTAACCACTCATCCCTGTGAGAAATGAATGTAATTCCAGGTAACAAATAGGGAAATGGACAGAATGAAGATTAACAAGAGTGGGAATGATAGAAACAGATATTTTGTACAAAATTGGATGGAATGTTATCATATTTTCATGCAAAAGGATTTGCCTTTGCAAGGAGAAGGTACAATTCTTATTAAACAGAGGTGAAGGTGGAGATAGTGGAGGCAAACATGGGTGATGTGAGATAAGTAGGAAGGGAGAAAATGAAGTGCAGTCAATGAACTTTTGTTTTTTCCTGAAATAGGGGGCATGATTCTCCACTGTTAATGGGAAAGAATGCAATGGGAAGTTTGAGAGTGGATTAAAAATATGGAAAATCTACTACAGTGAGAGGGATAGTAAAATAATTAGGGGAGTATAAAATCTTTGCCTTGCTATTCATATAGTCACTCTGAGATTGGATAACTATTTTAGTATCATAGTCAGCAGAGTTCATAGTTTCTGTAGCTCTACTCAGCAGCATGGGGAAGAGAGAGGAGACAGAATATAGCCTAATTATTATACAGTTAGGGTTTTCCATAAAGATAAATGGAGAAAGAATTTGTTGATATATATTGTTGAATTTATTTACCAGGGGGTTAAGATAAGGAAATGAAGAAAGTGTAGCTAATTCAAGGGTTGTGGCCTGGAAAAGAACTGTTGGTTGAGGATAGTGCAAAAAGATTAAAGTAATGATGGACAGGGTTAGGTATTGTAAAGCAGAAGGAAAGCCAGAATGATAGAAGATTATAATCAAATAACAGATATTCAGATTTCTTGATTATGGAAGTGAAACATTTATCCATGATGGTGTAATCAAAGTTATGTCCATCTCTCTATATAACTGAAATGAAATAAAAGGGTAGATCACATACCACATTTAATAAATTGAGGACCTTAGAAGTTAAATTTTTTTGACGGAGTATAAATTTGAAAACCTGTAATATGAGAGTAGGAAGTGGAATGAAGACAAGCACTATGAATCAATGAAAGAATTCATTAAGAAAGAAAAGAGTGTCCCGGGTATCAGTAGACAGTAGCTACCAGAAGCTAGGTTGGGTGATAAATATGGATTAAATGAACATCAAAAGAAGAAAGGTTATTGATTTATGTGATATGTATTTGGTCTCTTTCTCTATTATTTATAGGAAGAAAATCTGGGAAGATGCAAAGTGGATCAAAAAGTGTTCTCCCATCCTCTAAACCAAAGACGGCATGTCATCAGTGTGTTTCCAGGTCCCAGTGAATAGAAGAAGATGCAAAGAGGAAGAAGAAAAAAGTCATAACATGAAAGCAATGTTTGTTAGACATTAAGCAGTTATTACAGAGGGATTTGAAGAAGGAGTCAGTAGAAATGGAGTGAATATCTTTTTTGGGGGGGTTAGGTCAGGTTGAGGGTCATGTTAAATAAGGGAATAGGCAATGACAAAAGAGGTTCAACTGATTTTTTGATTCCATAGGATAGAGAATACTTTGTTTAATAAAAGTATTAAGACTCTCCTGTCATAAAAGTCAATAAATTGATATGACAGCGTGTGTATTTTTTATGGTACCACTTGCCTTTGAATATTTCAAAGGCAGCACAACTCAGAAAATTTCTATAGTGCTCAAGGACACCAGCATTAACAAAATTGCCTTGAGTAATGCTCAAAGGATGCTTTAAGCTTCCCTCAAGAGTTTAAATTTTAAAACAAATTAGTTATACAAACTTCAGATAGAGTTATAACTAAGGATATTTGCAGTTTAAGAATGAAATTAGAGAGTGACTTGCTTAAGCTCTCTGCCAAACCCCCCCTCAAATACCTATAAAAATGGCTCTAAAAAGTTTAATTCTAAAGCAGCGGAATCCACAAAAAGACAGAGTGAAACACATTTACAGGCCAAGACAGTCTGGATGGTTGATCAGAAAGGTATGTCATGCCCGGCAGGGAGAGGAGGACAGCTTGGCATGGGCACATATGCAAGGCAGGCCTCAGAGGACTGAATCAGAGGACTTTAGCAGTTTCCAGACTTCTCAACCCATGGACGCCAAAGACAACTTAGAAGATCAGTGGGAAAAGTCTGTGTCTGTGGTGAGAGAGAGAAGGACAGTCTCAGACATCCCTGAGTGCAGCCCCAGGGAGGCGGCTGTCTCCAGAGCTTTGGGCCCACAGACCATGGGGGAATCAAGTAGCTGATCAGAGTGCATTTGCAGGGATCTCTTTGCTGGTGTAGAATTCTCTTGTTTTGCGCATGAGTGTTCTGGGTAGTGGTTCTGGGGTGAGGAGGAGTGTTGACGTGGTGGACTTTGTAGTGGTGGTATGGAGGGAATCCTCCTCACAGTTCCATGACAGAAAAGAGTGCTTGTGGTAACTCATAGATGAGAACAGAGAACAGGAAAGGAGTAAACATCTTGTCCTTGATCATAGCACCTTGGAAGATTGAAAATTTACAGGTTCCTAGAGGTGTTTCTGAAAACAGCTGCACAAAACCCCCGAAGTTTGGGACAGTACATTCTCCACACTGGAAGCAGACGCCTACCTTAACAAAGAGTTTATAACTCAAATAGTTGTCTAAGATCGTAAGCAAGCAGCATAAAGAGTCATACCATAGAATTTTACTTTGGTGACAAAGAAAATCAATATGTACAACTAGAAGTAGACAAAAAAGTCAAAGCTCCTACTTCTAAAGCTTCCAAGAAAAATATGAATTGGTCCCAGGCCATGGAAGAGCTCAAAAAGTATTTTCAGATGGAAGTAAGAGAAGTATAGGAAAAACTGTGAGTGATGCAAGAAAATCATGAAAAACAAGTCAACAGCTTGCTAACAGAGACCAAAAAAAAAAAAATACTGAAGAAAATAACACCTTAAAAAATAGCCTAATGCAAAAGGCAAAAGAAGTCCAAAAAGCCAAGAAGGAGAGAATTGCCCTAAAAACAAAATTGGCCAAATGGAAAAGGAACTCCAACAGCTTACTGAATAAAATACTTCCTTAAAAATTAAAATGGAACAATTGGAAGCCAGTGACTCTATGAGAAATCAAGGTATTGTAAAACAAATTGAAAAGAATGAAAAAAATAGAAGACAATGTGAAATATCTCATTGGAAAAACAACTGACCTGGAAAATAGATCCAGGAGAGAGATTTTAAAAATTATTGGACTACCTGAAAGCCATGATCAAAAAAAGAGCCTCAACATCATCTCTCAAGAAATTATCAAGGAAAACTGCCCTTATATTTTAGAACCAGAAGACAAAATAGAAATGGAAGGAATCCACTGATCACCTTCTGAAAGAGATTCCCCAAATGAAAACTCCTTGGAATATTGTAGCCAGTTTCCAGAGTTTCAAGGCCAAAGAGAAAATATTGCAAGCAGCCATAAAGAAACAATTCAAGTATTGTGGAAATACAATCAGGATAACACAAAATTTAAGGTTGTACATGAAGAGACCACAGAGAACGAAATATAATATTCCGAATGGGAAAGGAGATAGGATTACAATCAAGAAATCACCTACCCAGAAAAACTGAGTATAATCCTTCAGGGGTAAAAATGGTCATTCAGTGAAATAGAGGACTTTCAAGTATTCTTGATGAAAAGAGGAGAGCTGAATAGAAATTTTCACTTTCAAATACAAGATTCAAGTGAAACATGAAGAGGTAAATAGGAAAGAGAGATCATAAGAGACTTACTAAGGTTGAACTGTTTACATTCCTGCATGGAAAGATGATATTTGTAACTCATGAGACCTTTGTCAGTATTAGGTAGTTGGAGGGAAAAAATTATATCTAGATAGATAGATAGATAGTTAGATAGATAGATAGATAGATAGATAGATGGCACAGGGTAAGTTGAAGATGAAGGGGTGATATCTGGACAACAAAATGAAGTGGTGAGAGAGGATTATACTATGAGCAGGAGAAAGGGAGAGGTAGAATGAGGTAAATTATCTCACATAAAACAGACAAGAAAAGGCTTTCACAGTGGAGGGTAAACAGGGGAAGGTGAGAGAGAATGAGTGAATCTTATTCTCATTGGATTTGGCTTACGGAGGGAACAATATACACACTAAATTAGGTATGCAAACCTGTCTTACCTTACAAGAAAATAGAGGGTGGAAGGGGACAAGAGAGCAGGGGGGATTCCAAGAAAAATATGAATTGGTCCCAGGACATGGAAGAGCTCAAAAAGGATTTTCGGATGGAAGTAAGAGAAGTATAGGAAAGGGGAGGGCAGATTGGTGGGAGGGGTTAATCAGAAGCAAACATTTCTGAGGAAGGACAGGGTCAAAAGAGAGAACAGAATAAATTGGATGTGGGGTAGGATGAAGGAAAATATACTTAGTTTTTCACAACATGACTACCATGGAAGTTTTTTGCATAATTAAACATGTATAATCTGCATCGAGTTGCTTGCCTTTTCAATGAGGGTGTGTGAGGAGGGAGGAAGGGTGAAAGTTTGGAACCCAAAGTTTTAAAAATACGTTTTATAAAATTGTTTTCACAGGCAACTGGGAAGTAAGACATGCAGGAAATGGGGTATAGGAAAATAGAAGGGGAAAGGGATAAGAAAAGGGGGGAGTGAGGTTGAAGGGAGGGCAGATAAGGGGAAGGGGTATACAAAATGCATGCCATGTTGGGGTGGGAGGAGGGATGAGATAGGGAGAAAATTTGGAACTCAAAATATTGTGGAAGTTAATGTTGAAAATGAAAAATAAATTTTAAAAAATAAAATTTTAAAAATAGAATGAAAGTAGGTAGCAAATATCATAAGTTGAGCTATGTTCCTTTTCTAGTTCAAATCCTTTCCTAGGCAACTGTTTCTATTAGAGATGGAGAGATTTTTTTTCTCAGTAGATTTCAACTTTTCTCTCAGGTTTAATAAACTAAAACCTTGCTCTCAGCATGACTGCAAGAAAAAAAAAAGCACATTTATTATTTTCCCATTTTGACTTTGTGGAATTTTGATCATTGTTACATATCTTTGAGATCAGAAATTTCAGTTGACTTATATTTGAAATCTTTTTTCTTTGATGATATCTGTTGGAATTTTGAGTCAGCTGTCTCATCAAGGAATTTGAACTTTCATAAGCAAATGGAAATTATTAATTTAATTTTTTACTAACACTAAGCCTATAATGAAACCTTCTATGTATTTATCTTATATTTGGTGATTTCTACAATAACTTTCTTCTACTATTGCCATTTTGAAAGTAGTTGTTCTGTGCTTGATTTCAATTTAATTAAGGCAACCTAATTTTAGCTTCCTTAATTTTTATTAAAAAATATATCATTATATTTTGTATTCTTTTTTTCTACATCACCACTTTCACACACCTACATATAGCAAGATTTAGGTATGCATGGGATCACATTCCTTGAAAAAAAAATTACAAGATCGAGGGTGGGATGAGACAAAACTTTAGATTTAATCTATTAGAGAGTCATCATTCTCAGTAATTATTATTTCATAACATGACTACATCTGTGATTATGTGTCCATGCCACTTTAAAAGGACACAGACAAACTGGAATATATATCTAAGTAATTGACCACAGGCCATGATGTAAGGAGTTTGGAAAACATATCAGGAAGGAATAGCCAAACAAATCCTTCTTCTAGGGGAGAAGTGGCTAAGGTTACTGTCAATTCAATTCAGTAAACATTTTATTGTATTTTACAAATGTGGTTCATTAATTGATTAGTATTTATATTACAAATATTGAGGGGAAATGATCTATCCCTTCCTTAATCCCAATCACTGTTTGTGCAAATTGTCATTTTTCTTACCTTCTTATTTATTGTTCCTTTTCCCCTACTCTTCCTTATGTTTTTTTGGGGAACAGTACTAACCAACATGTTGTTTGTTATATACAAGACTCCACCTCCCATCTCTGTATCTTTCTACTACACCTGATGTGGCTTCTATCCACACCTTTGCATCTTTGAATCCCTGGTTACCTTCCAAATTAAGCCCATGAATCACTTCCTGAAGGAAGCCTTTCTAGATTGCCACTGTCACTTGTGCTTTCCATTCCAAGGTCTCCTTGTATTTGTTTTCACATATCTTGCAGAAAAATGGTATCAAACTCAAATAGAAAGGATCCATGAAGGTCTCATATTACCTTAAAAACACAAATTGGCATTAATTTTATTATATTGAATTTTTATTTATTTTGTTAAACATTTCCCAATGCCATTTAAATCTAATTCTGGATGAAGGCTATTTATTGCCATGGGCTATGAGTTTGACACATCTGTTATAATATCTACCCTTGCAGATATCTTCTTACCCATCAAATACAAGCTCCTTAAGGACAGGGACTGTTTCATTAGTTCTGGGTTTTGTTTTGTTATATTTTGTTTTAATATTCCCAACTTACATTATACTGCATGGCACACAGTGCAGGTTTGATAAATGCTAATATGCCTACTTCATTGATCTAAAATTGAACTCACTCTTGTAGCAAAAAAAAGTCAATAAAATGCCTACTAAAGAGATCATATTTGACAATATATACACAATGTATACACAACATTCTCCTCTAGTTGTTTTTTTTTGTCTTTCATGATGAAATAATCATTTTTCATATTCTATTATCAAGAATCAATGTTTCATGTTTTGTTTCAATTACTCAGAGACCAACTTCTTACTGATCTTTTCATTTACACTGCTGCAGTCATTATGTGTAGTCTTCTTTGGGTTATGTTTTATATGAGCATTTATCAAGCACTTTTTCTACAAAAGACTGTGATAACTCCTGGAAAAAATAAAATGGACAGCATTATTTTTAAGGTACTAATTTAAGATCTTGGATCTAGACTGGGAAAGGAACTCAAAGGTATGATCTATCCCCCTCATTTTAAAGAGGAGGATTCTGATGTTCAAGGAAGTTAAAGGGGGAAAAAGCATTTACTGTCACTTACATACAAGGTAGTGTGTAAATGGATTGCCCAATGTCTCAGAGGCAAAAACTTTCAGAATGGAGAATTGAATCCAGATTTCTTTGCTTATAGACTCATTACTTTTTTAATACACAATGATTTCTTCCATGAAAGATTCTCATATTCAACAAGGAAAATATTTGATTCATGTTGTCTTCAAAGCAGATATAAGAACAAAGGATGAACATGACTGAGTGACTTCCTAACATGAAGGTGATTTTCTAACAATTTCGTCTTTTCAGTATTGTGGCAAGAAGATTCCTTTCAGTGGAATTGGTGGAGATTTTGCTGTGTCATTGATATTTTCCAAGGAATTTTAATATTGGTTGCTGAATTGGAAAAATTGCCTCCTATATCTCACCCAAATCTAGTACACTTTGAATTTTTTTTATCTAATACCTTTTGGATTTATTTTCTGCTTCCCTCATAATATTGGATACACTTCCCTTTTCTTTTGGTAACTCAAACATATATTATGTGTGTGTGTGTGCGTGTGTGTGTATAAAATCCTTTTTAACAGCATCCTAATATGTATCTTCTACTTTCAGAAAAAGCCACTTATTTTCATGTAGGCTTTTCTTTCTCATAGTTTAAAATAATATTTTTTTTTCCTTTTTTAAAATTTTATTTATTTTTAGTTTTCAACATTCATTTCCATTAGATTTTGAATTTTAAATTTTCTCCCCCTCTCATTTCTTCCCCCATCCCCAGAATGGCATACAATCTGAAAGACTGTACATTCATATTAAGCATATTTTCCCATTAGTCAAGATACATAAAACAATTATAACTAATGGGAGGAACCACAAGAATGAAGCAATAAAATAAAATAACAAAGGAAAAGGAGAGAAAATTGTATGCTTCATTCTGCATTCAGACTCCATATTTCTCTTTCTTCATGTGGATAGCAATTTCCAACATGAATATTTTGAAGTTGTCTTAGTTTCTTGTGTTGCTGTGAATAGCCAAGCCTATCAAAGTCAGTCATCCAACAATGTGGCTTTTGCAATGTATAATAGTCTCTTGGTTCTGCTCATTCAGCATAAGTTGATATGTCTTTCTAAGTTATTTTAATTCTCCCTGCTCATCATTTCTGACAGCACAATAGTATTCCATTATATTCATATACCACAACTTGTTCAGCCATTCCCCAATTGATGGGCACCCCCTCAATTTACAATTCTTTGTCACTGCAAAAAGAGCTGCTATAAATATTTTTTGTAGATATAGGTCCTTTTCATATTTTTATGATCTCTTTGGGATACCAAAGTTATATTGCTGGGTCAAAGGGTATGCACAATTTTATAGTTCTTTGGAGATAGCCCCAAATTGCTTTCCAGAGTGGTTGGATCATTTCACAATTCCACCAACAATGTATTAGTATTCAAATTTCCCCACATCTTCTCCAACATTTATCATTGTCCTGTTTTGTCATGTTGGCCAATCTGATAAGTGTGATGTGGTACCTCAAAGTTGTTTTGATTTGCATTTATCTAATCAATAATGATTTAGACTATAGATATCTTTAGTTTCTTTTTCCAAGAACCGTCTGTTCATATCCTTGTGTAAGTTTTTTTTTTGGGGGGGGTGAGGTAATCAGGTTTAAGTGATTTGACCAGGGTCACACAGCTAGTAAGTATTATATGTCTGAGGCCACATTTGAACTCAGGTCCTCCAGACTACAAGGCCAGTGCTGTATCCACTCTGCCACCTAGCTGCCCCTAGTGTTCATTTCCTTAGACCATTTATCAATTGGGGAATAATTTGTATTCTTAAAAATTTGACTTAGTTCTCTATATATTTTAGAAATGAAGCCTTTATCAGAGACACTGATTGAAAAATTCTTTCCTAGTCTTCCTGCTTCCCTTACAATATTGGATGCATTTGCTTTATTTGTGCAAAAAGTTTTCAATTTAACACAATTAAAATAGTTCATTTTGCATTTCATAATGTTCTCTGTCTCTTGCTTGCTCAAAAATTCTTCCCTTCTCCATATATCTGAAAGGTAAACTAGTCCTTGCTCTTCTAGTTTGCTTATAGTGTCAGTCTTTGCATCTAAATCATGTATCCATTTCGACTTTAGCCTGGTATGGGGTGTAAGTTGTTGGTCTATGCCCAGTTTCTGCCATACATTTTTCCAGTTTTTCTAGCAGTTTTTGTGAAACAGTGATTTCTTATCCCAGAACCTAGAGTCTTTGGAATTATCAAGCAGCAGATTAGCACAGTCATTGACTGTTGTGGCTTGCATACCTAACCTATTCCACTGATCTATCACTCTATCTCTTAGCCAGATGCAACTAGTTTTGATGATTGCTGCTTTATAACACAATTTTAGATCAGGTACAGCTAGGCCATCTTCCCTTGCATTTCTTTTCAGTAGTTCCTTTGATATTCTGCATGTTTTGTTCTTCCAGACGAATTTTGTTATCGTTTCTTCTAGCCCTATAAAATAATTTTTGGTAGTTTGATTGATATGACACCAAATAAGTAAATTAATTTGGGTAGAATTGTCATTTTTATTATATTAGCTTGGCCTATCTATGAGTAATTGATATTTTTTCAAATTATTTAGATCCAACTTTATTTGGGTGAAAAGTGTTTTGTAATTGTGTTCATATAGTTCCTGGTTTCATTTTGGCATGTAGACTCCAAAATATTTTATAGTGTCTACAGTAATTTTAAATGAAATTTTTCCTTCTACGTCTTGCTGCTATACTTTGTTAGTGATACATAGAAATGCCAACGATTTGTGTGGCTTTATTTTATATCCTGCAACTCTGCTAAATTGTTTTATTATGTCAACTAACTTTTTGCTTGATTCTCTAGATATACCATCATATCATCTGCAAAGGGTGATAGTTTTGCTTATTCTAATTCTTTCAATTTCTTTTTCTTCTCTAATTTCTACAGCTAGCATTTCTAGCACAATATTGGACAACAGTGGTGATAATGGACATCCTTGTTTCACTCTACATGCCATCGGAAATGCTTCTAGCTTATCCCTATTACACATAATATTTGCTTATATACACATATATATTTGCTATCATTTTAAGGAAGACTCCATTTATTCCTATGCTTTCTAGTATTTTTTTTTTGGTGAAGCAATTCGGGTTAAGCAACTTGCCCAGGGTCTCAACAGTTAGTAAATATCCTGTGTCTGAGGCCGGATTTGAAGCTAGGTCACCCGACTCCAAAGCCAGTGCTCTATTCACTGTGCCACCTAGCTGTCCCTGATTTCTAGTATTTTTAATAGGAATGAGTGTTGTATTTTGTCAGATGCTTTTTCTGTATCTATTGAGATAATGATATGATTTCTGTTAGTTTTGTTGTTGAGATGGTCAACTGTGCTGCTAGTTTTCCTAATCTTCAACCACCCTCGCTTTCCTGGTATAAAACTTATCTGGTCATAGTGTATTATCCATGAGATAAGTTGTAATTTCTTTACTAATATTTTATTTAAAATTTTTTTATCTATATTCATTAGGAAAATTGGTCTATAGTTTTCTTTCTCTCTTTTGGCTCTTCCTGGTTTAGGTATTAGCACAACATTTGTATCATAAAAATGATTTGTAGGATTTTTTTCACCTGTTTTCCCAAACAGTTTATATAGTATTGGAATTAGTTGTTCTTTAAATAATTGATAGAATTAACTTTTAAGTCCATCTGGTGCAGGATATTTTTCCTTAGGGAGTTCATCAATGGCTTGTTCAATTTATTTTTCCAAAATGGAGTTGAGTATTTTATTTCTTCTTCTATTAATCTGGGCAATTTATACCTTTGTAAATATTCATCCATTTCATTAAGATTGTCAAATTTACTGGCATACAGTTGGGCAAAATAGTTCCTAGTTATTGTTTTGATTTATTCTTCATTGGTGGTGTAAAATTTCTAATCCACACAAATTTTACTTTGTGGAGCAACTCACATATATTTCTGAATATATTATGGTATACTTTTTCAGTGTTTGACCAAATTATTGGTCCTTGAAAGTTTTCTACTTTACTATTCTATACTTTTGATATTTATATTGATTGGAACTTTCTAATCAATATGGCAAGTTAAAGTAACATTAACATTATAAAAAGACTCTTGTCAGTCACAATTTAAAGCTAAGATCATAATTATTTCACAGGTGTCATTCAAGAGCTCATATCAATATTTTTGGATCTTCAGTAAAATGAAATAGAATGTGGCTGTTTGTCATACAACTGACTCAGTGTCCAATGGAACAAAACATTACTCTTTTTAGGTGCATTTAGTTTCTTGGTAAAAATTAATTCATTGAATTTTTACATTGGATTGAGGAAAGGAAAAGTAGGAGCAGATGGGAAAATTTGTGTCTTTGCCATATTTGCTATAGAACTACTAGTGATGAATATTTGTGAAGAATTTATATACTTATGTGTGTGTCTCTTGATATAATGTGATATTTAAGTATGGAAGTGTGACATGCTATACAAATATCCACATTATGACCACCCCATACACACAATCATTTGCATTTTGCTTCCTTCTGCTACCTCAAATTTTTCCCTTAATTTCCTTTAATCTTTTCACACTACTCACCCTGTTGTGATAGCAGCTATGATATCACACACTTAAGGATGTTTGTGGTGGCTTATGTGCAGAACTAGTTGAACTAAGAAATGAGTGCAACCTTCTCCAGAGGTAATTAAAGCAGTGGATAAAGTGCTGTGGCCAAAAGATTCAAGTTCAAATCTGACCTCAGACACAGCTATTAAGTTGAAAAAACACAGAGCAAGTCATTTAACCATTGTTTGTCTCAATTTCCTCACCTGTGAAATAATAGCACCTATCTCCTAAAGTGGATATTAGGGACAAATGATAATATTTGTAAGGCATTTATCATAGTTCCAGAAACACAGCAGGCCCTTAATAAATGTTGTTTTCCATCCTTCTTGGGGAAAGATTATGTAGCCCAAATTACCCTCTTCTGCTCTCCTTGTACTCAGTTCTGCTATATTTACCTCAAACCTTTAAGTACAAACACATTCATTTTAATCTCTATCTTGCTATTCTTTTCTCTCACTTTTTTTAATTTTTAAATAGAATTATTCAATTTATTAACAAAAATTTCACAATAACTATAAAATTCACATGTACAAATATGGCTTCCCCAGTTGCTAACATTTTTTTTTTGCCTATCCTTGTTAATTTATTCAATTTTAGTTTTCAAAAATCACTTCAAGATTTTGAGCTCCAAATTTTCTCCCTATCTTGTCCCTTCCCACCCCCCAAGATGCCATGCATTCTGAATACCCCTTCCCCTAATCTACCCTCCCTTCTATCACTCCCACTTCTCTTCTCTACTTCCTCTTCTATTTTTTGTAGGGCAGGATGGATTTCTATACCGCATTGCCTGTTATCATATTTCCCAGTTGCATGTGAAAACAATTTTTAACATTTGTTTTTAAAATTTTAGTTTCCAAATTTTCTCCCTTTCTCCCCTCCCCCATTGAGAAGGCAAGCAACTTGTGTAGTCATGCAAAACACTTCCATAGTAGTCATGTTGTGGAAAATTAACTATATTTCCCTTCATCCTATCCTGCCCCCAATTTATTCTACTCTCTCTTGTGACCCTGTCCCTCCTCAGAAGTGTTTGTTTCTGAATACTCCCTCCCC
Source organism: Phascolarctos cinereus (assembly GCF_003287225.1). Classification (NCBI taxonomy): domain Eukaryota; kingdom Metazoa; phylum Chordata; class Mammalia; order Diprotodontia; family Phascolarctidae; genus Phascolarctos; species Phascolarctos cinereus. Next base: position 136,244,819 of record NW_027556180.1, on the reverse strand, counting down.
CAATCTGCCCTCCCCTCTATCACCCATGCTTTCTTATCCCCATTCCCCCTATTTCCCTGTAGGGTGAGATAGATCTCCATACCCAATTGAGTGTTTATGGTATTTCCTCCTTAAGCCAAATCTGATGAGAATAATTCCCTCTCATCTTCCTCTCCACTGTATTGAGGGAGAGGAAAAGATTACTGTGGGGTGGATTAATTTTTTTAAAGGATACAGAGGAGGTATATTATGCTTTTCTTCTTTGTTTGATATGAGATAATTTACCCCATTCTGCCTCTCCCTTCCTCCTTCTCCCAATATAATTCTCTCTCACCCCTTAATTTTATTCTCCAGATATCATCCCTTCATCTTCAACTCACCCTGCACCATCTATCTATCTATCTATCTATCTATCTATCTATCTATCTATCTATCTATCTATCTATCTATCTATCTATCTATCTATCTATCTATCTATCTGTCTGTCTGTCTGTCTGTCTGTCTGTCTGTCTGTCTGTCTGCCTGTCTGCCTGCCTGTCTGTCTGTCTGTCTGTCTGTCTGTCTGTCTATCTATCTATCTATCTATCTATCTATCTATCTATTTATCTACCTATCTATCTATCTATCCATACAATTTTTCCCTCCAACTACCCTAATACTGACAAAGGTCTCATGAGTTACAAATAGCATCTTTCCATGCGGGAATGTAAAGAGTTCAACCTTAATAAATCCCTTATGATTTCTCTTTCCTGTTTACCTTTTCATGCTTCTCTTGAGTCTTATATTTGAAAGTAGAGTTTTCTGTTCTGCTCTGGTCTTTTCATCAAGAATGTTTGAAAGTCCCATATTGAAAGTCCAGTTCTTGTAGATTGTTCAAAGAAAATATTTTTTTTTCCATTTTCCCTAATTTTTCTCTCCTTTACCTTAGATATAATTGGCTTTAATCAAAACTGATAAGTGTAAGAGTTATGCTGGTGATACATCTGTTTCAAGGACAAGAAAATCCTTAAAAATCTGATGAATGCCATCAAAATCAAAATCATTTGAAAATGATGAGAAATTATATCCCAAATTGGTACAAAATTGTTCATCAATTGAATGACATAATGAATATAACTTTTCCCTTGTAGCAGATGTATCCAGTCAGCAATTAGGATCATGGAAACTTGCTCCCATCACAAGAACCTAAGGCAGGGAAAATTCTTGGGTAGTATAAGTGGACTGCCCCTCTTCCAGTACTTTGTCCCTCTCTCTAATTTTGTGGGCTCTATCTAGCAGTGACCTGTGAATCATCATTCATCAAATAGCTGAACTATGGGTAATCCATCTATTTGATAGGTTCTATTACATTCACTCAGAACTCAATCTCATGGTTAATCTCATAGCTAAATTTGATTAGTAAAATAATGGCAAAAGCAAAAGGTACTCAGGAGAGAGTGTATCATTCAAGTCACTCTCCAACTCCAGTTCCCAAGTAAAGCAAAAAGTTCAGTGACATTTTTTTCTACTCTTCAACCCCTTGAAGCTTCATGAAAGACAACTATGAACTTGCTTACTTTAACCTTCATAACTTGCCCTTGCTAACTTGTCTAACATCCCAACTTCAGATACCATCAGATGATTAATTATGTCATTGATAACAATTAATCCATAAATAGGTGCTGCTGTTTGCAAGTTTCTTTTGTGCTTGTTTGTCAGTTTAGCATGTTATTGTCAATTGACATCACTCCATATACCATAATGACCAGCACTTGTGATTAGTAAAAATCTTATTAATGTTTGACATTTTTATTAATGCTTTAATGACTCAGAGGAGAAAGCTTTACCAGTGCTTACCACAATGCCTAGCATACAGTAGGTGCTTAATAAGTTTTTATTCACTGACTGACTAGTAAGGCAGATCTTCTGTATCCCTATTTCCTAAAGACTTTCCACTATGATATACAGCTGCATAATATACCTCCTCTGTATCCTTTAAAAAAAATAATCCATCCCACAGTGATCTTTTCTTCTCCCTCAAGCAGCTCATAACAGTTACTATTTGAAATTCATCTTTGGTTTTTAATTACCTTCTTTTGTTATTTAATTTTTAATGGATGTGTTTTGTTTCTTCAAGCTCTGTATAAGCAAAAAGAGTTTATCTATACCTACCCAAACTCGGTACAGTGTAAAGGAGGTAGTATGTATTTAATATATTTTTGATGAATGAATATAGGGACTGAAACTAGTAATCAGGACTGAATGCATTGTATAGGATAGTTATCTGATATTAGTTGCAAAAGATTGTTATATGGAAGAATTAATATTGGTCATAATGTCTTTCATGCTTGCAGAATGGCTATATATACCAGAAGGACCAAATTCTAGTATGTTATGCCAAATACCTTATATTATGTCAGCATAATCTACCAATGTGCTAGTGTAGCCACTTATCTCATCTATTCACTAAAACATTAAACAGATCAGTCTTGTGACTTAATTTTTATAGGGAACTCCTGGATTAAGGGAATACCTATCACTTCAGAGATGAAAGTTTTAAATAATTTGCTAACATGCTAAAATTAGTGACTTGCTTAGGATTATATAGTTCATTTGTATCAAAGTTTGGAAATGAATCCATTTTGGGAAATGAAACTCATTGTATTGGAGGCCTTTTATCTAGTACCAAAAGCTGTTAGTAATATTTAAACTCTGTCTTTCAGGAATTCACATTTCTGCCAGCCTCAGGATTCAAGGATACAGTCTCAAACCAAGAAGGGGTTTAAAAATCAAGCAAACTTTTAAGCAGTTGAAGTTGCCTCCATAAATTTCCACGAGTAGAATAATTACTCAAAAATATATAAACAAGGGTTTTATCCCAGATGACATTGAAAAAAAGCATTAAAAAGAGACTATTCAATAATGCAATGGATATAAGATCATGCAAGAATTCTCTGATGATTTATATTTCACCTTTCAATGCTTGTGTGGCTTTTGTCCATGTCCACAAACAAATTCAATGAAGAAGATGCATTTAAAATCATGGGGGATTTCCTCACATCTTTTTTTTTTTTCATATTCAATAAATAAAAATGAAAAAATGCAACTTCTCTCATTTTTCCCTCTCTTTCATCATGTGACTTCCCCATCTCTTTATATTCATCATATACTGACTTGATGATATGGCTTATATATTTTTTTCTGCATAATTCTTAATTTGTAAAATGTTGCAGTCTTTTTATGGCTAGCATGTATATCTTCATTGCTCTTTAGAATATCCTAAACTTTAATTGTTCAGAGAGAGGCATTCCATGGTTCAAAGCCATATATCATCAAAACATTAATTTTCAAAGCGTTGACATTTGATTAAGGGGAAATCTAGGAGTCACTAAAATTATTGCGTAATATATAGAATAAATTTAAACTGGCTTCCTATTCAATTATGAGTCCAGATCATTGTCTCCTTCTACTGTCTTTCCAAGATGGAGAATTTCTACTGCTTATCTGTTCAAGTATGGGTCATGGAGTAAACAATAAGAATTTTATCCACTTTTTTTTGGTTTTCTTTGTTTTTACAGACAATTATAGAGATGTGACCAAAAGATTAGGGTTCCAATTTATTTTTTAATTTTCAACATTCACTTCCACAAGCTTTTGCAATCTGATATGGGTTCTATGTATACATTCATATAAAATATATTTTCACATTAGTCATGTTGTAAAGAAGAATTAAGACCAATGGGAGGAACCATGAGAAATAAGAAACAAAACAAAACAAAAAAAAACCACAAAAAAAGAGAACAAATGGTATGCTTCAATCTGCATTCAGACTCCATAGTTCTTTCTTTGGATGTGGATAGGATTTTCTGTCATGAGTCTTTTGGATTCTTGCATTGCTGAGAAGAGCTAAACCTATTAAAGTCATTCATCACACAATGTGGTTATTACCGTGTACAATAGTCTCCTGGTTCTGCTCACTTCATTCAGCATCAGTTCATTGAAATATTTCCAGGTTTTTCTTAATTCCATCTGCTCATCATTTCTTATAGCACAATCGTATGCCATTACATTTATATATCACAGCTTGTTTGGCCATGCTCCAACTGATGGGCACCCCCTCAATTTACAATTCTTTGCCATCATAAAAAGAGTTGCTATAAACATGTCTGTACCTATGGGTCCTTTTCCCATTTTTATGATCTCTTGGGATACAGACCTAGAAGTGTATTGCCACATAAAAGGGTATGCACATTTTTATAGTTCTTTGGACATAGCCCCAAATTGCTCTCCAGAACTTTTGGATCATTTCACAATGCCACCAATAGTGTATTAGCATTCCAATTTTCCCACATCTTCTCCAACATTTATCATTGTCCTGTTTTGTCATGTTAGCCAATCCGATAGGTGTGATGTGGTACCACAGAGTCCTTTTGATTTGCATTTCTCTAATCAACAGTGATTTAGAGCATTTTTTTTTCATGACTATAGAAAGCTTTAATTTCTTCCTCTGGAAACTGCCTGTTCATATCCTTTGACCATTTATCAATTGGAGAATGTATTCTTACAAATTTGACTCAGTTCCCTATATATGTTGGAAATTAGGCCTTTATCAGAGACACTGGTTTTAAATTTTTTTTTCTCAGATTTCTGCTTCCCTTCTAATCTTGATTGCATGGGCTTTGTGAAAAAAAAATTTTCAATTTAAGGTAATCAGAATTATGTATTTTGCATTCCATGATGCCCTCTATGTCTCATTTGGTCATAAATTCTTCCCTTCTCCATGTATCTGACTAACTATTCCTTGCTCTCTTAATTTGCTTATAGTATCAGCTTTTATATATAAATCATGTACAGGGTGCCCATTTAGAAGACTCTACAATATTCTGGAGCTTGATTCAATTAATACAACACCATCTTCAATTAGAAGTTTCTAGAGGAAATCACTATCTCTTGGAAATAATGGAATGCATTTTTTTCATCATTTCCACTTTGAAGAATCCTAACTTCTTTCATTATTCCCTGAAACATTGACCTCTATATGAATCTCTTCTCATTTTGGACTCAATAATGGCCATTTTCCATGATAATGGTGAGTACACTTGATGAATACGATTTTCCCTGCATTGTTATTTTATATTAATAATCATATAATCAATTAATAAAATATCTCTGTTGTTACATTGTTCACAAACTCTTCCATCATCATAATATATATGTGAAAAAGAGTTTATCATAAGAGACTTCAACATGGCAATTTAACTTTGTATAGGTAAATGTTTACTTCTGTAATGAAGAAAAAAATTAATCATGTATTGTCTATCCCTTTCAGTTATTATATGATTGTTATGGTAAAAGTATAATTTGGAATATCATAAGAGAAAGCCTGAATCTTCACTCCTCATATGATCATCAAGGATATACCAATATATGTGTAGATTATTTTCAATGTTAATTGATGGGAAAGTAGGCATGTAGGTTAGTTATTATTAATGTTATCATGATTTAGGCTCTAAATTATGTAGTTTACCTTCATTATCCCCTAATTTTAGGAGGTAATAATGTCTGAGGTTTATTTGTTTGTTTTTTCCCTTGACCTTTGCTGTCCATTCTACCCTGTTTCATTTACCTTGAAAAAGCCTATCTCTTTCCTTCTCACATAGTATTCAAGCATGTACCATTATATACTCATTACTTTCATTTTAATAGATGGGAAAGTAGGCATGTAGGTTAGTATATTTCAAAGTTGTCATTTGTTGAGGGATAGTAATATCTCCCCTTCTACTTTTTCTACTCTTTTCTTATTTCATATACCTTGAGAAGTGATCCTTCTATTTCTTCCACATTATCTTACCTTTGTCAGTAGATCCCAGAAAACGGAACCAAGAACAATAAATGAAAGTTTCAGGGAAGTAGAGTGAGGCTTAATATAAAAAATTGTCCTTGATGATTTAAACTATCTTGAAGTGGAAGGCTTACAAGGCAGTAGGCATCCTTTCACTACAAGTTTTTAAATAGAGACCCAATTCTTTACAATAACTTTGTAACTAAGGATATGTTCTTTGTTTCATGACCTTCTAATTATTGGCTTCTATTTGGAGAGACTACTAATGTTCTCATCTTCTGAGATAGTAAATAAATATAATAAAACTATGATTTAGTAATAATTATATTCTATTCTGAAGTGTTTGAGCCAATAATTATGAGAAATCATGGCACTTTGCTTTCTAATTTTGAAAAGAAACTAAAATTTCAGTAAAGCCCAATAAGCTGATTGTTCTACTCCATTATATTAAGAATTCCTGATTATAATAGTTTCCTGATTTTCATTTGATTCAACTTACATTTTCTTGGTGTTGGGGTTTTTAAATCACCTTTTTGAGACAAAGTCTCCATATTTCTTTCAGATCAGAAGTACAGCAAGTACTGACCCGGCTGTTGATCAACATGGAAACTTATAGTGCTTTTTTTTTTTTCCATCCTGGGACAGGCCCCCCACTCCTTCAGCCAGCCCAGTGACTCTTTGTTCCTGGGGGTTCACCACATTGGTGACAGACTCAATGTGGATATCTGATCAGGTTTATCCCAACTTGCAGCTCAGAATGCCTAAACTCAAGCAATCCACCAGCATCAGTCTTCCTAGTAATAAGGGCAACTGGTGTTCACCACCTTTCCCATCATGTTCATCTATTTGAGAAGGATGAGCAATCAGAAATTTCTCAATCATCCTTTTCATAGTTTTTTTAATCTGAATTTTTATGTGTTTTTTTTGTTTGTTTCTCAAGCCTATTAGCAAATTAATCCTAAATTATTTACTGTTTTCTTATACTGCTTTCACTCCTTATCCTTCCTTAAAGTTTGGATTTTTGCTTTAAATTGCTAAGGGAAGTTAGATTTTCTGTTGGATTTTTCCTTTCTATATTTCATTCTGAATGCATTTTTGTTGTCTTATTTTTACATTATGTGATGCAAATTGTTAAATAATGTGGGAGAATAAATTGTTTTCATGATTATTATAGGAAATGCTATTTTTAAATGATTCCATTTTAATAGCTGTATAGTTGGTCTGATAATGATTAATTCCATGCAGTTCAAAAAAGATTGTTTTTCAAAAATTACAATCCAAATATTTCCACTTTCTTTCAAAATTGCATGAGATATAATTGCTATTTGTCATCAATTTTATTTTGTAGGTAAAAAAAATTAAATCTACAGTGATCAAAATTTTCAATGACCTAACATTCTTCACTTTTTTTACACTTCAGATTTTTAATAATTTCTTCATTTGACTTTCCTTATCATCCAAACTAAATTTAGGGATTATTTCTTACAATTATTGGACACTGATAGGCAGTACATCATCATGTGACTTAGGGTTAATGATATTGTTGACATAAAGCAATTTGAAGCCCATGCATATGACTGGAAATATCTGTTTCTGATTTTGTTACAATAGAATAGGGTTGAGATATTTACCTATGATTTCATTGGTTTAGGGAACTCTCACATGATAAAATGAAGATTAACATATTATCTGAAACTTGTAGAACATGGAGCGTGACAACAGCACTGAGAAGTAAAATGTCTTGCCCAAGATAAGTGCCATTATGTATGAGAGATTAAAATTGAACCCAAAATCTTCTTAGGTTTCCAACAAATTATATAAATAGTATGTAATATTTCTTCTTCTTGTATGTCTGGAAGACTGATACATAATTAAAATATTCATAACTTTATGTCATTTCATGTTCATTGGTGGTTTGTTCATTTTAGTGGTCAATACCATATGTAATGAAACATTTGCAACTTTTTCAATTTGTTCCAAAATGTCTTGAGTTCTTATGATACAGAAGACAAAGAAGTGCCACTACATTCTACATTAAGCTAGTTGTAATGACACTATCTAAGGGCCAACCTAAAACTCTATTTTTCAGTATATTTCTTCTTATTGGAGCAATTGTGTACTGTCCAGGGTGCATACCAGTGGCATCACAAGCTCAGTTTATCAGGAATTCAAAATTCTTATCACACCTTCACAACCATTGTAATGGTCTCAAAGCATAAAAAGCCCCAGCTGAATATCACTGTGCCTGTTATCTATTGTTTTGTCATTTCATCATCCTCCCTGGATGGATGATGGGTTAGAGATTGAGGAGGTTATTATTATGACTACATTCCTCTCATCTCTATCACTTTGATTATTATTATTATTATTGTTGTTACTATTATTGTTTGATAGGTATTATTCTGTTATTGAGGATGAAATATTTATTATCAAAATGTTCTGTATTTAATGTCTTGACAATTACTTGAGGAGTGGCTGTGGGAAACTAATAGAGAGAATTATTTAATATTTTAGGCAGGGAACATCATAGGCAGGACACTATTTTAGATGTGTAACACTTTGATTAATTTAAAAAATAAAGCAGTGTTCCATCTGGATGATTAAATGGAAGAAATTCATGACCATTTAGCGTTAACCTTAATTTTTTAGTAAGAGATTTTTAATCTTTTGTTCTCTTTGCTTTTTATTACTTTTCATTAATTCATATGTGGATTTTTATCTTGATTTTCATTTTCTTCTTTTTCCTTAACTCTGTTCTCTCTGTTTCTGTCTCTCTGCCTATTTCTCTCTGTCTTTCTGTCTGTATTTCTTTTTGTCTCTCTCTCTGCTTCTGTCTCTGCCTCTCTTTGTTGCTCTCTGTCTCACTGTGTAAGTGTGTGTGTGTGTGTGTGTGTGTGTGTGTGTGTGTGTGTGTGTCTTTCTGGCCCTACACCAGGGTGGTATCAGTGTCAGAAGATAGAATTGAGTATAAGGGAGTGGATAATTAAGGAGTTGAGGATAATACCTAGGTTGTGAGTCCTAATGACTAAGATGATAGTGTTACCCTCAAGAGTAGTATAAAGAAGGAGGTTTTGAGACAAAAGACAAATTCAATTTTGGACATGTGAAATGTAAGCTGTCTATGAAGCATCAAGTTCTAGGTGTCTAAGAAGCAGCTATGATTCAAAACTATGTCATCACAATTTTCCAGTGAGAAAATTTAGTAGATTATGAGGTTATATTGACAGTGAGTGTCAGAAGAGTGATTAAGAGCCCATGTCTACCTGATTTTAAAAGCAGAGATGTATCCACTACTGTCTCCAAACAGCAAAACAAAAATAATAATAATTTGAGGTAGTGAGGTATAGTGGAAAAGGCTCAAGATTTGAAGTCAGAGGATTAGGGTTCAGTTCTTGTCTCTGACAATTACATAGAACCTTTAAAAAGTAACTTTACCTGTTCGACTTCAGTTATAACATTTGTAAAATGGAGAAGGCAAGAAACTCTTGCTTCAAGCCCTATGTGTGTGTGTGTGTGTGTGTGTGTGTGTATACATATGTGTGTTTATATGTATATAAGTGTGTGTATAATTTGTCTATGAAGTTATGAAAGTAATCAAGAAAATTTTAAACTGAAAATGATTAAAGGAGAAAACTGATAGCATATTAATTGAGCCAGAACAAAAAGAAGATATTACAAAAAATGACATGAAAACACAATAAAACTTGAAATAAATTGTCTAGTGGAGGCCTCAAGAGCTGTGTTCTAATTCCTGAGTTGTTCAACAATTTTATCAATTTTGTGAATAAATACATAGGCAATATATGGACCAACTTTCAAATGCATGAGGTTGAAAAGGACAGCCAAACTTTGAGTCAAAATAGTAAGGATCCAAAAATATTCTGATAAAATTGAATTTAGTGTAGATATAGATATTTAAACAATGAAGATCTCAAATATAAGATGTAGGAAGAATGACCTCATTACTGTTATGTGAAAAACAAAAATGTTTTGTGGGTTTTAAATGAACCACAAAAAATACATGTGAACATTGTGACTTGGCAGTCAAAAATAAAAAGTTAATATAATCTAAGGTTTAACTCAGAAAAAGAAATGATTTGCAAAAAGAATAGCTTATTGTCTTCTTACATTCTTATTTTCACATAAGCAGTATCATGTCCAGTTTTTGGAACCACAGTTCAAAAAGAGATTTAACAAAGTAGAGTGCACCGAGAAAATAGTAACTAGGATGGTAAGAGAACTGAAAAAAATGTTTTTAGAGGCACAATTGAAGGAACTTAATATTTTATCCTGGAGAATAAAAGAAATATGTTAATGGGCATGATTCCCTTCAAGGGCATGTAGGACAGTCAAGTGCAAGAGCATTTAGATATACTTGGTTTTGTAAGACAGAATTAGGAGCAATAAATGGATGTTGGAGAGAGATACAGGTTAGCATAGAGTAGAAATTGAATTTAGCTTTCCAAAGGAGAAGTAGTTGATGAAATAATAAGGTCTCAATCACTGGAGGTCTCTAAGAAGACACCAACTTTTCCATGATACTCTAGAAGGAACTCCAGTTTGAGTACTAGTCCACAACTTTTTTCTAACAATGAGATTCCATGATTCAAATATATGTCTCTATAAAGTGCTTTCACAAATACATGTCCAAATTTTAGAAAAAATGGCCTATGTGAAAAAGCAATGGGTTCTGCCACAATATGGCTGTTAAAGCACGTAAATATATCCCAAGGCTTCCCTGAAAAAATCACCCATGTTCAATATACAGATTAGCTCTGCCACTATTTAAAACCATATCGCAAAGGCCAACACTGATATTTCTTCTTCCAGACTCATCAGAAAACAGAGATCAAAGCAAAAATGTTATTGACTGATTATGTGATTATGCAATGAAGCAACATAAAGGACAAGGAAAAACCTTTATGCTAAAATATTATAATCTTCCACAGATTCCATAACCACTAATGAAAATGTTTCTTCTTTCAGATCAACCAGAACAATTGTATCTTCTTCCAGATAAACCAGAAGTTCAAAGCAAAATACCTTTAATTAAACAATATAGCAAAATAAAGGACAGGGAAAATTCCCCAAGGGGAAAAAATACAGAGGTTTACTTTTGTACAGATTTTCTCACTGCATATGGAAACATATAGTAGCCTGGGCAACTCAAACACCTAGAGTTCTATTGCAATTCAAAACTTTATCCATCTATTTGCTGCTAGTTCTCTTGAATCAATGATGAAAATGAAGGCTGGGTGATGTCATTCAGCTATGAGATACTGCACTTGAGTACTGAGCTATTCTCTCCTCACATAGGAAACTGTTATGTATTTATGGCTGATCATCTCTTAGTTGTTTTCTCTCCAGTATCAGCCGTTGGTATTCATCTGCTAAAATGCCTTTTCCCTAGTGGATATAGAGATGTATTAGCTCCTTAAGTTCATAACCCTAGGGATTATGAGAGGTTAATTTTGTGATTCACACTCAAACTATAAACAGCCAATGCAAGATGTAATGATTAAGTAAGTTTTAAGGTAGATATTAGTTGTTAAGTAGGTATAAATCTGCCCTTTATTTTTGTTGACAGCATGTCTCTTGGGTATATATCCTCAGCATTATCCTGGAATTTTCACCCTAAATATGCAATTTATTGTCATTTTTTTTCTTAATTTTTACTTCCATATCTATTCACTCCTCTGTCTTTACAGCCAACCCATCATTTGTCCAAGACTTGATCACCTCTTGCCTAGATCATTGCAGTAGTGTCCTAATTGATCTCCATGTCTTTAGTATCTTTCTTTCATGAACTATCTCTTCCACATTACTTCTAAAATGATTTCCATAGAACCCAGATCTGAAAATATCACTTTCCCTATTGTCCTTAAAATAAAATATAAATTCTCTGTTTGGCATTCAAACCTCTTCATAAGCTGAGCATAACATCCCTGTCAAATTATACATCACTCTGCTTCCCACATTCTATAGTCCAGCCATACTACTATCCTTGTTTTCCCTCAAAGAGTACATTGCAATTCCTGTCTACATTTCATTATATCTATATCTCTTATGCCTGAAAAGCATTTCCTCATGATTTCTACTTAGAATTCTTTGTTAACTCCAAAGATTCATCAGAGGTACCACTCTCTACGTGAAGACTTGGTTTCATCCCCTCTCCCTAACAGATTCTATTGCCACAATTCCAAAAATTATCTTGTTTTGTGAATATGTATATAAATTATAAGGAATTAGAAGTCTGGGAAGGTAGTGACGGTCCAGGTTATACAACATTTTAAAAAACAGAAAGATCTTTTATACTAGAAGAAATGATGTGCCATGGAAGTTGATTGAATGAAGTGGAGTATGTAACATAAATTTGCAATTTGGGAAGGTCAATTTCACAGTGTAGGATAGACTGGAGTGGAGAGACATTTGAGGCAAGGAGAGCAACCAGAAGGCTTTTGCAAGAGGAAATGAAAGCGTATACTGGTGTGGCAGAAGAGATGTTACTAAGGTAGAAACTATAGGATTTGACAACGCATTAGATATGAGAGAGTTGAGGTACAATAAAGAGTTGAAGATGAAGATAGGGGAAGTAATGGATAGGAAGTTTAGGAAATGGAGATAAACAGAGGTTAAGTGACTTTTCCAGGGGCACAAAGCTAGTCAGTATCTGCAGCCAGATTTGAACTCACATCTTCCTGACTCCAGTAACAGCAATCTATTCACTAATCCACAAGCTGTCTCTAGCAATAGAATTACACCTACATCACCAGCCTGGATGACTGGATGATAGGATGGTGGTGCCTCAATACAATAAAAATATAGTTTTGAAGGGGAAGACTGTGTAGGGTATAAAGTTTAATAATAGTTCTGAAAAATATATGGCCATTTCTATCTGGGAGATTGAATATAAAGAAGATGTTTCATTTGAGCTAATCTTTGAAAGACAAGTGGATTTTCAGTTTTAGAACAGCTTGGGGAAATGGGTAGTATATTGTTAGATGCATGGGTGAAAGCATGGCAATAGGAAAATGCCATATAAATAAAGCAGAACATCATATCATTCTATTTGGCTGTCCTAGTAATGAGAACATATAAAGCTAATTTGAGAGGTAGAGCAATTATTTTGATTATTTAAGATACCCATATCATTTCATTCTAATATCTGTATGAGATAAACTATTATATCATCTCTGATTCTTGTGTGTGTGTGTGTGAATATATGTATACACAAACAATATAAGTCCTTGAAAGTAGAGATTGCTTCATTTCAGTCTTTGTTTATTCAAGGCTTCATACAATCCCTTGCATAAACTGAAATATACACTGAAATACTTGTTACAGTTATCATCTTGATTGCAGGAATTTGTAAATCAGTCAGGTGTGAGACTTGTATAGAAATATAATGGCATATATGGGTTTTGCTGAATGATTTTTATAGTACCAAGAACCAAACCACTTTATTGCTAAATTTGCCCTTTTCAGTGATATAGGCTATGAAACTGCATACATGCTAAATGAAGTGAACTTGGATAATTTATAAACTCTGTGTGTGTCTACATCTAATCTATATCTATTTATCTATCTACTTATCTATCTTCATTATTCTTCTACTAAAAGAAAATAACTCACATGCTTCCCAGGAACTTGGAAATATTAGTAGACTTTATGCCATGATTGCTAGCCTAACATAACTTGTTTCTTTCCCTTCTGAATTAGCAAATTTTGGATAAAGTCCATTGGCTTTAAAACTATTTGTAAAGGGATTTAAATACATATATATATATATATATATATATATATATATATATATATGTATGTGTACATATATGTATACACATATATATATATGTATACATATATATATGTATATATATATATATATATATATAATACCTTTCGAATAGGATGACTTCAGGGAACATATTTAAACATCTGCATTTAGTTTTGAAATGCTTCTAAAATTATTCTAATTGTTCTTTCCTTTTTATTTTTGAAATTAAAAAAAAAACAGTTATGCTGCCTTCCATTTCCTTTTCTATTCTCTGAACTCTCAGGCCAGCATTTGAAAATTGAAATGAAAGCAATTCCTGAGTGTCTCCACTCATGCCCTTGAGCAATCTGAAATTATGGCCAAATGCAGTCTTGTCTTGATTTCAATCTGAAATGATACAAGGAGAGAACTTTGATTACAGTTCATTATTTTTAATGGGGAAAAAAATGCAAGAAAACCTATTTCTGGCAGTACTTCCTGTCTCCTTCAGTGGAGTACTGAATTAATGCTTGCTACATTATCCAATTAAATATTAAATAAAATGGTTATTTACTCATTTCTGTATGTGTTAAATGGAAGATACTTGGTTAATCACAATATTAGAGGATGAATTGTAAAGGATCCTAACAATGTGATGTTCTAGGTGTTATTTCAATATTGCTACTTTCTAAATACAGAAAATGTCTTTTGATGACATAATCCAAAGTCTTACTTCACTAGAGTGACTATTGATTTCCCTAGAAATTTATATTAATGAGTTTAATAAGGTTCAAATCTTCTCAGTATAATGAGCAGCAATCAGAAAAAAAAATGTGAAGCCAAACGCATTCTAATACTGTAGTTGCCATCTTAAGATATTAGAATTGGCAATTTTCTCAGTTTTCATGACAGCCTATTAAAAGAGTAGGCCACTGCCCAGCCATTATTTGTAGAATATTTAGGAAGGCTGTTACTTTATCTCCAAATGATCCCAAAACTATATATTGTATTCAGTAGTTGGTTAGTTCACATAGTTAATGTAAGAAAGTGAAATGTTTTTTTTTTCATTTTTCCCCATTAGAATCAACTCAGATATGTTCTTTTTCTTGCAATTGTATTCCACTTACTTTCTGAGGCAAGCCTAGAAGAGAAGGAAATTAACTTAATAGATGATAATAGATCCCATAAGATGGAAAGTGATAAGGGTGAAGAATGTTTGCAGCTATTTTTATCAGTAGATCCAGGATAAGAAGGGGATTGGTAGTTTATACTTGTACCAAATATCATATATGGTCATCTCTCCAAGATATACATAAAACTAACACAAATATATTTAAATAAAATAAGAGCCATTCACAAATTGTTGCCAAAGTATGTGAAGTGTTTCTAAAATATTATCAAACTATACAATACTTTCTAACTATAAAAATGAAATATTTAAACTCTTACTAATAATATAAATTCAACCTAAAGTATGTGATATTTCACCTCACATCCAATAAACTAGAAAATATTATAAAATATAGGAATAGTTAGTAAGTGAGGGATTGTAGAAAGACAGGCACACCAATATGTTTTGAATAATAAATGGGTCCAGTCATTTTGGAAAGCAATTTGGAATTAAGTCAAGAAAGAAACTAATATGTCTATTTCTTCTATTCCTGAGGTCACGAGACTAGGTCTATGCTCCAAGGAGAATAATTTTTTTTTTTAAAATGTCCAACATACCCCCAATAAATTTGTTGTATTTTTTTGATAGTAGAAAAAAAAAGAAAAAGATGCCCATTAATTGAGAAATGACTGAATTGTCCCTGGGATTTATTCTAGACTCAACATTTGGAATTTAATATTTTGAAAAAGAAATAATGAAACTACAGAAGGCTTGTTTATCATGTATGTGGAGGATATCATAACTTGCATATAATCTTGAAGAGTTAACTCAAAAAAGAATTCAAAAACAAAGTTTCCAAAAAATCTTGACAAGGTACAGCATGTTTCTGAACTAAATACAATAGTATTCAAGGAAGAGTTAATTTAAATGTATTACACATTAATCAGGAACAGCACTTCAAACACATTGGAGAGGCACAGCTAATTCATGTGCAAATATAGTGATTTTGGGGAGCCAATTGTGAGCCAATTGTGTCATATGGCAGATAAAAAGCAGATGTAACCTCAGCCTGCATAATGTCCAGAGGTGGAAGATAATGTTATGCCTGTAGATTGCCCTATTTGGCCCAAATACAGAGGGATCAGTTTTGCATATAATGTTTTAGGAAGGATAATGATAAACTGGATAACACCAAACAGAGGTAAGCAAAACATAATGTCATAGGTTTATGGCAGTAAGGCCTAGATAAGTAACATAACTTTCCTAATAATGCACAACTACATAATGTCAGGCACAACATCAAGTCTTCCAATTCTTATTCTGATACTTAACATAGTCCTTTCTAGCTCTAAAATTATATTATTCTATTACATGTGCAGGCTTTCCTCTAAAGGGGGCATATTACATAAAAATTAGGGATTTGGAAATTTTTGCCCATTTTTCAAGGCAATATCACATGGTATGTAACTGGAACAGGAAATAAAATGATACCTTGTGCAAATGAAGGGAAAAGAGCATAATGAGGGAAAGGATGTGGTGAGGCTTTTCCCTGGACATATGGAGTAGCAGCTCTATAGTAACACTGGTGATGACAACACTAGTAGTTTTTGTCTACAAATCCATGCTTCTGAAGGGGACCTCCTTTAAGTAGGATAAAAACTACAGAAATCTCTTCATTTCTTACTTGCCTGCACTTAACCTTAGAATTCTTTCACTTTTCCAACATGCCTCTACCCAGGTACCCTTTGTGTTCACTCCAGTTCAGCTTTCTTTTCTGTGTTATCTTCTTCTATTCAATTATAAACTACTTTTACATGTCAGGAACTGCATTACTTTGTTCATTTTTTTTTTCCCCTGGGAGTGTTTAGTACAGTCTTTGTCACAAAGTAGGTAGTTAAACATACTTATTGATTATTGAAGGAATGACATTTGCTAGTATAGGGCTGAGATACTAACTCAAAGCTCATTAGAAAATTTTCCCATTCATACTAGAAGCATTATAATGAGCCATTCATGAGTTATTATGGACTTACATCTTTAAATATATATCATCAGACCTTAAGACTAATATAACAGCCCCAAGGATTCTATTTGAAACACATTTTAAAAATTTAAACAATTATGATGTTTGTACAATCATGTATTTTCTTCTCCATGTTTAGTCATATTTATGATATATTTGTTGCTGTCATAGGTAACATTTAAAGTTGGAAAACATTCTAGGTAGTATCTAGTAAACTCTTCTCTTTAGATTTTCATGCCCATGTTCTCTCCTGATTTTTCTCCCTCCAGTCTGTCTACTCTTGTTCAGTCTCTTTTGGTTCTTCATTAATTTCTGACCCACTAACTGTGTATCTGTCCTGGGTCTTCTTTTCTATCTATATGGTATCTATATATTCTCTATATAATATATTTATATTGGTGATTTAATAAGATGCAAAGGGTTTAGTTCTCTATGCAGATGGTTCACAGTCCTACATATCTATCACTAATCTCTTCTTTTTGCTCCTTTCTCACAGTACCTTAACATGGACATTTAAAACTGTATTCTAAGAGGCATTTCAAAGTCATTCTGTCCAAAACAGAGCTCATTACCCACTCCTATCTCCCTCTGAAAAACAGCAACAACCATTTGTTTTCCTCTCAAATTACTGTTAAGGAAACCAGGTTCAAAACCTTGTTGTCATGCTCAACTCCTTGCTCTCACTCAAACCATATTACTAATCTCTTGTCATATATTAACATTTCTATCTATATGTCCATTTTTTTAATGATTAGACTGCCTGAAGTGTCTCCCTATTCCAATCTGTCTTCCATTCATCTGCAAAATTGGTGTTGTTGAACTAGGAGTATGACTCCATGCTTTTTCATTGGCTTTCCCTCATATCTTGAATGTGCTAACTTGTTGACTCTACTTATTGGCTTCCTTCAGGACTGCTCCAATCCTATCTTCAGTATGAAGCCTTTACTGGTCCTCCCCATTGCTTAATGTTACTACCTTTCCTCTAAAATTACCTCTTATTTACCCTGTATATATTTTGTATGTACAAACTTGTTTGCACACTGTCTCCTCTATTAGAAAGTGATTTCCTTGAGAATATGCATCATTCATGTTTTGTAATTCTCCATATTCTAAGTGCTTAATGCAATGAATGGTACATGGTAATCTCTAAATAAATGCTTATTAACTGACTGCCTTTGTAACATTTTCCTCTCAGAGCTTCAATTTTCTCATTTTGAAGTGGTTGTTCTAGAAGATGGAATGATAGTAATTCTCAATGATAGACAATTTCTTAAAATATACATAGATAGTAATTTTTTTTTTGTTTTGGTACAGATGTTTCCAGCCTGGTTTCAGTTGTTTAGGCATGTGCAGGTATCCCTGATGATCTACAGTCTCAATGATTGCATGTAAAATTTAGAAAACCAGTTTCTGGCTATAGTGGTTCAAGGATTGCAATGTGTGATGAAACAAAGAATTCTAATTAGCTGTGGAGATGGAATAACATATGGCTAAGAAACTGCTGAGCTGGAGCTGAATGTGCTTGCAAAAGGGGTGACCCACCCATTTTTGTAAAAATGTTTCCCTTCTGGTTGCAAATGAAAAAGGACTAAGTAATTTGAGCTACTAGATGGGGGTGGGAGAGAAGGTCTCATGCTCTCATCCAGCTATCATGTGGCCATAAGTTATGTGATGCCTCCTTTTCTTTTGCTTTTATTCCACCCTCATCTTAAGCAAATTAGTTTTCTCAGAGAGAGTACCCAAGTGATTGTGTTTCAGGACATTTAGAGTTCCCAAATGGCAACCAAAGACATTAATCTTTTCTACTGGACATGATAGCAGTGGCTGATAGGGCAATAGTGGAAAACAGAAGAAACAACTCTATGTGAATATGGTTATAGAAAGGCAGACAGAGGCAACTTCAGGGAGCATGGTCTTTGAAGGGAGTTGGGAAAGCAGTAAATTGTCAAAAGCCACTGACCCTCAGGGCTCATTAAAGATATATACCTGAGGAGAATAACACGAGGACTCTATGAAGGGGGGAAAAGGACTTCCAGTAATCAGGTATCATTATTTTATACCTTGACTACATTAATTCCTTACTCAAAAGCCTCAAGCACCACCATACTCTAATTCAATCCATTCTCCTTAGAACTCTATGCACACAAGGGGGGAGAGCACTCCTAATTTGAGGAGAATGTTTCTGTACCTGTGACTCTTCTCATACATTCTCAGTATTGCTTTTGCTGAACCTAATAAACTTCAACTTGCTATTAATCATGTGGAATATATAGGTAGGTCTGCAATGTAAGAAACAGCTACTTCTCAGAGATATCCTAAAACTTTTAAGGGAGAAGATAGTAAACACCTTTTTGGCACCTGATGCCACAGGAAAAAAAAAATATGTTTCAGGAATGGCCAGGGTAATATCAATGATCCTTTCCAAAATTAAATCATTCATTCCTATCAAAAGAAGAAATTGAACAGAATAAACTCTTTTTTCAGCTGGATTTTTAACCTTATTTTGGGTCACAGATGCATTTGGCAGTTTGGTGAAGTTGATAGATGCATTATCAGAATACTATTTGTAAATGCATTAGGAAAGTACAAAGGATTATAAAGGACATCAATTATATTGAAATATAATTATCAAAAATTAATGATACCAAATTAAACATCCCTGTTTGTAAATATCCCTTGATTCTTTTTAGACTCACACTTGATTCTTTTTAGACTCACACTTGATTATTTTAGCTTTGGCCTAAAGTATTTCATTTGACTCTCACAAAAATGTGATATGGTCTCTAGCCCTAATAATCTATGAAATACTTTCCCATGCTTCCCCAGTTTCTCTTCATATGAAATCATGTGAACTGGTGAGAGAATGCATTATTTCCCCAAATTGTCCAATATAAGAGAACTGGAAAATGATGAAACAAGAACATGATACTATGTCTTTTTACTCTATGTTCAGTGTTCTTTCTACTACGATACACTTACCAACTTTTCGTGGCTGTCTAGGTTGGAATAAATTTATTCTTGAGCTTTTCACTTTCTTCATTTCTGTAGATCTACTCACCCCTCATGGATAAATTTGACCAGGGAATAAATGATTAGCATCTTGTCTACATCTCAAGATATTATTTAGGTAAGGCTTCCACACTGCCACTGAAGCAATATGAGCCAATTAACAAATTTAGAAAAGCAAAGGGAAGGATTTGGTAAAAAAAAAAAAAAATCAGCATTACTAATGATGGCAACCATCTGCGTATATGGTAAATAATTTTTAACATATCCGTGTAACAAAAAAGACATCCCATCTTCTCTTGAACACACTGATTGTTCTTCCTTGTACTTCAGTAAAAGTATCTTTATTGTCTCTTCATTCAGAAACTTGCTTTACTGCCTTTTCATTCTGTTTTCTGATGAAAATGAGGATCAAAAATACCATCTTTGGTAGTTTTTTCTTCTACTGAATATGACCACGAGGCCTGGATCATAAACTATATAAATAGCCACAAATGGGAGTAAAATGTGTACACTTAAGAAACCAGAACTCAAGAAATTGAACTTTTGTAAGCCAGAACCTGTATTTTTATTGTCTATTTTAAAGAGAACTGTAAAAAGAGAATTGAACCTTATTTTTGGCATCAAATTCTCATAAGTTGTTTTCTGTGAGGAGAAGAAAAAACACTAACATATTCCAGCAAACACCCACACAGCAGCCAACATTCTCAAAGAGCTCAGATACCTTGGCTGATGATATCCTTCATTCTGAATATCTTGCCCTCACAAACAAGACTATTATTGATTTTATTCTGAGTTCCAGGGAGATAGTAGAGATACATTTCTACTTAAAGATTTAGCCTACATAGTCCAAACTAAAATAAACATGCTAGGAAAAAAAATACTACTCATGATAGATAGGTAGAATTTTCCTATGTCCCTTTACTACAGCTTTCTTCTAAAAAGGATATGATTTTGTTATTGTTCTAATAAGCATAAAAGAAGAACTCAATATGAATATTTTTTTCACAATTGGCAGGGAGCATACTCCAAAGTGGAGGTCCACATATACTGAGAGGCAATGTAAAAGAGAGGGCTAAAAATGGGTTCAAAGTCCTACCATCAAGATTTCCTGTGAAAAAGGTTCCTAAGAAGTAGAAAAATGTGTTTTGTTATCAGACAGAAACATTTTGCTATATTTTGGGTGAATTTTCAAAGAATGGCAAGTGGAGCAAAAGTAGAATTTTTTTTGTATTGAGAATATAGTATACTGGGGCAAGCAGGTGGCACAGTGTATAGAGCACCAGCCCTGGATTCAGGAGACCCTGAGTTCAAATGCAGCCTCAGACCAAACACTTGACATTTACTAGCTGTGTGACCCTGGGCAGGTAACTGAACCCCATTGCCTAGCCAAAAAGAGGGGAGAGAGAGAGAGAGAGAGAGAGAGAGAGAGAGAGAGAGAGAGAGAGAAAGAGAGAGAGAGAGAGAGAATATAGTATGCTAAATTACCTAAGTCCTGGACTGTAGAGTAAGAATTGAGAATTCCCAAAGATTTCATTATCATATAATCTAGGATCATAGAGACTTGACAACAAACTGCGGGATGACACATGCCCTTATTCAGAAAGTTTTGCTCTAGGCAAATATCTTCAATGAACTTAAGTACGCATTCTAAGTTTCTTCAAAATGAATAACTAGGTCAATGAGTCATATATATTATACTGGTATGAGTATGGGACAGACAGTATTTTACATGACACTGAATATTCATAAGACCAGATTAATTCATGAACAAATACAGAAACATAAAAATCCCCCAAAACACCTTTAGAGATCCTCCAAATTCTAAAGAACTTAGAGTTCTTAGGGTTAATCATCTTTCATTTTAGTATGTACTTCTTTACTATAATTCTACACATTCTCTCCCAGAATCATAGCATTATCTTTTCATTGTATACAGCTGAACAAAAACCATTAAATTCAAAATCTGTCTACTACAAGTTGAGTTTAGATTTCCATAAAATCCACTATAGTTGACATGTAAGTAGCCAAGAATATTGTAATGTGTTTCTGTTGTAACTCACCATTATTTCAAGAGAAAGAGGTTAAAAAGCATAGGGTCCAAGGAAAAAAATCTTTTGCTCTCTACCAGCAGCCCCCACCATGAATCTACTGCAGAAGATTACACAAGAGAAAAGGTGAATTGAGAGCCCAGAGCATAAGAACCTAATCTATGAAGCATAACTAATTTTTATAGACCCTAAGCAGAGAGCTTATGTGTAGTTAGTAAATAATTAGGAGTTCCCTGTACCCTTTAATTGCCTTTAAGTAATAAACCGTGCCTTGTAATCTCAAGTTGCTTAGGTGACTTTAAAACTTGTGCAGAGACTTCTATGATCAACCTCCAGTATCAGGGCATTATAGAATTTTACATCTGGAAGGAACAATAGAAATTATCTAGTCCTAAACTTTAACTATAGAGTAGAAAAAAAAGGAAACAAAAAGCAATGAAATGAGTCTTCTGTGACATATAATTTATACAACTGTTAGTGATGAGGCAGCCCTATAACTACACATTGATAGTGGGTGCATAATCTGACCTCTGACTATTAACAATGGCTTTTGCTCATAGAAGCTAATATTTTATATCTTTCTATCTCTCTGTCACTCACTATTTTTGTTTCTGTCTTTTTGCTATCTCCATTCCTGCTTTCTTATTTTTTTTTCCTCTCTTCAAACAATACAAGAAAGCTGCTTTTGCTAGGTAATCTAGTTGATGAATATGTAGCCCAAGGTAAGATATTAATAATCTAGTATCTCTATTTACATTAAATTTATATTTAAAATATCAGAGTAAAACTCTATAAGAACTGAAAGGAGAATTATTAAACAAGTATATGCAAAATACTTGGTGCATTTAAAGTAACACATATTTAATATCCTTAAATCTTCTCTACTATTTTAGCAAAGAAAGTACACACTTAATTCAGTAGCACCAGAGAGCTATTAATGAAGAGTATTAGGGAATAAACCAACAATTCTGAGGGAAAGTCAGTATTCTGAGTGACCAGATCATTCTATATGACTTGATTTTTTTTGAAATCCATAGGAAAGCCTACAGTTCATATCACTCATTCACAAAAATAACGGTAATTACTATAATAATGATGATGGTAGCATATGTGTGTGTGTGTGTGTGTGTGTGTGTAATCATTCTTTGTGTACTGTGAAAATCTTTCAAATAAAAGAGTCTATAAATACTTAAAATGTTATTGATATTTTTATATTTTAAAAAGTTGGTGTTTGTATATTTGTAAGTCACTTTTCTGCTATAATTTTGGTACATAGCTGCATATTTTTACTAATAATATATAAGTTTATGCCTAATACTTTGGGTATTGGTTTAGACAAAGAAGTCCTATTATAGGAGTTCATTTTTAATTTAATGGTTATAGCTTATAATTTTTTAAAAGCAAAATCCCTTAATTTACTAAGTATAGCTGATGAACGTCTATTTCTCTTTCTAGCAATAAAAGAATAACATTGTTAAATTAAGTTGTTAAAAGACAGTGGAATTAGCAAATGTTTGTATTTGCTTAATGCTAAAGTTGTACCACTATTTCTTTTTTAGCATAAGTATACCTCCTATGTAGCATAGTGGTACATACAGATACAATGTTAGTTTTTCACCTAGGAAGTTCTGAGCTTGAATTCTGTCTCAGTCACTTCATAGTTGTGAAAGCATGTTCAAGTCATTTAATATATGTTAACCTATTTTTTATCAGTAAAATAGACATAATAATGTCACCTATTTCTATGGTTGTTGTAAACAACAAATAAGTTACCATACTGAAAGTGTTGAACAAGTATTAAAGTGCTGCAAAAATGCCATAGGAATCATTGCTTACTTTTACAAATCTATTCTGAGATATTTTGGTTCATGATCACATATCAAAATAAAACTCAGAACTATGATTATTTTGTAACTAAATTCAAATCCTAATACATTTGATACAACTATTCTTTAGAAATAAAACCATAGTGGCTAGATGAAATGAGGCACTACAAAATGTCCAAAATAGTTCACATTAACCTTAACCTTCCTATGCTCACCTATTAAACTGACTGTTTTGAAAACATTTGTGAGGCTTGGGGTTTTTTTCCTGAGAGTAATAATGAAAAGCTGGTTAAGCAAAAACAAAACAAAAGAAACAAAATAAATAAATAAATGAATAATGCCTGAACTCAAACTGTATACTTAATGAAATATAATAGATATTTTTTATATAATGTCAAGAAACTGTTTTTTAAAAGAAATTCTTAAAAATATGTAAAGTTTTTGACTAGCATCAAAATAATATGATGTTTTGACTTAATTTAGGCTTATGAACAAGAAGTAACAAGGATTACTAGAATAAATACTTTGATTTAATGATGACTGGGGAATAATGTTACTTCAAAACCAAATTTTGGAGCCCAGGGTGTTACTACTAATTTCCTGACCTAGATAAAAGTAGAAGAAACTTTTAAGAATTTTCCCTCTCTTCTCTTATATTAATGATACAGCAAAAGCTAAAAGTTATTTTCAAAGCAAGGAATCTTGATTTTAATTTTGTAAATTATAAATTCCTTGAAGGCTAAGAAAGCTTTTGATTTTTTCTTTCTATTCTTAGAAACTAAATCAGTGTCTGAATTCAATCTATAATACTACAAATGTTTTACATGTTTCTTAATTTTCCATGCTAGTATAAATTAAAATTAATGTTGAAAAGATTTGCAGCTTTTCTTCAAATCCTCTACATTTGATTTATCTTCATTTCAATATGCACACCCTCACACACACACACACACACACACACACATACACACACACAAATACCTATACATATATATGTATATATAGATCCTCATAATAGGTGCATGTGTATACACATATATGTGTTTGTATATCTGTGTGACTGTGTGTATGTATGCATGTGTGTCTGTACATAATAAATATAACATTGTTTTTAAATGTGCATATGACTGTGTTTTATATGCATAGTATGTATACATTTGTGTAAATTGTGCATGTATGTAAATATAAATATTCAAATATTGCCTCTTTCGTGTACTGTTAACCCATGAATAAGTTACGTAATTCTTTTGTGCTCCATTAAACTGTCTAAGATCATTAGCTTCAGAGAAGTTGTCAATCTGATTTCAAAACTTCCTCAAAGAGCATATTGTGTAATGAGGTGATATATTAGACCTGAAATACAGTGGCTTCTTCTGCTTAAATACTGAAAAAGAATAATGTACTGTAGAAATTAAGGAAACTGTGATGGAGTTATTCTTTTTGTTTTTTCTCCATCCAGTTTCACCTGTGGGTGAAGATTGTTCTAATGCTCTGGAAAAGATCTTGATTATCTGAGTCATATCATAAGTTACATAAGTTTGCCATCATCATTCTGTTTTATGGGGAAATACCACTTAAATATTGTCAATATCCTGAGCAATATTTTGCAAATGAATTTTAAAATGTATCCCTAGAGTAGAGCCAAGATGGCAGAGTAAAAGCAGTGACCTGCATGGGATCTCCCACAAACTTCTCCAAATATACATAAAAAATGGCTCTAAACAAATTATAGAGCAGCAGAATCCACAAAAAGACATAGTGAAACAAATGTCCAGCCAAAGACAACCTGGTTAGTTCACTGGAGAGATCTATTGCCTTGGGTTGGGAGAGGAGCACAGTTCAGCTTGGGGCATGCAGACTGCATGAGCAAAGAGCAGGCCTCACCCAATGTAGAGCAGTCCTCAGGGGATTGGACCAAGTGGAGCTGTGGTTGTTTCCAGACTTCTTAAACCACAAACAACAAAGACAACTTAGAAGGTCAGTAGGAAATATCTGTCCTGTGGTGAAGGAGGAGCTTCGTCCTGCTCCAATCCCAGCACAGGCAGGATGCTGCTGCTTCCAGAGCTATTGGCCTACAGACAGAGGGAGGATTGAGTGGCTGATCAGAGGTGGATTGAAAGAATCTCTTTGCTGTCACTAGGCAGGACTCTCTTGCTTTGCCCGTGCTTTGATCTGGGTTGCAGTTCTAGCTGGCAGTGCTGGGGTAAGGAGGAATGCTGGTGTGGCGGAGCTTGTAGTGGCAGTATAGAGAGAATCCTCCTCACAGTTCCAAGGCAGAGAAGAGTTCTTGTGGTCACTCATAGACCAGAGCACAGGCCAGAAAAGGAGTAAACACCTCGCCCTTGATCATACCACTTTGGAAGAATTGAAAATTTACAAGTCCCTAGAAGTATCTCTGAAAATAGCTCCACAAAACCCTCAAAGCATGGGAAAGTTCATTCTCACACTGGAAGCAGACCGCCACTTAACAAAGAGTTTAAAAGTCACGTAATTGGCTGGGATCATGAGCAAACAGGGCAAAAAAAAGTCAGACCACAGGCTCTTACTTTGGTGACAAAGAAGCTCGAAACATACAACCAGAAGAAGACAACAAAGTCAAATCTCCTACATCCACAGCCTCCAAGAAAAATATGAATCAGTCCCAGGTCATGAAAGAGGTCAAAAAAAGATTTTGAGAAGCAAGTATGAGAAGTAGAGGAAAAACTGAGAAGAGAAATGAGAGTGATGCAAGAAAATCATGACAAAACAAGTCAACAGATTGCTAAAGAACACCAAAAAAAAAATACTGAAGAAAATAACACCTTAAAAAAATAGCCTAACCCAAATGGGAAAAGACATCCAAAAATCCAATGAGGAGAAGAATACCTTAAAAAGCAAAATTGACCAAATTGAAAAGGAAGTCCAAAAGCTCACTGAAGAAAATTCTTCCTTAAAAATTAAAATGTAGCAAATGGAAACTAATGACTTTATGAGAAATCAAGACAATCTAGCACAAAACCAAAAGAATGAAAAAATAGAAGGCAATGTGAAATATCTCAGTGGCAAAACAACTGACCTGGATAATAGATCCAGGAGAAATAATTTAAAAATTATTGGACTACCTGAAAGACATGATCAAAAAAAAAGTCTACACATCAACTTTCAAGAAATTATCAAGGAAAACTTATTTGATATTCTAGAACCAGGGGGTAATATAGAAATGAAAAGAATTCACTGATCACCTCCTGAAAGAGATCCCCAAAGGAAAATTCCTAGGAATATTATATTCAAATTCCAGAGTTCCTAGGTCAAGGAGAAAATATTGCAAGCAGCCAGAAAGAAATAGTTCAAGTATTGTGGAAACACAATCAGGATAACACAAGATTTAGTAGCTTTTACATTAGAGCATTGAAGGGTTTTGGATATGATTTTCCAGAGGGCAAAAGGAGCCAGGATTACAACTAATACTCACTTACCCAGCAAAATGAATATAATTTGACCCAGTTCTCTATGTTTTTGAGAAATGAGGCCTTTATGAAAGAAACTTGCTTCAATTTTTTTTCACAGCTGCTGTTGCTAACTACATTTCCCTCCATACTATTTCCCCCCTGTTTCTTCTATTGTCTTTTTCCTTTCATACTTTCCCTCCTCAACACTGTTTTGCTTCTGATTCCCCCTCTTCCCCAATCTTCCTTCCCTTGTATCACTCCCCCCACCTTCTTATCCCTTTCCCCTCCTACTTTCCTGTAGGGCACACAATTGATTGTGTATGTTATTCCTTCTTTGGGCCAATTCTGATGAGAGTAAGGTTCTATCCCTTCTCTTCACCTCCCCAATCTTCCTCTCCACTGTAAAAGCTATTTCTTGCTTCTTTTATCTGAGATAATTTACCCCATTCTACCTCTCCTTTATTCTTTCAACCGGTACATTTTTGTCACCCTTTAATTTTATTTTTTAGATATCATCCCTTCATATTCAACTCACACCTTTCTCCATTGTCTACATATACTCCTTCTAATTTCCCTAATAGTGAGAAAGGCCTTATGAGGTATAAATATCATCCTCCCATGTAGGAATTTAAACAGTTTAACCTTATTACATCCCTTATGATTTCCCTCTCCTGTTTACCTTTTTATGCTTCTTGTGAGTATAGTATTTGAAAATCAGATTTTTGGGTTTGTTTTTTTGGCTAGGCAACAGGGTTAAGTGGCTTGCCCAGGGTCACACAGTTAGTAAGTATCAGGTATCTGAGGCTGGATTTGAATTCAGGTCCTCTTGACTCCAATACATTCAGCTGTTTCTGAAATGACTCCTTCATCAGTACCAACTAGTTGCCTGATTGTTTTTTTGGTGACGGTATTCAATTGGCACCACTTCTAGCTATTTCATCTTCTCTTCTTTAACAAAATGTTCATGGTGTAGTAGCAAGTGATTGGTGAGTAGGATGTAAGCTTTCTTTTTAACTCTTTAATTCCTTAAACAAAACCATATTTTAAAGCATATATGTTACTCCTCTTTTTACTTTAACTTAGAAACCACAAACTACAAAACATATGTCAAACTAGGATAGAGAATCTTGTAAAACTATTCACGTTGTTTTTCAGTCATTTCAGTCATATCCTACTTCTTTATTTTATTTGAGGTTTATCTTGGCAAAGATACTAGAGTTGGTTACAATTTCCCTCTCCAGTTCATTTTATAAATGAGGAAGTGAGGCAAACAGGGTTAAGTGACTTGTCTAAGATCACACAGCCTAGTAAGTTGCTGAGACTAGATTTAAACTCAGGTAAATGAGTCTTCCTGACTTCAAGCCTGGCACTCTGTCCACTGCACCACCTAGCTATCCCTAGGCATGATTTTTCTATTAATCTTTTACAGCAAAAATTGTTTGGAATCATCTTTATTTTCATCTTTTAAAGTACATTGGTTCCAAAATATATTGTCTGAATATTCTAAATTCTTATTCACATATGGCATGTATTGAAACAAATTCTATCAACTTATCTTTTCATTTCCTTCTCAGAGGAAAACCTGTGTGTTCTCCTTCCATGTACCTGTGAGGTTTATATGTTTTCTGGTTCTATCTCTAATTCGAATATCAGTGGTGATTTGGTTCAGTTCCTCCAAAAATCTCATTAGTTTTGAACAAATATCTCACATTTAACACTTTAATTAAATTAATATTAATATGTGATCTGAATCAGTAATTCTTAGCACAATAAATCTTTTTTTTCTTCATCTTCACCATTGGAGGCATAGATTAAATTATAATAATGATAGCAAAAGATTCATAGGGCTGGAAAGGAACTTAATGACCATCCTGTCCAATCACCTCATTCTATAGAATTGGAAACTGAATTCTAATGACTTTCCCATGATCACTGAGCTAATAAATAGCAGAGTTATATATCAGCTCATATCTCCTGATTCCTGGTACGGTAATCTTTACACAGTTTTGGAACTAAGTCCAATATTATATGAAGTTATTTGGTCTTTTTTCAATAATGTCAAGTCATCTAGATATTATAGTGCTGGTGATGGGTTAAGATGATGTAGAACTAAACATCATAGAGAAGCAAAAAGTCATTCATGTGACAGGATTAGATAAAATTGTGGTAAGAGATTACTAGATCATAAAAGAAAAAACAGATGGAAGATAAGAGCTAAGCTTGGTTTAGAATTATGGTTTAATATTGAGGGAAAATTCATGGATATATATATATATATTATTATATATATTATATATATATATATATATTTTTTTTTTTTTTTTTTTTTTTGCTTAATATTTAACTAAAAGGTACCCTCTTTATTTCCAGGACCACAGAGATCGAATTTTCCCTTGGTTTAAAGATGACTTATCTCCAGAAGAGATTTGGTCAGTGAATGAGAACTTATTTAGATTTTTTTTTTATTCTAGTAGTTGTCTTAATGGAATTTAGGAGGCAGTACTCCATTTTCAGGTTACACCCAGAATGCAACCAATCCTTTTCTAACTACTCTAACCCACCAGCATATACCTACATGCATCAAGTTGTATAGTTGTATAATTCGTTACCAGGGGTGGTTACAGAGACCCTCAAAAGCAGCATTGACCATGAATTCAAGCAAATGAAAAAAAATTGCTAAGCCAAATTTGAATTGATAGGTACAGACAACAAAATAAAAGAGAGACATTGAATACTTAACTACAGCTATTAGAGACAGATTCTGAACAAGTCTTTCAGTTATTTTTAGAATATTGTTGAGGAATCATATAGTGAAAAAATACTTTAAATTGTCAAGACTTGATGAAACAAAATGGATGCACCACTGTGTAGTTAAGCATTCTAGTAAAGTGCCAGACAGAATTGGGAAGATGAGTTTAAATCCTGCCTCAGTCACTATGTTGACTCTCTCATACTCATTTAATCTCTCATACTCATTTTCTTCATCTGTAAAATGAGGATAATAATAGCACACATGACATAGTTATTATAAGGATTAAATAAGGTGTGTCTTAAAGACTTTTCAAAACTTAAAGATCTATATGTTTAAGCTGTTGTAATTATATTTTTTGCCAGAGAGTATGATGTAGTTCTAGTTCTAGTGCTACAATCAAAGTGACCTGGAACAGTCATTTAACTTCTTCAAAATTATGCTTCTCATATATAAAAATGGGAGTTTGAACTTGTTTTTCCCTTTTAGAATTACAGAAGCCAGTTACAATAGGCAATAAACAGTACTTATCTCAGAAAGATAATATAACTGTTTATTAATCAATAAACATGTGTTTCATGCATTTTTAAGTATTTACTGTATGTGAAGTACTGTGCTAAATACTTTAAATACAACAAAAAAATGAAAGAGTGGGTACCATAAAAGAATTCATATTCTAAGGAGACAAATATGTACACAATAAATATATATAAGACAAATGCAGAAAAATGCAATACTGGTTTGGAGGAAAAGGCACTGGTAGGACTGGGAAAGGCCTCCTTAAGGAGAGAACATTTGAGCTGAGTTTCAAAGGAAGACAGATTTCAAGAGGGAGAACATGCTGGTCATGAAGGAAACTCAATATGAAGGAAATGGAACATTGTTATTGGGAAACATTGAGTAAACCATTATGGCTGCACCATAGACGAGAGTAATGTGTTGAGATGGGAAAAACAGGAATGTTTTAAAGATCTTTAAAGGCCAAACACATTTATATTTGATCCTAACCACACACACTCATGACATATGCATTAGTTTTCCCAATTATATGTGAAAACAATTTCAACATTCTACTTTAAAATGTTTTTGAGTTTGAAATTTTCTTCCTCCCTCTCCTTCCTTCCCTTATTGAGAAGGGAAGCAATTTGATATAGGTTACACATATGTAGTGATAAAAACATATTTGCAGATTAGTCATATAGTGGGGGAAAAAAAACAAAAAACACAAAAAAGTGAAGAAAGTTTTGTGTTTTTTTTTAAGTATGATTTGATCTGCAGTCAAACTCTATCACTTCTTTTTCTGAGGTGGGTAGCATTTTTTTGTATTAGAAGTCCTTCATAATTGTCTTGAATCATTGTATTTCTGAAAATAACTAAGTCATTCACAATTGATCATTATAAAATATTGCTCTTGCTATGTACAATGTTCTCATTTCCCTTCTCAGGTTCTGCTCATTTCACTTTGCATCAGTTCATGTAATTCTTTCCAGGTTTTTCTGAAAGCATCTTACTCATCATTTCTTATAGAATAATAGTATTCTATCACAATCATAAACCACAATTTGTTTAACCATTACCCAAATGATGGGTAGGCCCTCAATTTCCAATTCTTTGCCACCACAAAATGAGCTGCTATAAATATTTTTTTACTTGTAGGTCCTTCTACTTTTTGTTATTTTTTATCTCTTTTTGGAAACCTAGTAGTGGCAATCTTGGGCCAAAGGGTATATGAGGTTTTATAGCTCTTTGGACATAGTTGACAATTGTTCTCCAGAATGGTGGAGTCATTTTACAACTCCACTAATAAGGCATTAGTGTCTCACTTTTCCTATACCCTCTCCAGCAATTGCCATTTTCCTTTTCTTTCATATTAGCCAGTCAGACAGAGGTGTGCAGTAGTACCTCAGAGTTGTTTTAATTTGTATTTATCTAATCAACAGTGTTTTATCACATTTTTCTTTCATATAACTTTAGATAGCTTTTATTACTTTACCTGAAAACTGCATTTTATTTTTCTTTGATCATTTACTAATTGGAGAATGGCTCTTTTTTTTTATATAAATTTCACTTGATTCTCTATATATTTGAGAAATGAAGATTTTATCAGAAAAAATTTGCTGCAAATATTTTTCACTTACTATGTATTTCCCACATCTTATTTCCCCCCTTTTTATTTTCTCTGTCTTTCTGTCTTTTTCTGTCCCCCTCTGTCTCTGTATACCCTACTTTCTATACTCAACTGAGTTTGAGCTAGTTCTAATGACAATAAGGTTCAAGCACAACCTCTACTTCCTTGTCTTCTCCTCTACCATAAAAGCTCTTTTGCACCTTTTGTAAAATGATGTAATGTACCCCAATCTACCTCTCCCTTTCCTCTTCTTCCAGTGCATTTCTCTTTCTTGTACCATATTTTTTTAGATATCATCCCACTATATTCAACTCAAATCCATATCCTCAGCCGGTGCATACCTCTTCTAACAGCCGTAATAATGAAAATGTTTTTAAGGGTTACAAGTATCATCTTCCCATGATGGAATGTAAATAGTTTAACCATATTGAATCTCTTATGATTTCTCTTTCCTCTTCACCTTTCTATGCTTCTCTTGAGTCTTGTATTTCACAGTCAAATTTCCTATCCAGCTCTGGTCTTTTTATCAAGAATGCCTGAAAGTTCTCTATTTTGTTAAATGTTTATTTTTAAACCTAAAGCAATATATTCAGTTTTGTTGGGTGGGTGATTCTTCATTGTAATCCTATCTTCTTTGCCCTCCAAAGTATCAAATTTCAAACCCTCTGGTCTTTTAATATTGAAGCTGTTAAATCATGTGTTATCCTGACTGTGCCTCTAAGATATTTCATTTTTTTTCTTTCTGGCTATATTTTCTAGCAATATAGAAATATGTTCTCCTTTATATTGGAGTTCCTGAACTTGCTTGTAATATTCCTAGGGGTTTTTATTTTGGGATCTCTTTCAAGAGGTGATCAGTAGATGCTTTCTATTTCTATCTTACCCTCTGAATCTAAAATATCAGGTAGTTTTTCTTAATGATTTCCTGAAAGATAATGTCTTAGCTCATTTATTATCATGGATGTCAGATAGTTTAATAATTCTTAAATTATCTTCCCTGAACAATTTTCCAGATCAATTGTTTTTTTCCAATGAGATATTTTATATCATTTTCCATTTTTTTTTAAATTTTTTTCTTGTTTCTTGATTTTTCATGGAGTCTTTAGCTTCCACTTGACCAATTCCAATTTTTAAAGAACCTTTTTCTTCAGTGAGCTTTTGTTCTTCCTTTGCTATTTGGCCAGTTCTACTATTTAAGGCATTCTTCTCCTCAGCGGCTTTTTGTAGTTCTTTTATCATTTGGCCTATGCTGTTTTTCAAGGTGTTATTTTCTTCAAGTGTGTGTGTGTGTGTGTATGTGTGCCTACTTTATTAAGCTATTGACTTTTTTTCCTCATGATTTTCTTGTATCACTCTCATTTCTTTTCCCAATTTTTCTTCTATCTCTCTTACTTGATTTGAAAAAAAAAAATGAGCTCTTTCAGTAACACTTTTTTTGGGCCTGAGACCATTTTTTTTTTTTGTGGTTTTGGATATAGCAGTTTTGACTTTAATGTCTTCTGAATTTGTGTTTCAATCTTACCTGTCACCAAATTAACTTTCTTTGAGCAGGTTCTTTATTTTTTACTCATTTTCCCATGCTGTTTCTTGACTTTTAACTTTGTTAAACTTTATTAAACTTAGGTTCTACTCCTGTAGTTGAGAACTGTCAAAAGCTTCAGAGGTTTTTTTTTGATTTTTTTGCAATTTTCAGAGTTAGTTCTGGGGTTCTCTATGTCTTCAGTTCTTTCAAGGTGGTATGATCTATGGGTACGTTCACACTACCTTTCTGTACTCTGCTATGTGAGTGACCATAAGCATTCTTTTCTACCCTGGTACTGTGATGTGGTTCCTTTCTGGTATGCTAGTACTCCTTTTCACCCAGGGACTCAGGCCTGGATCCATCTGTTCATAATGCAACAGAATCCTGCACTCAATGCCAGCAAAGGGAAACCTGCAATTTTCTTCTGTCTAGTTGTCCTGTCCTCACTATCTGTAGGGTAAGAGTTCTACAAGCTGTTGCTCTTGATTAATTTGCCTCCAAGGCCTACTGATTTCTTGCCAGAGCATTGCCTGCACTCTCATTGTTCTACCCTCATGCTCATGTGACAGATGTTTCTTCCAAACCTTCTAGGTTGTTTGGGCTGCATTTTTTTTCACCTTGTCTACTGTTGGTTCTGCCACTCCAGAATTCAATTTGAGTCATTAATTCTTTAAAGTTGTTTGGAGAGGAATTTGGAAGTGTTCATACAAGTCCCTGCCTTTACTCTGCCATCTTGACTCATCCCTTCCTACCCAGCCATGCACTCTTGAGGAAGAAACTTTGTCATTTCTCTGTTCTCACTCTCTCCCCAAATCAGTTAGATTTACTTCTTTGATGACAAAAAAAAAAGCATTGATTTGTTTTGCTTTGGCTCTTTTTGGAATGGCACCAAAAACAAATGAACAATTTTAAAACAATGCAGAAGTTAAATACTATAAGTCCTGATCCTACTTAATTAACATAATTTTGTCCAAGGTTATTTAAGGTAGTTTTTTTTTTCAACTGAAAGAGAGCCTAGTGCTATATTTAAACTAATTAGCAGTTCAGCTTTTTACATTCTACAGACTCAATGGAATGTTACTACTACATTTATTTAATATGCATAATGTGTATATTATGACTATAATTAATGTATACACATAATATGTGGTTAATTTTCTTTCTTTTTTTTTCTTGAGACAATAAGGGTTAAGCAACTAGCTTAGAGACACACAGCTAGTAACTCTCTGAGGTCAGACTTCAGGGCTGGTGCTCTATCCACTATGCTACCTCACTACCCTACTTAATTTTTCAAAGAAAAGAAAAAAGATTGTATTTTTTCTTAATGACTATGTGAAAGATTTTACTTGGTCTATATACTGTTTTTCCATATAGTGTTTATAAATCTTATTTTATTTGTTTTCAGTAATGGGTAATTTAATAGCTAACTCCTGCTGGCACCAGTAATGGAATAGATCATACTGATTAAATCCTCTCCTATTATGAGAAATTGAAGCACAGTGTTATGCAACAACTGAGTAAGTGTTCTATGGAAAAATTTAGTAAAAGGTATCAAAGAAGATCAAATCAATATAGCATACTCATAGACATTAAAGTCAAATTAAGTATTTGGCTCCAGTTAGGTAATAATGTAAAAGGAAAATGAAAAACTAAAATTTTCTTATTTTACATAAATTCATTTAACACATAACCTTTAAAAATATGCAGCAAGTAAGTATTTTAACACAAGAAAAGCAAACAAAAAATATGGAGAAATGCAGAACTGACCTAACTTTTGTTTGGAGGAATAATTGTTTAAATGTATTGATTTTGGAAATGATAGAATTATTCAAATATTCAATACAATCCTCTGTGACCTGATGCCTGAAATTCTGATGTTTGAACTTCATCCTCTCTGATAGCTGATAAAAGTTTAAACTCCCTGAAGTGGAAAAGGAAATATTTTCATATTTACATTTTTTTTAAATCTTGAGTTATTTGAGATGAGTTTTAAGTAAGATAAATTTATATAAGTAAAAACTGAAATAAGACTATATTTCACAAAAATAGTCTCCTGTTTCAGTACAGAGTCCTAGACTAGATTGACTATGGGTTTCACTCAACATTATGTTTAACCCATATTAATATTCCTTGCTCTTGTTTTTAAATAAAGGTCATAATTTATAAATATAAAACACAGAGAACTATCTAAAAATTAGTAAAATAGACAAAAATATATTTATCCAAAAAGGACAAATAAAAATGTATGTACAAATAGGATCCCAGATTTACAGCTTAAAGGGAATGTATCCAGTTCAACTTACCTAACTCATCTAGTCCAACACTGTAACTTTTTTGAAAGATGATCAAACTGAGATCCAAGCAGGTCAAATGACTTGCTAAAGGTTTCATGAAAAACAAGTCTTAAAGGGAATATCTTTGTCTTTTATGACCCAAAAATATTTACCTGTGCATTGAAAGGCAAGTGACTTGTATATCTTCACTGAGATATTCATGTTATTTGTCAGAAGCAGGACTTAAAACTTGGTCCTCCTGACTACAAAGAGTACTCTGGCTACTTGAAATGTCAGTTCCTAGTAAATATACATATTTATGTGTATGATAGGTATATATTTATCTGTGTGCTGGTGGGTGTATGTGTAGTAGTAGTAAAACCAGGAGGAAGATGAGGAAGAAGAAGAGAAAGACGTAGTGATAGTAGCAGAAGTGGAAATAATATGTATAGGACTGGGAAGAGTATTATTATTATTAGTAGTAGTTGGTGGTGGTGTTGTAGCAGCAGCAGTAGTGGTAATAGTTGTTTATGGGCATGTTCAGGAGGACTGGCATCTATGGGTTGAGGGATTTCTGAGCCCTTTTTCAGGGCTGCACATCCAACTTTTGGTGTCCACCTTATTCACTCAGTTGTTACCTGTGACTCAAAGAAGCTGTAATATGTGAAGTGGCCACACACTGGTAAACAGTCTCAGCAGGTACAGGGTAACTGATAGTCTTCAAACCTGTCACTGAGTTATGGGGATGTCTACTCCAAGCATGTGAAGACTTTTGCAGGTGGCAGAATGGGCAGACGAAAACAATTTGTTCCAGTGGCCATAAAGGCAACTAAAGCACTTAGCACTTCATAAGACATTGAAGACGCCAAGGTAATTCACTGCAACCCAGGCCATTGCCAGTCATCTTGACTTTCATCTTCCTACTGGACTTCAATGACCAGGAGAGTAAGGCTGATAACTTTGCACAGTTCTGCCTCACTTAAATCCAGTTCACACACAAGTGAAGATACCAACTCTGATGCCATTCATCCTGGCTAAAAATTAAGGACAAATAACAGTATTAATGGCACTAGTAGGAGTAGTAGTAATAGTGTTGGAGAGTTTCTAGTGGCCACTCACAAGTTAAGCTTAAGAATTAAAACCGGGTGGAGGCAGAGCCAAGATGGTGGAGTGAAAGCAGTGATTTGCTTGAGCTCTCCTCCAAACCCCTCCAAATACTCATAAAAAATGGCTCTAAACAAATTCTGAAGCAGCAGAACCCACAAAAAGACAGAGTGAAATAAATTTCCAGCCCAGGACAACCTGGATGATCAATCGGAAAGGTGTATCGCACTGGGCTGGAGCTCAGCTCAGTGCTGCTTGGACCAGCAGGCCACAGGAAACCTGGAGCAGGCCTCAGAGGACTGAATTGCAGGCAGCTGTGGAGGTTTCCAGACTCCTCAATCCACAAATATCAAAGACAACTTAGAAGGTCAATGGGAAAAGTCTGTTTCTGTTGGTGCTGAGAAAGAAGGGGGGTTTCAGCTTCATTCCCCAAGAGCATGGCCCCAGGGGAGGGAGGGTGTCAGCTGCTTCCTGAGCTTCTGGCCCACAGACTGAGGGGGAATCCAGTGGCTGATCAGAGAGGTATTTCAGGGATCTCTTTGCCAATGCTGAGGCAGGAATCTCTTGCTTTGCCCGTGTGTGGATCTGGGTCACAGTTCTGGGAGGCGGTGCTGGGGTGAGGAGGAGTGCTGTCTTGGGGGAGCTTGTAGTGGCTGTAAAGAGGAACCCCTCCTCACAGTTACAGGACAGAAAGGAGTACTTGTAGTCACAGGACAGGAAAGGACTAAACACCTAGCCCTTTATCATACCACCTTGGACGAACTGAAAATTTACAGGTCCCTACAAGTATCTGAAAACAGCTGTACAAACCCCACAAAGCTTGGGACAGTACATTCTTCACATTGGAAGCAGATTCATACGTTAACAAAGAGTTTAAAACTGAAGTAACTGGCCGGGATCGTGAGCAAGCAGCTCCTACATCCAAAGTCTCCAAGAAAATATGAATCAGTCCCAGACCTTGGAAGACCTCAAAAGGGATTTTGAGAAGCAAGTAAGAGAAGTAGAGGAAAAACTGGGAAGAGAAATGAGAGTGATGCAAGAAAATCATGAAAAAACAAGTCAACAGCTTGCTAAAGGAGACCCAAAAAAATGCTGAAGAAAATAACAACTTAAAAAATAGACTAACCCAAGTGGAAAAAGAGATCCAAAAAGCCAATGAGAGAAGAATGCCCTAAAAGGCAAAATTGGCCAAATGGAAAAGGAAGTCCAAAAGCTTACTGAAGAAAATTCTTCCTTAAGAATTACAATAGAGCAATTGGAAGATAGTGAATTTATGAGAAATCACAACACAGTAGAACAAATCCAAAAGAATGAAAAATTAGAAAACAAGGTGAAATATCTCATTGGAAAAACAACTGACCTGGAAAATAGATCCAAGAGAGACAATTTAAAAATTATTGGACTATCTGAAAGCCATGATCAAAAAAAGAGCCTAGACATCATCTTTCAAGAAATTATCAAGGAAAACTGCCCTGATATAGTAGAACCAGAGGGCAAAATGGAAATGGAAAGAATCCACCAATCTCCTCCTGAAAGATCACCAAAGGAAAACTCCTAGGAATACTGTAGCCAAATTCCAGAGTTCCCAGGTCAAGGAGAAAACATTACAAGCAGCCAAAAAGAAGCAATTCAAGCATGGTGGAAACACAATCAGGATAACACAAGATTTAGCAGCTTCTACACTAAAGGACCGCAGGGCATGGAATATAATATTCTGGAGGGCAAAGGAGACAGGATTACAACCAAGAATCACCTACCCAGCAAAACTGATTATGATCCTTCAGGGGAAAAAATGGTCATTCAGTGAAATAGAGGACTTTCAAGCATTCCTGATGAAAAGACCAGAGCTGAATAGAAAATTTGACTTTCAAATACAGGACTCCAGTGGAACATGAAGAGGTAAACAGGAAAGAGAAATCATAAGAGACGTATTAAAGTTGAACTGTTTAAATTCTTTCATGGAAAGATGATATTTATAACTCAAGAGACCTTTGTCCATGTTAGGGTAGTTGGAGGAAAAAAATTATATGCGAGAGGGCACAGGGTGAGCTGAAGATTAAGAGGTCATATCTGGAGAATAAAATTAAGGGATGAGAGAGGATTATACTCAGAGAAGAAGAAAGGGAGAGGTAGAATGGGGTAAATTATCTCACAAAAAAAAAAGAAAAGTCTCTTACAGTGGAGGGGAAGTGGGGGAAGGTGAGAGCGACTGAGTGAATCTTATTCTCATTAGATTTGGCTTAAGGAGGGAATAACATACACATTAAATTGGGTATGGAAATCTATCTTACCCTACAGGAAAATAGGGGGAGAGGGGGACAAGAGAGCAGGGAAATGATAGAGAGGAGGGCAGATTGGGAAAGAGGGTAATCAGAATTAAATACTTCTGAGGAGGGACAGGGTCAAAAGAAGGAATAGAATAAATGGGAGGGCAGGATAGGATTAAGGGAAATAGAGTTAGTTTTTCACAGCATGTCTACTATGGAGGTGTTTTGCATAACTGCACATGTACACCTACATTGAGTTGCTTGCCTTTTCAATGAGGGTGGATGGGGAGGGAGGAAGAGAGAAAATTTTAAACCTAAAGTTTTAAAAACATTTGTTTAAAAAAAATGTTTTCACATGCAACTGGGAAATAAGAAATGCAGGAAATGGAGTACAGAAGTCTGTCCTGCCCTACAGGAAAATAGAAGGGGAAGGAGATAAGAGAAGTGGAGAGAGATAGAAGAGAGGACACTAGGGGAAGGGATATTCAGAATGCATGACATCTTGGGGTGGGGGGAGGGGGGAGATGGGGTTAAAATTTGGAACTCAAAAACTTGTGGAAGTGAATGTTGAAAATTAAAAATAAATAAATTTATATTTAACAAAAATGAAGGACAAACAACAAAAACAATTTGTGGGTGAACAGATCCAGAGTAGTAAGAGACATTCAAAAAAAAAAGAATTAAAACCAAGGACACACAATTATTGATTTCCCAGGAGAAAAAAAAAAAGAAACATGTGTTTCTGAGTACTAAGCAAGTTCTCTGTTTATTATGACACATTGCTTCTTCATACACACATAGTTATTATTGTTCAGTCATGTCATATTCTTCATGACCCCATTTGGGGTTTTCCAGGCAAAGATACTTGATTGGTTTCCATTTTCTCCTCAAGCTCATTTTACAGATGAGGAAACTGAGCTGCATGAAGTGACTTACCTAGAGTCACATATCTGGTGTCTGAGGCCAGACTTGAACTCATGAAGATGAGTCTTTCTGATATCCATGACACTACCTAGCTACCTCTAGTAAATATATTTATATAAGCAAATACCAATGAAAGTTATATATCTATTTACATATACATTTGTATGTAACTGCATAGATATATTTATATCATATATTAAAAAAACCTTTTATTAACTTATATACATCTATATACACACATATTTATGGGGAGGAAATGTGTCATGATATAGAGAGATATGGCTATTGATGATAAGAATAGCATATTAAAGCATATCACATCATATACCATACCATATTATATAATATTTATGATCTTTTCAGATTTCTTAAGTTACCTCTTGTACTATTAATACCACTCAGGTACTCATTCACTTGCCTCCCCTTTCCTGTTGCTGAATTTTTTGATTCTGAGTTAAGGATGCTGTTAAGATCAAATGCATTATTTATTGCACATTGAATAATCCCAAATTTGGAAGTTCTCTCAATATTGTGGTCACAGTTTCCAACTAATAAATATCTAATTAAATTTTTAATAATAGTATTACATAGAACCCATCGTAGGGTAAAAAGATAGCTACTACTGGGAAGTTTCTAGCATCTTTCATTAAAAATATGTTTGGAAGACATATATAGGTAAGAGAATATGAAGAACCAGGCTTTGAAAAAATATTGCTCATAACCCAAAGCAATATTGTTAATGGTTTCAAAGATCACTTTAAGGTCAACCTCCCACTTTGTGGGCCTCTAATTTCAATAATGCATTTTGTGAACATATTTATTGAGAATAAAGAGTGAAATTGGTCTTACATTTGCATAATGCAATTATGCTCAAATAGGGACATTGCAATATGAAACAATATGAAAAGTCAGTTTTTAACCTTTGCAAATTGATTTACTCAAAAATCTAGTTCCTTGACCTGTCAACTAACATAATTCCATGGAAAAATCACAAAATTTATGATTACCATTTCCCTTAATTAAGTACATATAAATTTCATTGTGAGGTGGGAGGCGGACCCTATACTATCTAATATGAAAAAGAATATAAAAGATTGCCCAAATGGTTAAAAAATGGAAGCTTTCAAAGCTTTTCTTTGCTATATATTATTTTATGCATTTATATATTATTTTATATATTTATATTAAACATATATTCATTCATTTAGTTTTAGTTTTCAACATTCGCTTCCACAACATTTTGAGTACCAAATTTTCTCCCCATTTCACCCCTCCCCCACTCCAAGACAGCATGCATTTTGAATACCCGTTCCCCTAATATGCCCTCCTTCTATCATTCCCCTTTCTCCTATCCCTTTCCCCTTCTATTTTCCTGTGGGGCAGGATAGATTTCTCTACCCCATTGCCTGTGTACCTTATTTCCCAGTTGCATGTGAAAACAATGTTTAACATTTGTTTTTAAACCTTTAGGTTCCAAATTTTCTCCCTTCCTCCCTCCCCACCCACCCTCATTGAGGAGGCTAACAACTTGATAGATGATATAGAGGTGTAGTCACTTCCATAGTAGTCATGTTGTGAAAAACTAACTGTATTTCCCTACCTCCTATCCCACCCTTATTTATTCTTTTCTCTCTTTTAACCCTACCCCTCCTCAGAAGTGTTTGCTTCTGATTATCCCCTCCCCCAATCTGCTCTCACTTTTATCATTCTTACACTCTCTTATCCCCTTCCCCCCTATTTTCCTGTAGGGTAAGATAGATTTCCATTTCCAATTGAGTGTGTGTGTTATTTCCTCCTTAAGCCAATTCTGATTAGAATAAGATTCACTCATTCCTTCTCACCTTCTCCCACTTGCCCTCCACTGTAAAAGTTTTTTCTTGTCTGTTTTATGTGAGATGATTTCCCTATTCTACCTCTCCCTTTCTCCTCCCAGTATAATCCTTTCTCACCCCTGAGTTTTATTTTTCATATATCACCCTTTCATCTTTATCTTGTGCCATCTATTCATCTCACTATCTATCTATTTATCTATCTATAGATTTTTTTTCCCCTCCAACTACCCTAATAGTGACAAAGGTCTCATGAATTACAAATGTCCTCTTTCCATGTAGTAATGTAAAGAGTTCAACTTTAATAAGTCCCTTATGATTTCTCTTTCCTGTTTAACTTTTTGTGCTTCATTTGAATCTTGTATCTGAAAGTCAAATTTTCTATTCAGCTCTGGTCTTTTCATCAGGAATGCTTGAAAATCCTTTATTTCACTGAATGTCCATTTTTTTTCTTCTGAAGAATCATGCTCAGATTTGCTGAGTAGGCAATTCTTGGTTTTAATCCTACCTCCTTTGACTTGCAGAATATTATATTCTATGCCCTGTGGTCCCTTAATGTAGAAGTTGCTAAATCTTGTGTTATCCTGATTGTGTTTCCACAATATTGAATTGTTTCTTTCTGGCTGCTTGCAATATTTTCTCCTTCACCTGGGAACTCTGGAATTTGACTACAATATTCCTGGAAGTTTTCCTCTGGTGATCTCTTTCAGTAGGTGATTTGGGGATTCTTTGTATTTCTATTTTACCCTCTGGTTCTAGAATATCAGCACAATTTTCCTTGATAATTTCTTGAAAGATGATGTCTAGACTCTTTTTATGACCATGGCTCTCAGGTAGTCCAATAACTTTTAAATTCTCTCTCCTGGATTTATTTCCATGTCAGTTGTTTTTCCATTAAGATATTTCACATTATGTTCTATTTTTTTTTAAATTCTTTTGGTTTTGTATTACAATGTGTTGATTTCTCCTGAAGTCCTTAGCTTCCATTTGCTCCTTTCTAATTTTTAAGGAAATGTTTTCTTCAGAAAGCTTTTGGAATTCCTTTTCCATTTGACCAATTATGCTTTTTAAAGCATTTTTCTCCTCACTGGCTTTTTGGACCTCTTTTGCCATTTGGGTTAGGCTATTTTTTTAAGGTGCTATTTTGTTCAGTATTTTTAGCTAGCTGTTGACTTGTTTTTTCATGCTTTTCTTGCATCACTCTCATTTCTCTTCCAGTTTTCCCTCTACTTCTCTTACTTGCTTCTCAAAATCCTTTTTGAGCTCTTCCATGGTTGGGGATTGATTCATATTTTTCTTGGAGGCACTGGATGTAGAAGTTTTGACTTTGTTGTCTTCTTATGGTTGTATGTTTTCATCTTCTTTGTCACCAAAGCAAGATTGTATGGTCTGACTTTTTTTTTTACATATTTTGCTCATGATCCCAGCCAATTATTTGACTTTCAAACTCTTTTTTAAGGTGGGGGTCTGCTTCTAGTGTAGAGAATGTACTATCCCAAGCTTTGGGAATTTTGTGCAACTGTTTTCAGAGATAATTCTAGGGACCTGTAAATTTTAAATTCTTCCAAGGTGGTATGATCAAAGGAGATATGTTTACTTCTTTTCTGGCCTGTGCTCTAGTCTAT
The DNA here is from genome assembly GCF_003287225.1 of Phascolarctos cinereus. Classification (NCBI taxonomy): domain Eukaryota; kingdom Metazoa; phylum Chordata; class Mammalia; order Diprotodontia; family Phascolarctidae; genus Phascolarctos; species Phascolarctos cinereus. The sequence goes on along the minus strand of NW_027556180.1, from coordinate 136,201,400 downwards.
GAGTGACCACAAGCATTCTTTTCTGCCTGTAACTGAGAGGATGATCCCCTTTCCATTGCTACCACAAGCTCTACCAAACATACCTTGCCCCAGAACTGCCACCCAGAACTGCAACTTAGATCCAAGCATGGGAAAAGCAAGAGAATACTGCCTAAGCAACAGCAAAGAGATCCTTGCAATTCCCCTCTGATGAGCCACTCAATCCCCCCTCTGTCTGGAGGCCAAGTACTCTGGGAGTAGCCACAGCCCTCACTGTGCTGGGACTGGGGTGGGACCAAGCTCCTCTCTCACCTTGGTCACAAACCTTTCCTTCTGACCTTCTAAGTTTTCTTTGGCATTTGTGGGTTGAGAAGTCTGAACCATCACAGCTCCCCTTGATTCAGTCCCCAGAGGCCTGCTCCAGGTTCACTGAGGCCCTATCTTTGTCTGTGTGGCCCATGCTGAACTGCACTCCTCTCCCAGCCCAGCACAATAGGCCTTTCCAATTAACCATCCAGGTTGTCTTGGACTGGAAATTTGTTTCACTCTGTCTCTTTGTGTATTCTGCTGCTCTAGAATATGTTTAGAGCCATTTTGTATAGATATTTGTAGGGGTTTCGGGAGAGCTCAATCAAATCGCTGCTTTTTCTCCACCATCTTGGCTCTGCCCCTCCATTTTTCAAAGCTCTCCAAGTGGCCAATTAAAACAAACAGGTAAACAAAGTGGCGAGCAAACAAACAAAAAACATTGTTTAAAGAAGAAAAAAATATATAAGGAAACATTTCATCATATGAGTCATTTAGCGATAGATGTTACCTTTTTTGTCTTTGTTGAGTAAGATTAACATGCCCATATTTTCTGTTTATTTAGTCAGGTTGAAGAAAATCAGATCAAATAGTGGTAAAAACTCAGAATAATTTACCCCGACTTGGCAAACAGATGTTGATACCTCCTTGATTGCTGATGACATGTATTTATCAGTTCTGAAGATATTTGAGAGTGAAATGCTGGAATGCATCTCAAAAACTTTGGAAGCTTTTTTTTTGACCCACTACCACTCTGACTAAAAGGTCGCATAGCCTGGGAATTAAAAACCCTGTGATTCTAAATTCCTTGTTTTGCAGGTTGATGGAATGCAGTATAAAATGGAAGCTTAATGAATACATACATTATAAAGTACTGGGAGAAAATAATTACTTTCAGGAGGAAAGATGTGAAAGTAAACAATAAATCACTATAGTTTTCCCATATTCACCTCCAAACAACCACAAACTAGAACTCCAGAATAAATCTTAGAACAGGGGAGCCTACAAAAAGATGGGGTCTTTCAGGCTAGAATACTTGGAGGACTGGCAAGAAAGCTCCATCTCAAATAAAAGGAGAGCACATTCCAGGACAGGAAGCATCCCAGCAACCAGCAGCAAGCCTCACTTCAGCAAACCAGTCACAGATCCTGAGCCACAGTGTGGTGGAGCAGGCAAATACCAACACCAGGAACACCTCCCCACCCCCACCCCTGATGGGTGGGAATCAGCAGACTCCAGCTCTGAGAACCACCACAAGCTTCAGTGTAGCCCAAAGAGGGCAGATGTCCTCAGCAACTAGACCTCTACTTGCTTCAGAATAGCCCAAGGGAAATGCAGAAAAAGCTACCAGGCCTACCACACCAGACACAACCACTAGGACCCCAGCTCAGTACCAAGTAAGCTAACAAAACCCTACAACCTAAAGCAGCACCAGCCACTCCTCTTCCCACCCCCTCAACACAGCACCTGACACAGGAGTCCTCTGTGGGCCTCAAGGAAACGTTAGCACAGCACCAAGTAAACAGCCAGGGCCTGCAGCTACTGACACAAGGAGCCAGAGATAGAGACCCTCGCTCCCAGGAAGAAGAGATAAAATTTCAAAGAAAGGAAAAAAAGGGAAAAAAAGATGAGGAAAAAATTAAAAAAGAATCTGACCTTGTCGTGGTGAAAGGGAAGACCAAGACGGAAACTCAGAAGAGGACAACAATGTCAAAACACCTGTGGGCAAAACCCCAAGGGAAAACATGAAGTGGCCTCAAGTCCAGAAAGAACTCATGGAGGAATTCAAAAATAAGCTTAAAAATCATATAAGAGAGATAGAAGAAAAATTGGGAAAAGAAATGAGAGTGATGGAAAAGAATTGTGAAATTATAAAATTAAGACTCACAACTTAAAAAACTGTTTAAACAGTAAAACTTGCCAAATGGAAAAGGAGATATTAAAGTACACTGAAGAAAATTGCTCCTTAGAGTACAATTCACCAAGTGGAAAAGAAAGTACAAAAGCTAATTGAGAAAACACCTTAAAAGTAAGAACTGAGCAAATGGAAGCTAATGACTCAATGAGATATCATGAATCAATCAAACAAATTCAAAAGAACAAAAAAGGGAAGAAAATTTAAAATACCTCATGGGAAAAACAACTGACCTGGAAAATAGATCTAGGAGAAACTGTAAGAATTATTGGATTACCTGAAAACCTGAAAGTCTTTAAAAACAACAACAAAAACCTGGACAGCATCTTTCAAGGAATTTTCGAGGAAATCTGCCATGATGTCCTAAAACGAGGCATTAAAAGAATCCACTGATCATCTCAGGAAAGAGATCCTAAAATAAAAATTCCAAAGAACATTATAGCCAACTTTTAGACCTATCAGGTCAAGGAAAAAATACAAGTGGCCAGAAAAAAAATCAATTCAAACACTGAGATTTCACAATTAGGATTACACACAACTTGTCATCTACAACCTCAAAGTTTTAGAGGTTATGGAACATCATATTCAGGAGAGCAAAGGAGCTAGGACTATAACCGAGAACCACTTACCCAACAAAATTAAGCATAATACATCAAGGGAAAGAATGGTCATTTAAAGACATAGAAAGATGTCAAGCCTTCATAAGGAGAAAACCAGAACTAACCCCAAAATTTGGCCTCCAACATCAAGACCCAAGAGAAGCATAAACAGGTAAAAAGGGAAAATGAAATGTAAGGGATTCAGCAGAGTTTGATTGTTTACATCCCTACAGTGGAAGATGATAGTTATAACTCATAAAAATTGTCTTACTAACAACATAGCTAGAAAGAATATAAATAGAAGATTTGTGTATAAGGTGAATTTGAGGGAATGACATGAGAAATATTAAGGGATGAAAAAGAGGAATACACTGGTGCAGAAGGATGGGGTAAATTATTTCACATGAAGAAGTGTGAAAGACCTATTACAATGAAGGGGAATATAGGAGGATGGCTGATGGGCATTGCTTGAACCTTATTCTCATCAATACTGGCTCAAAGGGGGAGTAATATACATAATCAGTTGAATACAGATATCTATTTTACCCAGCTGGGAAGTAGGAGGGGAGAAGACTAAATAAAGGTGAATGATGGGGACTGACAGAAGGAAGGACAGATCTGGGGAAGTGGTAGACAGAAGCAAAACACTGTTGAGGAGGGAAAATATGAAAGGAAAGAGAAGGCAAATAGGAGGAAGAATAGGATGGAGGAAAATGCACAGATAGTAATAATAACTGTGAATATGAAGGAAATAACTCTTGAATAAAATGGAAGTTAATAGCAGAGTGGATCCCAAACCACAATCCTACAATATGCTGTTTACAAGAAACATATTTGAAGCAGAGAGACACACATAGCGCAAAGATAAGAAGCTGGAGAAGAATCCATTATGCTTCAACTGAAGAAAAGAGGAAAAAAAAGAGGGGGTAGCAATCCCAATCTTAAACAAAGTAAAAGCAAAAATAAACCAAGTGAAAAGAGATAAGGAAGGAAACTGCATCTTGCTAAAATGTACCATAGACCATGAAGTAATCAAATTAGAAGTGCAATGAATAGTCTACCTTTTAGATCTATGGGAAGGGGAAGAATTCTCAACCAAACAAGAGATAGAGAGCATTATAAAATGTAGAATTGATAAGTTTGATTGTATTAAATTAAAAAGCTGTTGTACAAACAAAACCAATGCAACTAAGATTAGAAAGAACATACAAAGATGGTAAACAATCTTTACAACAAGTGTCTGTGATAAAGGCCTCAAAATCACTTTTGATTAGAGAAATGTAAATTAAAACAACTCTGAAATACCTCCTTACACCAATCAGATTGGCTAATGTGACCAAAAAATAAAAGGAAAATGATCAATGTTGGAAAAGATTAATGCATTGTTGTTGGAGTTTGGAATTTACCCAACCATTCTGAGAGTAATTTGCAACTATGCCCAAAGGGCAACCAATCTGCATACACTTTGATGCAGAAATACCACTATTAGGTCTACATCCCAAAAATATCATTAAAAAGGGAAAAAGGATCTTCATGTAAAAAAATATTTATAGCTGCCCTATTTGTAGTGGCAAAATATTGGAAACTGAAGGGATGCCTATCAGTTGGGAATGCCTGAACAAGCTATAGTGTATGAATGCAATGGAATACTATTGTGCAATAAGAAATGATGAACAGGCACATTTCAGAAAAACCTATAAAGACTTGTACTAATTGATGCAAAGTGAAATGAGCTAAACCAGGAAAATACCAGGAAAATACCATACACAGTATCAGCATCATCTTGTGATGACCAGCTATGCTTTTCTCAGAAATGCAATGATCCAAGACAAGTATGAAGGACTCACAAAGGAAAAAGCTCTCTATATCAAGTTAAAGAAATGATGGACTCTGAATGCATATCGAAGTATATGTTTTCACTTACTTTATTCTTTCTCATGTTTTTTTTCTTTTGATCTATCTTTTCTTCCACAACTGTGATGCATATGGAAACATACATGACAGCATATTTATAAACTATATCAAATTGCCTACCATTTTCAGAAGAGGGGAGGGGAAGGAGGAAGGGAGAAAAATTTGGAACTCAAAATCTTGTATAAATGAATGATAAAAATTTAATTGAAATGTAATTGTGGGAAAAATAAAATAGTATTTAAAGAAAAAAATACTGGGAGAAATGGAATATAGCTTCTGGAAGAATTTTCTTTTATTTGAAACTCATTTCTATTACTTAAGGAACTGTTGGTGTGAAAATTTCTTCTATGCATATGGATGAGCAACTGGAACTTCTAGCTTTAGAGAATTGTTGGGGGACACCAAGAGAGGTTGATTTGCTTGCTCGAATTCCCTTAACTAGTCTATTAAACATTTAGGATTTTTACTAATCTTCATGATTATGTATAATTATATATATGTATATAATATATATATATGTATTCATACATATATACATATATACATATATACACACAAGCATGTGAATATATTCATGTATATAATATATATGAATGTTTATATTACATGTATGTGCATGTTTGACTGTTGGAGGGGGAGAGAGAGAGAGATAGAAAGAGAAAGAGAAAAACACAGAGAGAGAGGGAGAGAAAACTAGAAGAGGGACCTCAGTAGACATCTATCTAGTTTAAATTCTTCACTTCAAAATTTGGCACACAATGCCAAAGAATGTTAAGAAGCTTGACTAAGGTAAGATAAATACTAAAGCTCAGAGTTTTAGATACAAGCACTGTTTTCAATTGTTCTACATTATGTGAAATATTAATATAGGCTACTTAGGAACATGGTTTCATTAGAATATGATTGGAAATGTTGTATTTAGGATTTTTACAAATTATTTACAAGAGGTAGTAAAGTATATAGTGATAAAAATCCTTAGATGTTCATATGATTTATGTTTCTCCACATAGTGAGTAGCTAAGCTCTTGTAGACAAAATAGCAAAGAGCTATAGTTTGATTGACTAGGTAGAAAAATTACAGATCTGTTTTTGTTTGGGAAAGGTAATGTATTAACAAAAACATTACATAAAATAAGATCTCTATACATACATGTATATACATATATATGTAAATTTGTGTATTGTATATCTAATGAGCAGGAGGGATGGGAATTTCAAAATGCATAAATCACAGAGCTAGTTCTTTAACACTTTACATTTAATAATAGCATAGAATCACAAATTTAGATCTCCAAGAGAACTTAGAGACCATCAAGTCCAAACCACCTATTTTACAGATGAATAAACCTAGGTCCAAATAAATGAAATACAAAACTAATAAATGTCTGAGGTGGTATTTGAAATCTAGTCTGCTTAATTTCAAGATCAGCACCAACAATTTCTGATAAAGCAATTAATAAATGCTTCTTCACAGACCAAATGACTGTTTTTGAAAATCAATTGGAACAATTGGTTGATAGGATCAATATTATTTATTTATTCACCAAACTTGTGATTTCAATATAATAGAAAACTTCCAGAAGCAAATTGAATCTACCAAAGAATACAGGGCATTGTTCTGATGCTTATATTCTTAGAGAGTTGTCTAAAGCATCAAGAGTTTAAATTGCCTGATCTGCAGAATCCATCTCTGTACCATGGTTCTTCTTAAGATTCAAACATTACAAATACATATTTTAATTTTCCAAAATAGTTATCAGTCATTTTAATCCATTTATTTTAAATAGGCAGAAAAAAAAAACCTTGCTCAGACTAGAACAAAGATTTTGGTCCAAATACATGACAATAGATCCTAAAATACAGATCTTAAGAAAATAGTTTTCAAATGTTATTTGTAGGCACAGAGCAAATTGGCTATTTTATCAGAAAATCATTTAAAATATTGAATCTAACCTTTTGTGTTTAGTGATAACCACAACAAATCATTTTTAGTACTAAAAGGAGCATGTTATAGGAGTCAATCACTGTCAACATATTTTATAATAAAATATATTTTCTAAATATTACTGTTGTATGATTTAATATTTCTAGTCAAAATAATTTCAAGTGTACTATAGCATTTTTGTCAATGATAAATATGAATGAAGAAGAGAATATGAAGGATTTAAGTAATTATAATCAAAGTTTTATAGTAGACTATTGCTATACTTTTGGCATTTTATAATCATGGTTTTTTGTTGGGATGACAGTCCAGTTGTTCACTTATAAGAATGCCAAGGAATTTAAGTGACTGGGAGCTACATGTAATGTACATGTGAGTTTAAGACAAAAGATCCAAAGAAGACCTAATTGCTCTGTTGGTTTTACCTAAGTCTTGTTCCCTATTTGTCTTATGGCTATTTATATGTCAAGGAGAGATAGCAGCTTAATACAGGATAGAAGAGAGCATAATGATCCTCGTTAAAAAGAGTTTTTATTGAGGCACCTAGGTGGTGCAGTGTATAGAGCACCTGCCCTGAAGTCAGGAGGACCTGAGTTCAAATTCATCCTCAGACCAAACACTTGACACTTACTAGCTGTGTGGCCTTGGGCAAGTCACTTAACCCCAATTGCCTAAAAAAAAAAGTCTTTGTGGCTATTTGTTGTCTGCCTTCTTTGAAATGTTTTCAGGGATTCTGATAATCAGAATATCTTAGAAGTTAAAATGAATCTTCTAACACCAAGTTAGATATTGCCTGTGTGAATACTTATTTGAATATCTCAAGTGAGAAAGTAGCAGAGAGGTGATCACAAGATAAACTCAATCTTTGAAGGTATCTGTTTTTCTCACTTTCTGGCAGAATGAAATTCTCTTAACTTCAGGTTGTGTGGAATGAAAGAATTTAAGAGCTGCTGTAGGAGTAACTGCCTGCTGTACACCAGCAAATTGTAGTTGGTGGTAAGAGATTATGTGAAGTTTTAAGCACCACCAAATGACAGGGAACAGCTCAGTGAACACTATTGTTGGACAGTAAAGGAATATACCACTAGGGATGTAGTGTCCATAAAAACAAACAAAATACAATGGCATCATAAGAGCACAATAATAGCTCCACCACTATTGTAGGTGTAAGTTGCACTAGCCATACATATACCTGACTACATATGCCCTTACATGTGTGTCCTTCTATCTGTGTACCAAGGCTGTGTTAAATACATGTGTACCTTTCACATATGTGTCTTGACCACACATGCTCCTTTTGTACATGTCACTTCACATATAGCCTCCTCTGTTCCCTTAAGTGTCTTTTCATATGTGGCTTATGGAGACAAGTGTATATATTCCCTCAGATGGTTGGTTATATAGCAATTTGTGTATATGGGGAAATCTTCCTTGTTACTTAATTTGCCATACTTTTCAATTAAATGCATTTTCCTTTGAACTAAGGTGTCCTTTCTAGTAGACTTTGTCAATGAAACAAATCAGGGTAACACATAATCTATGATTTTTATTGGGTGTTGAAGCAAAAGTTCTCAAAGGTTTATAGTTTTATGGGGACATATGTGAGGCATCCTAGGTACTATATCTATACTGGTTAACAACTCAGGCCCTGATAATGTAGCTATAAAAAAGAAGTTAATTTATGGTCTTCTACCAATTCATCTAAATTCAGAATAATGAGGATAAAATACTACTGCTATGTCTTGAAATAATCTAATACAATGACAAGGGCAAGAATATCTTAGGGATCTTGACTACTTCCAAACCATCATAAGTTCCACCTGTCAGCCCAAATGCTTTAATTTAATCATTTCTATGGAAGACAGAAAGAGGGAATTAAAGCCTCAATGGCTATTAAACAAAGTTATAGGGATAGTTAGTTTTTCCAATCTTTGTTACAGTCCCCAAAATATCTGACTGAAGAATGAAACTGCTTCCAACAATGGCCCTTCAGCTAATTTTTCAAAGGTTTCTTACCCTCCATATTTTTTTTCTTTTTACATTAAGGTCTAATTAAATTTAATTCCATTTTTCTCTCTGCCTTTTTCATTTGGTTTGAAGCTTCATATTATTTTTCTCTTAGAATTGATCTATTAGTTTGCTACCTGACAGGCCTAATGATCTTTCCCTTCCCAGGTACCATTAAATTACACAAGAGTGCAAAAGCCTCTGTTACCATAATTCAAAGCCAAGTGTACCAGAATTTTCTATCCAGCTTGTTAATGTTGCAATTCAGTTCTAAAGAATCTCTCAATATTTCATACAACAGACCCAACTAATGCCTAGTCATCTACTCAGTGGGTATTCAGTAAATATTAATTGATAAGTATAATCAAATTCTGGCATTCCAAACTTTAATCTCAGCAGGTAATCAAATTTTACTTTTGGTTTCATTTTTATACAGATGCATTTAGAAACAATAAGTTGAAATTAATAACTTTAATAAGTATGTTGACCATGCTTCATAGAAAATTAACTACTCTGAGATCATATATAACCCTGAAATTTTCACTTGTTTTTCAAATATCTAGTATTAAAAAATGTGTTGATTTCATCTCTTCTCCCTAAAAAATCCTAATTACATTTGCTTATTTAATTTCACAAAAGCAATGTTCCTACCAGGCTCAGACAAGTACTTAAAACAAGCTAGTTCATATATATTTTTATTCTTAAATTGAGCCTTTCTGATGTTTCCATATATTTTCAGATACAACTAGAATGGCCTTCTCTGTTTAAAATGTTATATATGTATGTGTGTATGTATATACATGTATGCACATATATATGTATGTATGTATATAGACACACATATATACATATATATGTATACATGTATATAATATGAGTATTATTGGAAAAAATTAAGGTGGTCCATACTATCCTCTTACATGGTTGTACTACAAAATTAATAACTGTCAAGAAGGAGAAGCCCAGTCCACTTACAGGAGCCAAGATGGCAGAGTAAGAGGTAACTTGTTCTTATCCTCCTGTATTAACTTCTGAAAACCCAGAAAATATAGTCCAAGGAAAAAACCTGGAACAACTGAATCAGAAGAAAGACAGGGTGCAGCAGTACTATAGCCCATGTAGCTAGAGGAATTAACAAGAAAGGCCCCCTTATCCTTGGGGAAGGGAAGTAGTACAGAAAGGGAACCAGAGGGTAAAAGAACCATAGAAAAAATCCACCAATCACCCCCTGAAAGAGATCCCAAATTGAAACTGCCAAGGAATATAGTAGACAAATCCAAAATTGCCAGGTCAAAGAGAAATTACAACAAGCAGCAAGAAAGAAACAATTCAAATATCATGGAATGACAGTCAGGATTATACAGGACTTTGCAGCTTCCATATTAAAAGACTGAAAGGCACAGAATATAATATTCCATAAGGCACAGGAGCTTGGATTACAACCAAGGATCAACTACTCAGTGAAAATGAGCATAATATTTCAGGGGAGGAGATGGAAATTCAACAAAATAGGGGACTTCCAAACCTTCCTGATAAAAAAGATCAGAGCTCAACAGAAAATTTGATCTTCAAATACAAGAACCAAGAGAGACATAAAAAGGTAAACAGAACAGAAAAAAAAAAACCAACAGGCTGTTAATGAGGGAAAACTGTTTACATTCCTACAAGGGAAGATGACACTTGTACTCTTGAGAACTGCATTGTCATTACATAATGGTCAAATGGTATACTTAAAGGGGGTAGATATAAGTTGACTTTGATGTAATGATAAAAAATAAAATCTAATCAAGTGCATTACATGGATTGAAGTAAGTGGATTAATCTGATTTAAGAAAATATACTGAAAGAAAAGGAAAGGAGGAGGCAGACAAGGGTAAATTACATTGCAGGAAAAGATGCAAAAACCTATTACAGCAGAGGGAAAGAATGGAAGGAGATGAACATTGTTTGATCCTTACTGTCTTCAGATTTGCCTCAAGAAGGGAAGAATATGATCAGTTAGGCATACAAATCAAACTAGCCCTAGAGGATGTAGGAGGGAAAAGGGGAAAGAAAAAGGAGGGAGGGTAGAAGGAAGGGAAGGGACTAATAAAAGGGAGGTGGGACTGAGGGAGGCACTTTAAACAGACACTAGTGAGGCTGGAAAAGGAGAAAGGAAAAAGAAAAGTAAAAGCAAGTTGGGGGGGAGGATGGAGAGAAAGACACCGATGGTAATCATGATTGTGAATGTGAATGGAATGAACTCTCCTATGAAATGAAAGCAGATAGCAAAATGGATAAGAAACATAATCCTAGAATATGTTGTTTACAAGAAACACACTTGAAAAAGAGCAACAAACACAGGGTAAAGGTAAAAGGCTGGAGCAGAATATGCTAAGCTTTAGCTGAAGTAAAAAAAAAAAAGCAGGGGTAACAATCCTGGCATCAGACAAAGCAAAAGCAAAAGTAGATCTTATCAAAAGAGATCAGGAAGGAAACTACATCCTGCTAAATGTCACCATAGGCAATGAAGTACTATCATTACTAAACATATGTGCACCAAATGGTATAGCATCCAAATTCTTAGAAGAGAACTTCAGGAAGTTACAGAAGAAATAGACAACAAAATAATATTCGTGGGGGACCTCAACCTCCCCCTCTCTGAACTAGATAAATCCAACCACAAAATAAACAAGAAAGAACTTAAGGTGGTGAACAAAATATTTAAAAAGTTAGGTATGCTAGACCTCTACAGAAAATTACATGGCGATAGAAAGGAATATACCTTTTTCTCAGAGGTACCTGAAACATACACAAAAATTGACCATGTAAAACAGCATAAAAACCTCACAATCCAATGCAGAAAGGCAGAAACATTGAATGCTTCCTTTTCAGATCATGATGCAATAAAATTTACATGTAATAAAGGGTCATGGAAAGACAGACTAAAAAATAATTAGAAATTAAATAATCTAACCTTAAAAAATGATTGGGTCAAACAACAAATCATAGAAACAACCAATAACTTCATTCAAGAGAACAACAACAATGAGACAACATACCAAAACTTATGGGATGCAGCAAAAGCAGTTCTCAGGGAAAGCTTTATATCTCTAAATGCTTACATGAATAAAATAGAAAAAGAGGAGATCAATGAATTGGGCATAAAATTAAAAAAAACTAGAAAAAGAATTAAAATTCCTCAATTAAACACCAAATTAGAAACATTTAAAACCAAAGGAAAAATTAAGAAAACGGAAATTAAGAAAACTTTTGAACTACTAAATGAAACTAAGAACTGCTTTTTATGAAAAAAAAATAAAATAGATAAACCTTTATTTAAAAAAAAGAAAAGAAGAAGACTAATTTATTAGTATCAAAAATGAAAAGAGTGAATCCACCATCAAGGATGAGGAAATAAAAAAATTAAGAGCTATTTTACCCAACTTTATGCCAATAAATTTGACAATCTTCAAGAAATTGATAAATATTTACAAAAATATAAATTGCCCAGATTAACAGAAGAGGATGTAAAATATTAAAATAACACCATCTCAGAAAAATAAATTGAAGAAGCCATTGATGCACTCCCTAGGAATAAAATCTACAGGGCCAGATGGATTTATAGGCAAATTCTATTAAACATTAAATGAACAATTAATTCTAATACCATGTAGACTATTTGGGAAAATAGGTGAAGAAGGAGTCATACCAAATTCTTCTTATGATACAAATATGGTGCTGATACCTAAATGAGGACAAGTCAAAACAAAAAAGAAAATTATGCACCAATTTCCCTAATGAATATAGAAGCAAAAATTTTAAATAAAATATTAGCAAATAGATAACAGAAACTTATCATGAGAATAAAACACTATGACCAGGTAGGAATTATACCAGGAATACAGGGCTAGTACAATATTACAAAAACTATCAGCATAATTGATCATATCAACAACAAAACTAACAGAAACTACATGATCATCTCAATAGATGCAGAAAAAAGCTTTTGACTAAATACAACAGCCCTTCCTATTAAAAACATTAGAGAGCATAGGAATAAATGGAGTCTTTCTTAAAATATTAAGTAGCATTTACCTAAAACCTTCAGTAAGCATCATATGTAATGGTGAAAAGCTAGAAGCATTTCCAATAAGATTGGGGTGAAATAAAGATGTCCATTATCACCACTTATTCAATATCGTACTGGAAACATTAGCTTTAGCAATAAGAGAGGAAAAATAAATTGAAGTTATAAAAATAAGAAAAGAAGAAACAAAGTTATAACTCTTTGCAGTAAAAGCATAAATAAGGTGGGAGAAAGGATATGAAGATATACTTAGAGAATCCTAGAGAACCAAGTAAAAAACTACTTGAAATAATAAAAAATTTTAGCAAAGTTGCAGGCTATAAAATAAACCCACATAAATCATTAGCATTTCTATATATTACCAACAAAGCCCAATAGTAAGAGATAGAAACAGAAATTCCATTTAAGGTTACTGTAGACATAAAACATTTAAAAGTCTACATCCCAAAATAAACTCATTGACTATATGAACACAATTGCAAAACACTTTGCACATAAATAAAGTCAGATCTAAGTAATTGGAAAAACATCAGTTGCTCATGGGTAGGCTGAGCCAATATAGTAAAAATGACCATTCTACCTAAGCTAATTGACTTATTCAAAGCCATACCAATGAAACTGCTAAAAAATTATTTTATGGAGTTAAAAAAATTATAACAAGATTCATTTGGAAGAAGAAAAGTCCAGAATATCAAGGGAACTAATGAAAAGAAATACAGGGGAAGGTGGCCTAGCCATTCTAGATTTTAAATTGTATCATAAAATGGCAATCAGCAATACTGCTTGGTACTGGCTAAAAAATAGAGGAGTGGATCAATGGAATAGGATAAGTATGTAAGAGACAGTAATCAATGACTATAGCAATCTATTATTTGACATTCCCAAAGACCTCAGCTTCTGGTATAAGAACTTACTCTTTGACAAAAACTGCTGGGAAAACTGGAAAAGAGTATGTCAGGAACTAGACATAAATCAAAATTTCACAACATATATCAAAATAAAGTCAAAATGGGTTCATGAGTTAGATAAAGTTTGATACTGTAAGCAAACTGGGAGAGCAAGGATTAGCTTACCTATCAGATTTATGGAGAACAGAATAATTCATGACCAAACAGAAGATAAAGAACATTACAAAAAGCAAGATGGATAACTTTGCATAAAATTGAAGAGTTTTTGCACAAACAAAGCCAATGCAACTAAGATTAGAAGGAAGGTAGAAAATTGGGAAAAAAAATTTTACAACCAGTCTCTCTGATAAAGGCCTCATTTCCAAAATATATAGATAATTAAGTCAAATTTATAAGAATATAAGTCGTTCCCCAACTGATAAATGGTCAAAGGATATGAACAGACAGTTCTCAGATGAAGAAATTAAAGCCATCTATACTCATATGAAAAAATGCTCTAAATCACTATTGATTAGAGAAATGAAAATCAAAACAACTCTGAGGTACAATGTCACACCTATCAGATTTGCCAACATGACAAAATAGGAAAATGATAAATGTTGAAGAAGATGTGGGAAAATTAGAACACTAATCATTGTTGGTGGAGCTGTGAAATGATCCAACCATTTTGGAGAGCAATTTGGAACTATGCCCAAAAAAACTATAAAAATGTGCATACCCTTTTACCCAGCAATAGCACTTCTAGGGCTACTTCCCAAAGAGATCATACGAATGGGAAAAGGACCCACATGTACAAAAATATTTTTAGAAGCTCTTTTTGTGGTAGCAAGGAATTGGAAATTGAGAGGATGCCCATCAAATGGGGAATGGCTGAACAAGTTGTGATATCTGAATGTAATGGAATGCTATTGTGCTAGAAGAAATGATTAACAGGGTGACTTCAGAAAAACCTGGAAAGACTTGTATGGTGTGATACTCAGTGAAAAGAGCAGAACCAGGAGAACATTGTACACAGTAACTGCCACATTGTGTGATGACTAATATTGATATATTTAACCCTTCTCAGCAGTACAAGGATCTAAGACATTTCCAAAGTCCTCATGATGGAAAATTCTTTCCACATCCAAAGAAAGAACTGGAGTTTGAATAAAGATCAAAGCATACTATTTGCTATTTTTTTCTTTCTTCTGTTGTGTTTTATTTCCTCTTTCTGGTAGTTTCTTCTATTGGTTCTAATTCTTACCTACAACATCACTAATGTGAAAATTTTTAATGGGAATATATATGTATAGCCTATATCAGATTGTGTGCTGTCTTCGGCAGGGAGGTATAGAAGGATGGGGAGAAAAATTTCAAATTCAAAAGCTTATGGAAGTGATTGTTGATAATTCAAAATGAATTAAGTAAAAGTTTAAAAATAAAATAAAATACATTGGAACAGTAAAAAGAAGAAGAAGAAGAAGAAGAAGAAGAAGAAGAAGATTGAGAAGCCCAAATAAATTAATTTTGCCTACATCGATATGCATCTAAGCTTTGTGGCCAAAAATAAAATGAAGAGGAGGAAGATGTTATGGAGGAAATCAGATGGGTTAATTAAAATAATAACAAAATCAATTTGTTAGAAACTTTTTATAAGTTTACTCAATTTCTTAATTGGATTTTATTTTGCTTTTTTATCCCTGTAGAATGTTGATGTGGGGATGTTAGTGGAGGGGGTATAGAATCTGACACTAGCTGGATAACATTGGGCAAATCACATAACATCTTTGACTCAGTTCCCGCAGCTACAAAATGGAAATATTAGTAGCACGCTCAGACTTTCTGTGACAATGAAATGAGACACTGCTAAAGCACATCAAGAATAATAAGGATATATGTTAATGTTGCCATCCTGAGAATAAGGACCATTTAGCACATTTTTGGTATAATAGCAGGCTTTTAGTAATTTAGACTGTGAATTCTTTGAGAGGAAGGACTCTCTTTTGGCTTAGTTTGTATTGCCTTAGTTAGTTAGCAGAGTGCCTAGCCTACCATAGGTGCTTAATAAATGTTTACTAACTGACTTACTGATTGACTAAATTTATTAACTAAGGTGATTAAGGCTGGTAGAATGCTCTAGGAAGGAATAAACAAGCTAAGACTACAATGAATCTGTGTGCATCTTTTTTTAATAAAGTAAAAAAAAAGTCTAACATTCATTTCCTATTTAACAGAAAATCATAATCTGTAATCTGTAGACTTTCCCCATGTGTCTATCACTATAATTGTTAATGAAAAAAATGAAGCATAAAATGTATGAAGAAGCACAGTGCCAGCATTTACAATCATAAGAAAATTAATTGAGAGAGTGATCAACAAAAGTAGATAGTATTATTTATGAGACAAAATTATATTAGCTATGATAGAGGTGAGGATGGTTAGAAGGTAAGATATAAAAGGCCATTAAATTAATTACTTCTATGAAAGTTGAGAAAATTAAATGAAGCTAATTTATTAATCCTGTTCAAAATGATAACAGATGGAATACATGCAAGAGTAGTCTGAAACAGACAAAATAGTTCAAGACTTCAATGCGGTGTTTTATCTTTTTTATAGCTGAAATGTGTGTGTCTTTGGGGAAGTTTTTTTGGTATTCTCTTTTCCCATTGCATGACCTCCTTCCTAACTGCAAGATAACTTCAGTGCCCTGTGGTGTTACCAATAACTACTTTAGACTCCCGGAAGTTCTTTCATTTGACCATATGTCTCCTTTTCAACTTATAAGAATGTTAATATCTCTTTCATTTGTATACAGGCAGCAATCAAGAAACCAAGGGCTATTTTTACATCTTTTATAATTTGTACTGATGTCTTCCTTCCAAGACTTCTCCTTAGCTGAAATACCCACCCTCTGCATTTTAGCTTTAGATGTGACACCATATTCCCTGATCTACTCCATTTTTAATCTATGAAGATATCATTAAATACTTTGTTTAATGCTTTGTCAAAAGCCAGATATGTCATATCCAAATAATGTGTGTATACACTCTCTCACATACACAAACATAGAAATAGACATGAATATAGAGATATGCATGTGCATTTTTGTTTATGTGCACATATAGGTATACACACATACATGCATACATATATGCATATATACACACATACATATATACATATACTTACATGTATACAAAATTCGGTATTTTCTATATACATATCAAAACAGATGTATATTGATATATTGCTATGTATCTATAGATATTGTTATAGAGACAGAGACAGATTGAGATAAAAATATAGCAAAAACATCTCAAATGATGTTGACCATCAGTTCCAACCTTTCCCAAGGAGAAATGGCTTGCTCAGGTAACATGACATCTACCTTGATGATCACACTCACATTTCCACCTTTTACTATAGCAATAGTATTGTAAATACTATCATTACTACTGGGGGGGAAAAGCATGCTACTCAACTTCTCACTGACTTATCTCATTGCTAGTATAGCTTGCCAGATCAAAATTCTTTCATCACCACTTCTTTGTATATATTTTCTTCCTCTATTATGATGTAAGCTTAGGGGGAAACAATATTTTATTTTTATATTCTTATCTCTAGCATTCAATAGAGTGAGTGACTCAAAGTACATACTTTATGAAAAGCGTTCTTCATTCAGTCATTCATAATAAAAATATATAATGACATCAGGTAAAGGCATGCATCATATCATGATGTGGGGGTATTTTGTTTTGTCTTTTGTCTATCCCAATAACGTACAAGTTCTGGATGGTCCTAATAAGCTGGAAAGTCTTTTAAGTATTTACCTGGAAAGCCACTATGTTTGTTGAAGGAGAAACAGTTTAGTTATGTTTATAGATGCTTATCACCAAAAGATCGACAAGCAGGTGTTTTTGTTTTTGTTTTGTTTTGTTTTTGGTACATCAACTAATAAACATGTGTAGTAAGAGATAGAGAAATTGGAATCTTTAATACTGTGAGAATTCAATTAAAGTCCAATTAGGAATGAATATTAACATGGAATCATGCAGTCAAGCAAAGTAAAATACAAATTAATATCAATACATTGAAATCATGTATGATGATTTAAAAAAACAACTGATTATTATTATTCCATGTAAAAAGAACTTTAGTAGAAAAAATAGTTTCCTTTTCATTATGCCAAAAAAAGAGAAAATATAATTTTATATAATTTTCTTCTAACTAAAGTATGTATTTTTGCATCTGTACTAGACTGAAGTAATACATGACCTATGTGCTGCCTTGTTTCAAATAATGTGATTACTAAAGAACAGTATAGAATATCAAACAATTGAAATATTTCGATCTTCTTTGAAAATAGGAATGAACTAGTCTGTTTAGTCATTTTTGGTCATGTCCAAATCTTTTTTAACCTGATTGGGGTTTTCTTGGCAAAGATAGTGAAGTGGTTTGCTACTTCTTTCCCAGATCATTTTACAGATAAGGAAACTTAAACAAATAGTATTAAATTACTTGCCCAATGTCACCCAGCTAGTAAGTGTGTGATGCTAGAATTGAACTCAGGAAGAGAGGTCTTCCTAACTCCATACTGGCACTCTACTGGAAGACATAGCTGCCTGACAGGAATGGTACCATTAGACTAATTCAGCATATGTATGTATGTGTATGGAGTTAGGAAGACCTCTCTTCCTGAGTTCAATTCTAGCATCACACACTTACTAGCTGGGTGACATTGGGCAAGTAATTTAATACTATTTGTTTAAGTTTCCTTATCTGTAAAATGATCTGGGAAAGAAGTAGCAAACCACTTCACTATCTTTGCCAAGAAAACCCCAATCAGGTTAAAAAAGATTTGGACATGACCAAAAATGACTAAACAGACTAGTTCATTCCTATTTTCAAAGAAGATCGAAATATTTC
Source organism: Phascolarctos cinereus (assembly GCF_003287225.1). Lineage (NCBI taxonomy): Eukaryota > Metazoa > Chordata > Mammalia > Diprotodontia > Phascolarctidae > Phascolarctos > Phascolarctos cinereus. The sequence continues at coordinate 136,182,856 of NW_027556180.1, read as the reverse complement.
AATTGTTTGATATTCTATACTGTTCTTTAGTAATCACATTATTTGAAACAAGGCAGCACATAGGTCATGTATTACTTCAGTCTAGTACAGTTGCAAAAATACATACTTTAGTTAGAAGAAAATTATATAAAATTATATTTTCTCTTTTTTTGGCATAATGAAAAGGAAACTATTTTTTCTACTAAAGTTCTTTTTACATGGAATAATAATAATCAGTTGTTTTTTTAAATCATCATATATGATTTCAATGTATTGATATTAATTTATATTTTACTTTGCTTGACTGCATGATTCCATGTTAATATTCATTCCTAATTGGACTTTAATTGAATTCTCACAGTATTAAAGATTCCAATTTCTCTATCTCTTACTACACATGTTTATTAGTTGATGTACCAAAAACAAAACAAAACAAAAACAAAAACACCTGCTTGTCAATCTTTTGGTGATAAGCATCTATAAACATAACTAAACTGTTTCTCCTTCAACAAACATAGTGGCTTTCCAGGTAAATACTTAAAAGACTTTCCAGCTTATTAGGACCATCCAGAACTTGTGTTATTGGGATAGACAAAAGACAAAACAAAATACCCCCACATCATGATATGATGCATGCCTTTACCTGATGTCATTATATATTTTTATTATGAATGAATGACTGAATGAAGAACGCTTTTCATAAGTATGTACTTTGAGTCACTCACTCTATTGAATGCTAGAGATAAGAATATAAAAATAAAATATTGTTTCCCCCTAAGCTTACATCATAATAGAGGAAGAAAATATATACAAAGAAGTGGTGATGAAAGAATTTTGATCTGGCAAGCTATACTAGCAATGAGATAAGTCAGTGAGAAGTTGAGTAGCATGCTTTTCCCCCCCAGTAGTAATGATAGTATTTACAATACTATTGCTATAGTAAAAGGTGGAAATGTGAGTGTGATCATCAAGGTAGATGTCATGTTACCTGAGCAAGCCATTTCTCCTTGGGAAAGGTTGGAACTGATGGTCAACATCATTTGAGATGTTTTTGCTATATTTTTATCTCAATCTGTCTCTGTCTCTATAACAATATCTATAGATACATAGCAATATATCAATATACATCTGTTTTGATATGTATATAGAAAATACCGAATTTTGTATCCATGTAAGTATATGTATATATGTATGTGTGTATATATGCATATATGTATGCATGTATGTGTGTATACCTATATGTGCACATAAACAAAAATGCACATGCATATCTCTATATTCATGTCTATTTCTATGTTTGTGTATGTGAGAGAGTGTATACACACATTATTTGGATATGACATATCTGGCTTTTGACAAAGCATTAAACAAAGTATTTAATGATATCTTCATAGATTAAAAATGGAGTAGATCAGGGAATATGGTGTCACATCTAAAGATAAAATGCAGAGGGTGGGTATTTCAGCTAAAGAGAAGTCTTGGAAGGAAGACATCAGTACAAATTATAAAAGATATATATACACATGTATGTATGTATGCATGCATGTATGCATGCATGTATGTATGTATACACACATACATGTATGTATATATACACATACATACATATATGTATGTATACGCACATACACGCATACATATATACACATATTTACACACAAATATATGTCTATGTACATATATATGCCTTTATATGTACATGTATGTAAGTGTGTAACCTTAAAGTAAATTTATTTATAAGAGATAAGCTTGGAAAGGGAGAAGAGGTAAGAAAAATGGCACCATAAATGTGGATATTCATAAGAAGTCAAAATAAGTCATTCCTTTTGCTATTATAATTTGCTAAATAAGTTGTCCACATTTTTACAATTAGTAACTTTAAGTTAAGTATAGTGAATTCATTATGAATATATCATTTAAATAATAACAATAATGATATTTTAAATAGCACTAATTAAATCATTTAAGCCTGAAACTTAAAAGCTCTTATCCATAAGGCTGAGTATACTACTTATGAATTGTTTCCCTCATCAATACTCGAAGACTCTCTGATATCTTAGATAATTAAGGATTAAATAAAAATAAATATATGTACATATTTTATTTAAATATTTAAAAATACACATATAATTAATGTATAAATTTATATATGCATACACATACACATATGTATGTGTGTGTATATATATGTATTTGTATACACACACAGAAGTGAACATTTTAAATGCCTTTGTGGCTGTTTGTTACTTGATTGTATTATCCAAGTTACAATCTTTCACAAGTATATTTTTATAAAATTAGTATTCCCCTCTCCCATTTTACAGATAAGGAAACTAAGACTCAAGATGTTAAATGGCTCATTTTCAGAATATTCATCTCTCAGGCTACTCTATTCTTCTATTAGTGAGTTTCTCCTATAGCCACATTATGTGGAGAAGTCAAGGCTGGTTTTCATTCCTGGCTCCAAAACGTGCAAACCATTCTGTTTCATCCTGGAACTACCTTCAGAACCTGGAGCCTTGTTTTCTTCAAACATCAAATACCAGTGTGACTTCTGTAACCTAGAACATAATTCTTTACTTGTCCCTTGTCCATTTGGTGAGATCCTCTTGGATTCTGATTTTTGGAGAGGATTAGGCAAGCTTTCAATCCCCTTCTGGTGTATTCCTTGATGCATTGGTTGTTTATTCCTATATTAAAAAACTAAAAGTATTTATTTTTTTAACTTTTTAATTATTTATCTTCATTAATTCCTTGGCTATAATCTACCAAATGATCACTTTACCTTCTAAATTTAATTTATATTTTTTTATATATTCCCTAAGAATACCTGTATTCATAATTTCTGTGATAGGACATATGCAATGTTGTAGACTATCCCTCCCACCCATGATGAACTTTTAGTGTTAGATGTCTTTATATAATATTTTGAAAGAATTTTTTTTTCACAAACAAATAATGTAATCAAATTCTATTCCTTCCTGTACCACATTTGCTTAAAAAAATCCTTTCTTTTCTTGTTGGCACATACCCCAATGCACCTTTCACAGGAATATTGTATCTATTTAAATCTTGAAGGGAACTCATAGAACACCTAGTCTAACCTTTCATTTTATAGATGAGGAAACCAAGGCCTGCAAGGATGAAGAGAGTTTCCTAAGCATCTAGAGCTAGTAAATGTTTGGGGTCATAAGTCACATAATGATATCTAGGAGAAAGGGATAACCAGTAGATATAATACGAAGATAATAAGAGGAAGGCTTCGAGCATAATGGATAATGAACTTACAATGAATTCATCTACAATGAATTTATGAGAGAGAGGACATGGACCAAGGTATCATATGATGGGCAGTCATGAAATGCTCTCTGCATCATTTAAAGAAATACATATGATGAAATGTTACTTGGAGCCTCAGGTTATCTTAAAACATTAACTGCCAACACTCATATACAGTATGGGATCCAAATATTAATGAGACATATGTTTTAAGGTATTCAATTTCAAAGAGAAGCTTAATTTAACAATTCCACCACATCAGTTTTGGATAATTAGCATCTTTGGTGTTGTTAAGGAGGAAGTACTATGAAAATTTGAAAACATCAAATAAATGTGAATTATAGTAGTTGTTGTATATAACTAAATCTGCTTCCTTTCCAACTCCACAAACATGAGGTCTGTAGACATTGAGCTACTGCTGATTTTTCTCTGATACAATTTCTTCTCTTTTTCTTTTGACCTGTTTCATTTTTGTTAAATTAAGCATATGCGAGGGAAAATATATTACACAGACTTTCAGGGAATTAATTATATCCAAAGCAAAGTATCAGAGGTAAAATACATTAGCCAAATGCTATAGTGCGAATATTAGTATTGATGAAATGATAATACTTTCAAGGGTGATTGTCTTAAAATAAAATGAACACTAAGCAATGCACAGGAAAAAAAAACATTTTGCTTCTACAAATTGTTTTTTATTAACAAGAAATAACTTTGCTCTGGGTCAGAAGCTTTTTAGAATTTTATTCTTCCCAGGATCAAGGCAAAGATAAAAACCTGCTTTTATTAACTTTTATAGAAATTGTTTAAGAGTCTTGGATATTTTGGAAGGCTGACTTTAAGAACATAGTCTAAGATTCTAACATGTCTGTGACATTTCATGGTGATCTAGACTATGTAGTTTATCTGACTTGACCTGTTTTTTTTTTTTGTTATTCTGAAGTCTCTCTATAATTGCTTCCAATGCCTGATATCCCAGTAAAAAAGAGCTTCGGATTTTGAATAAAAAAGAATTGTTTTCTTTCCATTTCTGCTCATTTATTCCCTTTGAGACTTTAAGCCTGTGGTGCTGAACCTGCAGCCTCAAGGCCACATGTGGCCTTCTAGGTCCTTGAGTGTGGCCTTTTGACTCAGTCCAAGTTTTACAGAACAAATCCTTTTATTAATGGGATTTGTTTTGTGAAGTTTGGATTCAGTCAAAGGGCCACACATGAGGACCTAGAGGGCCACATGTGGCCTCCAGGCCACAGGTTCCCCACGTATGCTTTGAACCAGTCATTTCTACTTTCCGGCGCTTGATTTACTTATTTGTAAAATGAGATTGTTGAACAAGATGGTGTCTAAGGTCTCTTCCATTTCTAGATCATTCTACTAAGAAAGCACAATGGATCCTTGGCCTGGTCTCTGCCAGAGAAAAAGACAAAGGTAAAATTTCTGAATAGGGGAGTTGAGAGTTTTCTATTGCACTGGATGAGATTTCATGTATTGTGCCACTGGGGCTCCAGGACCAGATCTTTGCGTAGCCATAGAAATGCTGAAAGAGGAATAAATAAGGAGTCCAAAGTTCATCTACAACACAAAGAATATTGACATGAAGGAGTTTGCTGAGCAGAGATAGTAGAGTATTTGAGGAAACTTCAATACTTATGATAAAGTCCCCTCATATAAGGGCAGAAATTGAAATAGAGAGGAGCACTTTTAGTCAGGTACTGATTAATTGAGAAAAGAGAGAAAATTTACTGGGGATATGTACAAACCTATGAAGATCTGAATGGGTGATAATTTAGACATAGTAAACCTCAAAGAAAAAGAGGTTGCTGAGTATTGGTATTAGAAGGAAAGTCTGAAAGTGGTACTGGGAATCAAAGCATATTCTTATTCCCTCTCCATGATCAGTGATTTGGGAGATAAAGATAAAATTTCAGACCATGCTGTGAAGGATGGCCTTAGATACAGAGTAATACAGGAAAAACAGAACTCAGTAACAGGCAAATGTTGAAAACATTCCTATCCCTACTGTTCCTCACACTTTCTTATGTAATTATATTAACTCTTTAAGGGTATGTCCTAGGATACTATCAGTATCTGGGGGGAAAAAAACACAATTGTTAAGTTATCTGCCTCAGCAGCTGGTTTGCCTGAAGCAAATTTTTTTCAGAGTTCTCAGATTAGCAGTTACTGAATCTAAACACGACTCAGAATTCTGAGAAAAGGTTGCTTATTCAAATGTGATAAGCTTTAGAATACTGTAGCAAATGGAGAATATATTATGATAAAGTTTTTGCATATAAATAATTAGGGAACTTTTAGATTAATAACTGAGGAAATATGTACACTGGAACTGTCACATGATTGTGGGATAAAAGTAATGTGCCTGATTATAGTCAAAAGTGAAAAATTTGAATATTAACTATAAAGTAAGGTTGAGATACTTGAAGAGAAGAAGCAGACTGAACTCAGAAAGATAACAAAGAAGTGAAAGATTTATGTCAGAAGTATGTTAAAGAGACACTATAACTTTCTATTTTGCCAACAAAAGCTTGGAGTGCTCTCTATTGCTACATGTTGCTGTGAGGAACAAGGAATGGAGAAGTTACACTCTCTTTTCAATTATGAATTTCTGCTGAGAAGAATAAGAATGAATAGATACAATATCAAATTATGTTTATTATGATTTTCTTCTGAGAGCAAAAAAAGAAAAAAAGATAAAAGATACTCTGTATTGTCACCTGTAAGTTGCTAAGAAGTGAAGGATAATTATGTAAAGGAGAAAAGAGAATAACTTTTGTTTTTACTATCATTAGGATAGAGGCCATGGCCTTTTCTAAAAGAGCATCACATTACTTGAATTAAAAGTTTCAGCCAAATCTGATCCCATTTAGTAATGTATAATAAAGGCATTGTTAAAGAGTAAGACAAGCTGAGAAAAGAAATAAATTAGAAGCAGACAATCAGAGAATTAATCTAGTGAACTGATTAGTTTAAGTGAGACTGTGCTGGGGAAGGTTTTAGTCAACAATAGCATGGATAAGCTTAATATAGCAGTGGAAGCATCTGTACAACAAGTTCATCAAGGAATTTTTATTGGCAGATTGTAAGACAGAAAGAGGACAAAAATTTCATGCTAGAGTTTTCAGTTATTCCACAATTAGTTTTTTTAGCTTTTATTTAGTATTTTCCCCCAGTTACATGTAAAAACAATTTTTAACATTTTTTTTAAACATTGTATTCCAAATGCTCTCTCTTTCTCCCTCCCAATGCTCCTCATTGAAAAAGAAAGCAGGTCCATATAGGTTATATATGTGTAGTCATACAAAACATATTCATAATAGTCATGTTGTGAAAGAAAACTTAGACCCCCACCAAAAAAACCCCCAAGAAAACTAAAGAAAAAAACAATCTTTATCTGTATTCGGACACCATCAGTTCTTTCTATGGGGATGTTTAGCATTTTTCATTATAAATCTTTCAGTTGTCTTGGATCATTATATTGCTGAGAATAGTTAAGTCATTCACAGCTGATCATCCTAAAATATTGGTGTTACTTTGTGCACAGGACATTTCACTTTGTATCAGCACATGCAAGTCTTTCCAAGTTTTTCTGAGAGCATCCTGCTCATTATTCCTTGTAGTACAACAGTAATTCATCATAATCATATACCACAGCTTTTTCAGCCATTCCACAATTGATGGGCATTCCCTCATTTTCTAATTCTTTACCCCCAGAAATGAACTGCTACAAATATATTTGTACATATAGGTCATTTTCTTTTTCCTTTCCTTTTTTTTTAACCTCTTTCATGATACAGATCTAGTAGGCATGTTGTTAGGTCAAAAAGTATACATGGTTTTATAGCCATTTGAGCATACTTCCAAATTGCTCTACAGAATGGCTGAATCAGTTCACAACTACCAATAGTGCATTGAAGGTTAAGTTTTTCCTACATCCCTCCAACATTTGTCATTTACCTTTTCTGTCCTATTTGACAAACTATTTTTTCTATTTTTGGGGGCAAGACCAGTTTTTATTTTTTTCCAATTCTGGCTTTCACATTTAAAATTTTTTTAATTTATTTTTTTTAGTTTTTAACATTCACTTCCACCAGATTTTGTGTTCCAAATTATCTCACCATATAGTCCCTCCATGCACCCTGAGACAATGCATTTTGAATACCCTTTCCCTGAATCTGCCCTCCCTTCTATCTCCCACCACCCCTTCTTTTATCCCCTTCCCTTTCTATTTTCCTATAAGGCAGTATAGATTTCTATACCCTATTGCGGGTATATCTTATTTCCCAGTTGCATATGAAAACAATATTTAACATTTGTTTTTAAAACTTTGGATTCCAAATTTTCTCCCTCCCTCCCTCCCCAGCCAGGTAAGCATCTCAATACTGGTTATACATGTGTAGTCATGCAAAACACTTCCATAGTAGTTATGTTGTGGGAAAGTAACTCTATTTCCCTTCATCCTAACTCGTTTCCTCTGTATTCTATTATCTCTTTTGACTCTGTCCCTCTTCAGAAGTGTTTGTTTATGATTACCACCTCCCCAAAACTTCCCTCCCCTCTATCATCTCTCTGCTCTCTTATCCCCTTCTCCCCAATTTTCCTGCAGGGTAAGACAGATTTCCATACCCACTTGAGTGTGCAAAGTATTTCCTCCTTAAGCCAAATCCAAAGACAGCAAGATTTTCTCATTCCTTTTCACTTTCCCCACTTCCCCTCCACTGTAAAAGCCTTTTTTTTTTCTGTTTTCTGTGACATAATTTACCCCATTCTACTTCTCCCTTTCTCCTTCTCCCAGCATAATCATCTCTCACCCCTTAATGTTATTCTCCATATATCACCCCTTCACCTTCAACTCACCCCGTGCCATCTATCTATCTTTCTATCTATCTATCTATCTATCTATCTATCTATCTATCTATCTATCTATTCATACATATAATTTTCCCCCTCTAACTACCCTAATACTGACAATAGTCTCATGAGTTATAAATATCATCTTTCCATGTAGGAATATACACAGTTCCACCTTAATAAGTCCCTTATGATTTTTCTTTCCTGTTTGCCTCGTCTTGCTTCTCTTGAGTCTTGCATTTGAAAGTCAAATTTTCAATTGGTCTCTGGTCTTTTCATCAGGAAGGCTTTTAAGTCACTTTTCCCTCTGAACAACTATACTCAGTATTGTTGGGTAGGTGATTCTTGGCTGTAATCCTATCTCCTTTACCCTCTGGAATATGCAATTCTAAGCCCTCCAATCCTTTAATGTAGAAGCTGCTAAATCTAGTGTTAGTCTGATTGTGTTTCCACAATACTTGTATTATTTCCTTCTGGCTGCTTGCAATATTTTCTCCTTGACCTGAGAAATCTGGAATTTGGCTATAATATTTCTATCAGTTTTCATTTTGAAATCTCTTTCAGGAGGTGATCAGCGGATTCTTACAATTTCTATTTTACCTTCTTGTTTTAGAATATCAGAGCATTTTTCCTTGATAATTTCTTGAAAGATGATGTCTAGGCTCTTTTTTTGTTCATGGCTTTCAGGAAGTCCAATAATTTTTAAATTACTTCTCCTAGATTTATTTTCCAGGCCAGTTGTTTTTCCAAACACATATTCACATCGTCTCCTATTATTTTCATTCATTCAATTTTGTTTTATTATTTCTTCATTTCTCATAAAGTCATTAGCTTTCATTTCTTCCATTCTCATTTTTAAGGAATTGTTTTCTTCATTGAGCTTTTATACCTCCATTTCCATTTGACCAATTCAGCTTTTTAGAGCATTCTTGTCTTCATTGGCTTTTTGGACCTCTTTTGCCATTTGGGTTAGGCTATTTTTTAAGGTGTTATTTTCTTCAGTATTTTTTTGGGTCTCCTTTAGCAAGCTGTTGATTTGTTTTTCATGATTTTCTTGCATCACTCTCATTTCTCTTCCCAGTTTTACCTCTTCTTCCCTTATTTGCTTCTCAAAATCTTTTTGAGCTCTTCCATGGCCTGGAACTGATTCAGATTTTTCTTGGAGGCTTTCGATGCAGGAGCTTTGACTTTGTTGTCTGCTTCTGGTTGTACGTTTTGATCTTTGTCACCAAAGAAAGATTCTATGGTCTGACTGTTTTTGGACTGCTTGCTCATGTTCCCAGCCAATTACTTGAGTTGTAAACTCTTTGTTAAGGTACGGATCTGCTTCCAGTGTGGAGAATGCACAGTCCCAAGCTTTGGGGGTTTTGTGCAGTTGTTTTCAGAGATACTTTTAAAGACTTGTAAATTTTCAGTTCCTCCAAGGTGCAATGATCACAGGTGTGGTGTTTACTCCTTACCTAGACTGTACTCTTATCTAAGAGTGGCCATAAGCACTCTTTTCTTCCTTAGAAACTGTGAGGAGGATTCTCTCTGTACTGCCACTACAAGCTCCACCACAACAGTATTCCTCCTCACCCCTAGACCACCACTCACAACTGAGACCCAGATAGATGCATGGGCAAAGCAAGGGATTCCTGCCTCAGCTCCAGCAAAAAGATCCCTGCAATTTCCCTCTGATCAGCCACTCGATTCCCCCTCAGTCTGTGGTCCAACCTCCAGAAGCAGCTGCCACCCAGGGGCTATGCCAGGACTGGGGCTGGGACTGTACTTCCTCTCACTGTAGTCACAGACTTTTCCTACTGACCTTCTAAGTTATTTTTGGCATTTTTGTGTTGAGAAGTCTGGAAACTGCCACAGCACTGGTGATTCTGTCTCCTGAGGCCTGCTCCAGGTTTGCTGAAGCCTGATATTTGCTTGCATATTGAATTGCATTACTTCCCCAGCCCAGCACAATGCACCTTTCCAATCAACCAAGTAGGTTGTCTTCAGTTGGAAATTTGTTTCACTCTATCTTTTGTGGGTTCTGCTGCTCTAGAATTGGTTTAGAGCCATTTTTTACAGGTATTTGCTTGGGTTTGGGGGAGAGTTCGAGCAACTCACTGCTTTCACTCAGCTGTCTTGGCTCTACCCCCCCCATTAGGCAATCTAACAGGAATGATGTAGTACCTCAGAATTGTTTAAATTTTCATTTCTCTAATTAATAGTGAGTTGGAGTATTTTATCGTATGGCTAAAGATAGCTTTGATGATTTCATCTGAACATTAATCTTATCGTTTCATCATTTATCATTTGGAGAATGTATCACATTTATAGATTTGACTCGTTCTCTAAATGTTTGGAAAATAAGTCCTTTATCAGAAAAATTTTCTTCAATTTTTTTTCACATTTAGTATTGCTAACTGTATTTCCCTCACCCTATCCCCTCATTTATTCTATTCTGTTTATTTCACCCTGTCCCTCCTCAAAGTGTTCTCCTTCTCACTTCCCTCTGCTCCAATTTGCCCTCTCTCCTATCACCCCTTCCTTCTCTTATCCTCTTCATCTCCTACTTTCCAGTAGGGTAAGATATATTACTATACCGAATTGAGTGCGTATGTCAGTTATTCCCTCTCTGACTCAATTGTAATGAGAACAAGGTTCATTCATTCTCTCTCACCTCTCCCCTATTCCCCCACTGTAAAAGCTTTTTCTTTCCTCTTTTATATAAAATATTTACCTCATTCTACTTCCCCCTTTCTCTTTCTCCCAGTACATTCCTCTCTCAAATCTTAATTTTATTTTTTAGATATCAACTCTTCCTATTCAACACACACTTGTGCCTTCTGTCTATTCATACACCCTTTTTAACTACTCTAATAATGAGAATAGTCTTATGAGCCATAAACATCTTCCATGTAGGAATATAAACAGTAAAAATTATTAAGTCCCTCATAAATTACCTTTCCTCTTTACCTTTTTTAATGCTTTTTTAAAATGTTTTTATGCTTCTCTTCAGTCTTGTATTTGAAAGTCAAATTTTCTTTTCAGCTCTGGTCTTTTCATCAAGAATACTTAAAGGTCCTCTATCTCATGGAATGTTCAGTTTTTTTTCCCCCTGAAGAATTATGCTCAGTTTAACTGGGTAGGGAATTCTTGGCTGTAATCCTTTCTCCTTTGCCCTCAGGAATATTATGTTCCAAGCCCTCCAGTCCTTTAAGATAGAAGCTGCTAAATCTTGTGTTATCCTGATTGTGTTTTCACAATACTTGAATTATTTCCTCCTGGCTGCTTGCAATATTTTCTCCTGGATCTGAGAACTCTGCTAATTGTTCCTGGCAGTTTTCATTTTGAGATATCTTTCAGGAGGCAATCAGTGGATTCTTACAATTTCTATTTTACCCTCTTGTTGCAGAATATTGGGGCACTTTTCTTTGATAATTTCTTTTTTTAATATTTTGAATTTTTTTAAATTTTTTTTACAATTTTATTAATTTATTGATTTATCAAAAATCACTTCCACACGCTTTTGAGGTGAAAATTTTTCTCTCCCTTCCTCCCCACTACACTCCCCAAGACAGCACACAATCTGATATAGGTTTTACATTTACATTCCTATTAAACATATTTTCACATTAGTGAAGGTGTAAGTAAAAATCAAAACCAACAGGAGGAACCATCACAAAGATGAAACAAAATGCAACAGAAGGTAAAAATAAGTGATAGCAATTCAACTTCCATAGTTCTTTCTATGGATGTGGATGGCATTTTCCATCCCAAGACCTCTGGAGATGTCTTAGATCCTCCTAATGCTGAGAAGGGTTCAGTTTAACAATATCAGTCATTGCATAACGTGGTTGTTATTGTGTACAGAGTCCTCTTGGTTCTGCTCACTTCACTCAGCATCAGACCATATAAGTCTTTCCAGGTTTTTCTGAAGTCAGCCTGTTCATCATTTCTTATAGCACAAGAATTCCATTACGTTATAGACCACAACTTGCTCAGCCATTCCACAATTGATGGACATCCTCTCAATTTCCAATTATTTGCCACCACAACAACAGCTGCTATGAATATTTTTGTACATGTTGCTCCTTTTCATTTTTATTACTCTTTAGGATATAGCCCTAGAAATGCTATTGCTGGATTAAAGGGTATGCACATTTTTGCAGCCCTTTGGCATAGTTCCAGATTATTCTCCAAAATGGTTGGATCATTTCACAACTCCACCAACAATGTATTAGTGTTCCAATTTTCCCACATCTTCTCCAACATTTATCATTTTCCTATTTTGTGATGTTGGCCAATCTGATAGGTGTGATGTGGTATCTCACAGTTGTTTTGATTTGCATTTCTGTAATCAATAATGACTTAGAGCATCTTTTCATATGACTATAGATGGCTTTAATTTCTCATCTGAGAATTGTCTGTTCATATCGTTTGACCATTTATCAATTGCAGAATGGCTTTTATTCTTATAAATTTGTCTTCATTCTCTATATATATTAGTAATAAGGTTTTTATCAGAGAGATTGGTTATAAAAATTCTTTCCCAATTTTCTACCTTGGCTTTCTTTGTGCAAAAACTTTTCAATTTTATGTAATCAAAATTTTCCATTTTGCTTTTCATAATGTTCTCTATCTTCTCTTTGGTCATGAATTCTTCTGTTCTCCATAGATCTGACAGGTAAACTATTCCTTGTTCTCCTAGTTTACTTATGGTATCAGCTTTTATATCTAAGTCATGAACTCATTTTGATTTTATTTTGGTATATGGTGTGAGATTTGGGTCTATGCCTACTCCTTTCCAGTTTTCCCAGCAGTTTTTTTCAAAGAGTGGTTTCTTATTCCAGAAGCTGGGGTCTTTGGGTTTATCAAATAATAGATTACTATAGTCATTGACTACTGTGTCTTGCATATTTTACCTATTCCACTGACCCACCTCCCTATTTCTTAGTCAGTACCAACCAGTTTTGATGATTGCTGCTTTATATTACATTTTAAGATCTGGAATTGCTAGACCACCTTCCCCTGCATTTCTTTTCATTAGTTCCTTTGATATTCTGGACCTTTTGTTTTTCCAAATGAATCTTGATATTTTTTTTTAGCTCTATCAAATTTTTTTTTGGTAGTTTGGTATGGCATTGAATAAGTAAATTAGCTTAGGTAGGATTGTCATTTTTATTATATTAGCTCAGCCTACCCATGAGCAATTGAGGTTTTTCCAATTATTTAGATCTGATTTTATTTGTGTGAAAAATGTTTTGTAATTGTGTTCATAGAGTTCCTGGGTTTGTTTAAATGGGATTTCTCTTTCTATCTCTTGCTGTTGGGCTTTGTTGCTAATATATAGAAATGCTGATGATTTATGTGGGTTTATTTTATAGCTGGCAACTTTGCTAAAGTTTTTATTATTTCAAGTAGTTTTTTACTTGATTCTCTAGGATTCTCTAAGTATATCATCATGTCATCTGCAAAGAGTGATAGCTTTGTTTCTTCTTTGCCTATTCTAATGCCTTCAATTTTTTTTCTTCTCTTATTGCTAAAGCTAAGTTTCCAGTACAATATTGAATAACAGTGGTGATAATGGACATCCTTGTTTCACCCTGATCTTATTGGAAATGCTTCCAGCTTGTCCCCATTACATATAATGCTTGCTGAAGGTTTTAGATATATGCTATTTATTATTTTAATGAAGACTCCATTTATACCTATGCTTTCTAGTGTTTTTAATAGGAATGGGTGTTGTATTTTATCAAAAGCTTTTTCTGCATCTATTGAGATGATCATGTGGTTTCTGTTGGTTTTGTGTTGATATGCTCAATGATGCTGATAGTTTTCCTAATATTGAACCAACCCTGCATTCCTGGTATAAATCCTACCTGGTCATAGTGTATTCTTGTGATAAGTTGCTGCAATCTATTTGCTAGTATTTTTTTAAAATTTTTGCATCTATATTCATTAGAGAAATTGGTCTATAATTTTCTTTCTCTATTTTGACTCTTCCTGGTTTAGGTATCAACACCATATTTGTATCAAAAAGAATTTGGTAAGACTCCTTCTTCACCTATTTTCCCAAATAGTCTATATAGTATTGGAATTAATTGTTCTTTAAATGTTTGATAGAATTCGCATGTAAATCCATCTGGCCCTGGAGATTTTTTCCTAGGGAGTTCATCAATGGCTTGTTCAATTTCTTTTTCTGAGATGGGGTTATTTAAGTATTTTACTTCCTCTTAAGTTAATCTGGGCAATTTAAATTTTTGTAAACATGTATCCATTTCACTAAAATTGTCAAATTTGTTGGCATATAATTGGGCAAAATAATTCCTAATTATTGTTTTAACTTCCTCTTCCTTGGTAGTAGCTTTGCCCTTTTCATTCTTGATACTAGTAATTTTGTTTTCTTCTTTCTTTTTTTAATTCGATTAACCAAAGGTTTGTCTATTTTATTGGTTTTTTCATAAAACCATATCTTAGTTTTATTTGTTAGTTCAATAGTTTTATTAATTTCAATTGTATTAATTTTTCCTTTGATTTTCAATATTTCTTATTTAGTGTTTAGTTGAGGATTTTTAAGATGTTCTTTTTCTAGTTTTTTTAGTTGTATGCCCAATTCATTAAGCATTTAGAGATATAAAACTTCCCCTAAGAATTGCTTTCACTGCATCCCATAAGTTTTGGTATGTTGTCTCATTGTTGTCATTCTCTTGAATGAAATTATTAATTTTTTCTATGATTTGTTGTTTGACCCAATCATTTTTTAGGATTAGACTGTTTAGTTTCCAATTATTTTTTAGTCTATCTTTCCATGGACCTTTATTATATATCATTTTTATTGCATCATGATCTGAAAAGGATGAATTTAATATTTCTGCCTTTCTGCAATGGATTGTGAGGTTTTTATGCCCTAGTCAATTTTTGTGTATGTGCCATGCACTGATGAGAAAAAAGTATATTCCTTTCTATCCCCATTCTTTTTTTTCCAGAGGTCTATCATACCTAAATTTTCTAATGTTCTATTCACCTCCTAATCTTCTTTCTTGTTTATTTTGTGGTTAGACTTATCTAGTGCTGAGAGGGGGAGGTTCAGGTCCCCCACTAGTATAGTTTTGCTGTCTATTTCTTCCTTTAACTCCCCAAACTTGTCCTCTAAGAATTTGGATGCTATACCATTTGGTGCATATGTGTTTGGTAATGATATTACTTCATTGTCTATGGTGCCTTTTAGCAGGATGTAGTTTCCTTCCTTAACTCTTTTGATTAGATCTGTTTTTGCTTTTGCTTTGTCTGAGATCAGGAATGCTACCCCTGCTTTTTTTTACTTCAGATAAGTGTAATATATTCTGCTCCAGCCTTTTACCTTTACCCTGTATGTGTCACTCTTTTTCAAATGTGTTTCCTGTAAACAACATATTGTAGGATTATGGTTTTTAATCCATTCTGCAATCTGTTTCTGTTTTATGTGAGGTTCATCCCATTCACATTCACAGTTATGATTACTATCTGTGTCTTTTTGTCCATACTTTTTTCCTCCTACTTATGCTTTTCTTTCTCCTTTTTCCTTTCCCCCCTTCACTGGTGTTTTGCTTTTGACCACTGCATCCTTCAGTCCCCCCTCCCTTTTCTTATCCCCCTCCTTTTTCTTTCCCCTTTTCCCTCCTACTGCCTATAGGGCAAGTTAGATTTCTATACCTGTCTGATTATGTTATGCCCTTCTTGAGCCAAATCTGATGAGAGTAGAGTTCAAACAATGCTCACCCCCCACCTTTCCCTCTGTTGTAATAGGATTGTGTCTTTTCCTGTAATGTGATTTCCCTTCTCTGCCTCCTCCTTTCTCAGTACATTTTCTAAGATCAGATTGATCCACTCATTTGGATCCATTTAACCCACTTTATTAGATTTTTTTTTTATCATTACATCAAAGTCAACTAATATCCACTCTCTTTATGTACTCCTTTAACATGGTGTAATAACAATACAGTTCTCAGGGTTGCAAGTGTCATATTCCCTTGTAGGGGTTTAAACAGCCCCCCCTTATTAACAACATATTGTATCTTTCTGTCCCATTTACCTTTTTATGTCCTTCTTGAGTCCTGTACTTGAAGATCAAATTTTTTTTGAGCTCTGGTCTTTTTATCAGGAAAGTTTGGAAGTCTCCTATTTCTTTGAATATCCATCTCCTCCCTTGAAAAATGATGCTCATTTTTGCTGGGTAATTGATCCTTGGCTGCATTCCAAGCTCCTTTGCCTTAGGGAATATCATGTTCCATGCCCTGCGGTCTTTTAATGTAGAAGCTGCAAGGTCCTGTGTAATCCTGACTGTGGTTCCATGATATTTAAATTGTTTCTTTCTGGCTGCTTGCAGCACCTTCTCTTTCATCTGGTAATTTTGGAATTTTGCTATTATATTCCTTGGCATTGTCAATTTGGGATCTCTTTCAGGTGGTGATTGGTGGATTCTTTCTATGGTTATTTTCCCTTCTGGTTCTAGGACTTCCGGGCAGTTTTCCTTTATGATTTCCTGAAAGATACTGTCCAGGCTCTTTTTTTCATCATGTTTTTCAGGTAGTCCAATAATTTTTAAATTGTCTCTCCTGAATCGATTTTCCAGGTCGGTTGTTTTACCATGAGGTATTTTACGTTTTCATCTATTTTTTCATTTTTTTTTCTGTTTGACTGATTCTTGCTCTCTCATAGAGACATTAGTTTCCATTTGTCCAATTCTAGTTTTTAACAGATTGTTTTCTTCTGTTAGTTTTTGTACTTCCTTCTTCAATGGCCAATTGTGTTTTTTAGGGACTTGTTTTCTTCAGTGTACTCTTCTGTTAGTTTTTGTCCTTCCTTCTTCAATTGGCCAATTGTGTTTTTTAGGGACTTGTTTTCTTCAGTGTATTTTTTTCCAATTGGCCAATTGTATTTTTGAAGGACTCTTCTACCTCTCTCATTTGACTATTAAAATCCTTCTTGAGCTCTTCTAAGAAGGCTTTTTGGGCTTCAGACCAGTTCATATTCCCTTTTGTTGTTGCAGATGTGTGTTTGTTGACAATGTTGTCCTCTTCAGAATTTCTGCCTTCATCTTCACTCTTCTCATAATATGAATCTATGGTATGTTTTTGTTTTTGTTTACTAATGATGTTTCTTTATTTCCTGGCCTTTAAAGAGATTGAGTTCTCCTGCTGGGGATCAGAGGGCACTGACCCAAGCTTCTTATGTTGGGAGCCTAGGTCTTGGTCCCTGGCTTTGTGTGCTGGGGCCTCTTATGTTGGCAATTGGAGGCTGTAGGTTTCTGGCAGCTTACCTTGTTTTGGGCTGGAATCAGCAAGGCTGGAATTTTGAGGCAATTCTAGGTTGCCTGCTTTTCCTTTCCTTTAGCTTTCTTCAGACCCATTTAGATGGGTGCTGCAGGGTGCTTATCTGCATGGGGACCCCTGTAGTGTTGTCTCCCTCATTTCTGCTAATGTACTGGCAGATTTCTTTCAGGTAGAGTGCCAAGGCACCTGGTGGTTTTCTGAGCTGGTTCCTCCTGCCCTCACTGAGACACTTGGAGGTCCAGGTGTTGGTATTTGCCTGTTCTACCACCTGTGCTTCAGGATTTCCTCACAATTGGATGCTGCAGGTCTCCAACAGCTCACCTGGTATTGGGCTGGAACCAGCAAGGCTGGGACTTCAGGAAGCCTTTAGGTTGTTTTCTTCACTTCCTCTCAGAATGCCACAGGTTCTTACCATCCTGGGTCCCCTTGTAGTTCTGCCTCCTTCATTTTTGCTGAGGCACTGGGAGACCCGTTTGCTGGGCTGCTGCACTGCTGCTCCTCATCTTTCTTCTACTTCAGCTGTTTCAGGGTTTTATTCTGGGGTGATATTTTCTGGGTTTCAGAGGTTGATAGGGGAGAGTGAGAGGGGCTACCTTTTCACTCCACCATCTTGGCTTCCAGAAGCAGAACTTCCTTGATAATTTCTTGAAAGATGATATCTAGGATCTTTTTCTGATCATGGCTTTTGGGAAATCCAATAATTTTTAAATTACTTCTCTTGGATATATTATCCAGGTCAGTTGTTTTTCCAATGAGATATTTCACATTGTCTCCTATTTTTTTTTAATTCTTTCAATTTTGTTTTATTATGTCTTTATGTCTCATAAAGTCATTAGCTTTTATTTCTTCCATTCTAATTTTTAAGGAATTGTTTTCTTTGTAGAGCTTTCAGACCTCCATTTCCAATTGATCAATTCTGCTTTTTAGAGCATTGTTATCCTCATTGGCTTTTTGAACTGCTTTTGTCATTTGGCCTAGTCTTTTGTTTAAAGTGTTATTTTCTTCAGTATTTTTTTGAACATCCTTTCCAAAGCTGTTAATTTTTTCTCATGATTCTTTTTCATCATTTTCATTTATCTCCCTAAATTTTCCTTTACCTCTCTTACTTGATTTTGAAAATCCTTTTTGAGCTCTTCTGTGGCCTGAGACCAATCCATATTTTTTCTTAGTGGTTTTGGATGTAGGAGATTTGACTGTTGTCTTCTTCTGAGTGTTTCATTTGATCTTCCTTGTCACCATAGTAACTTTATTTCCCAGCCTCTTAGTTGACTTTTAACTCTCTGTTAAAATAGGGTTCTGCTTCCAGTGTGGAGAACGTACTGTCTCAAGTTTCAGGGGGTTTGTGCAGCTGTTTTCGGAGATACTTCTAAGGACCTGTAAGTTTTCAGTTCTTCTAAGGTGATATGATATAATGAGAGGTGTTAACTACTCATCTGCCTTGTGTTCTGGTCTATGAGGGACCACAAGCACTCTTTTCTGCCCTGGAACTGTGAGGAGGGCTCCCTGCTGCACTGTAGCTACAAAGTCTGCTATGTTAGTGCTCCTCCTCAGCCTGGGACTGCCACCCAGGACGCAGATCCAAGTAGGGACAAAACAACTTAGTCCTGCCTCAGTAATGACCAAAAGACCCTTGGTATCTCATTCTGACCTGATGTTTGACCCCCTTACAATCGGTGGGCTGAGAGCTTTGGAAGTAACTGTTGCCACTGATTCAGTGGCCCTGAGGACTGCTCTAGATTTGCTGGGGCTGGGTGTGCACCATGCAGCCTGCACTGGAGTACACTCTTCTCTCACCCTTATGCAACAGACCTTTTCTATTGACCAAAATTTCAAGCTGTCTTGGGCTGAAAATTTGTGGGTTCTGCTGCTCTAGAATTTGTTTAGAATCATTTTTAAAGGTATTTGGAGGTATTGAATGTTATTTTAAAGGTATATTGTTATTATAGGTATTTTAAAGATGTTTAAAGGTATTTAAAAATTGTGGGGAGAGCTCAGGAGAGTGTATACCTTTATTCTGACATCTTGGCTCCACCTCCTGATTTTAGTTATTCTTAAACAGGGGATTTTCCTCAATAATGTGCCTACTTGCCAGGTTTCTGGAACTAGGTGCCAATTCCTCCCCCAAAATATTCAATTTATTAGAAGAAGTATGTGAACCAGTTTTATTTGACTGTGATGTATTTAATACTTTTTCATTTGCCTAACATGATTATTGGTGGCAGCATCATTGTTGCTTTTACCTTATTGTTAAATAAATGGTTATACACCTCCTAGGAAGCTAGGTGATACAGTGGATAAGGTGCTTTTATTTACAATAGAGATTTTTAGCATTTTGTTTATTGGTTTGTTTGTTTTCTGTGAGGTTGTGCATAGATTTTATTTCTTCCTTTACAACTATCTTTCCATATACTTTGATAAGTTATCTTTTGGACAATGGCACTTAATCCTATAAATTTAAATAGATCTCTATCTTGAATAACAAACTTATATTAGAGAATGCTGCTTCAAAGATATTTTTACTGGATATCTATTTCCCTTCTAAATTTAACTGCATTAGATTATTTTGTGCAAATTTTTTATTAAAATTACATAATCAAAATGACCAATTTTATTTCATGTGACACTAACTTTATTTGATCCAAAAAGACTTTGCCCCACCTAACTGTAGATCTGAATTGTAATTTGTTTTCCTTTTTCATTTAATTTGCTTATGTCACTTTTTATGACTGTCATGTATAGATTTGAGTTTAACTTGTTATAAGGAGTGAGGTAGTGCTTTATGTGTAATTTCTGCCAGACAGTTTAAAATTATTCTTAGCATTTCATTTTTCCCCCAAACACTGTGTCCTTTCACTAGGAACTAGGAACTTTGAGTGTTTTGATCCTTGTATTGTTGTTGTTCAGTTGTTCAGTTGTTCAATACTGTCTGATTCTTCATGATCTGATGGATCATAGCACGCTAGGTTTTTCTATCCTCTATTGTCTCTCAAATACTGTCCAAGTTCATGTTTGTTGTTTCCAAGACACTATTTACCCATCTGATCCTCTGCTATTCCTTTTTTTTTTTTTTGCTTTCAATCTTTCTCAACGTCAATGTCTTTTCCAATGAGTCCTGACTTCTCATTATGTGACCAAGGTATTTAAGCTTCAGCTTCAGTATTTGATCTTCCAGTGAATGGTCTGAATTAATTTCTTTAGGTATTGCCTGATTTGATCTCCCTCTGCTGCAATATTTACATTTTTCTTCACTATAGACCTAATCTGTTCAACTGATTTTCCTCTTAATTTTCTAAACATTTCTAAATTGATCTTATGATAACTGCTTTGTACAATAGTTTGACTTTGAGGTCTGGGAATATCTTCACATTTTTTTTCCACATTACTTACCCTAGGCTTCTTGAACTTTTCTTTCTCCATATAAATATTTTATATTATTATTTTAATAATATTTATATTATTAAATTATATTAGTATTTATATAATATTTTATATTATTATTTTTTCTAGCTATATAAAGTACTTTGATTGTTTTGATAGGCATATGTGGATTAATTTTATATTCTGAAAATCAGATGCATTTATTAACTATTCTAATTATTTTTGTTTTCTATATATGCATATTCTTGAAATGATTTTATTACATTTTTGCCTATTTTCAGTCCTTTGATTTAAATTTGTTTACTTGTTGCTCTAGCTAACATTTCTCAGACTGTGTAAAACAGTAGAGTGATAATAGATACTTCTGCTTTATCATTGATCCATTGGAAAGGGCATTAAATTTTCTCCATTACACATGATGACTGCTCATAATTCTACTTACATATTATTTAATAGGGTAACAACAAGACAACTTATTGCCAAGTCTATTTTTTTAATAGAAAATGAGTGATATATTTTGTTCTCTTTTTTTGCATATATCTATGTAATCAAGTGTTTAATATTATGTTTATTATAACATGATATATTTTATGTATTGCTTTCCTTACATTGAACAAATCCTAAATTTCTGGTATAAATCTGTGGTTGGAATTTTTACCCCAGTCAGTAAAGTAGCAGCCATTCAAAAAAATATTTGCAACTCATGAATTTAGTATTTAAGAAAAAAAATGTGTTCACATATGTAGAGGGAAAGATTTTTCTTTTAAATCTGGATAAGCAATCAATTTACATAAAAATTAGTAACACTTTTTTGAGAATGATATTTTTTTCTATATCCTGAGAGGAAATTGAAGCAAGAGGATTAGGTTCAAATAGCTTTCTTAGATTGTTTCAACTTGGCTTCATCCTCCTGTATTCACACGTGGATATTTTATAGGTATAGATGCAAAATTGGAAGGGAATGGATTCCATGATGATAGGTATTCATACTGTCATTAGCAACTAGAAAAGTGTTAACAGGCATCTCTACAGAGCATTTTCACATTTTTACTGAGCTTTGTTCAGAAACCTTTGTCCTAGGCTCTTAGTCTTTATAATGAATTAGAGCTATGAATTTCAGAGGTAACAGGCACCCATGAATACCATTAGCTTCTCAAGAGGTAAATATAGGAGAAATCTCCTTAGTAGATTTTTACTCTTCCTCCCCATCAAAGGGTAAGATGCATTTGTCCCCTATATGAAAAATAAACAAAATAATTCTGAATCTCAAATTTAACAGCTACACATATCTACAGTTGTCATATCAAAGGGAATTTTATTTTAAAATAACCTTAAACATTAGTTGCTAAGTCTAGAATTGTTGGCTGAATGATTTCTGGCTTTAACGAATCAAGTTTTGGGTTTTATCTAGGGAAACCTGTAAATCTCACAGAACTTAGGGATGTGCCCAAATAGATTCATAGCCTGAGGAAATTTTTCAGATTTTTTTCTAAAAATAGAAAATGCAGCTCTGTATTAATGGAGACAAATAAATTTTCAAAAACAAATATGCCTAACATTTCTTTTTTGATACCTATAAAAATATGAAAGGACATAAATCTCTATCATCATCAATTCACATACATATATTTTAATCTCTTTGAAACTTACTCTTGGATTCCAATTTAGAATATATTTTCCTCTGAAGGCTCAACTTAATACATTCAGATATTGCTTTTCTTGGGTGATCACTTTTTAGAATTACAATATTTTTCTCTTAATATTTTAGGAATGCTTATTTTTCTTCACAAGAAATTAGACAAGGCATTTTAAGTTCAGGCTATATTTCATAGTCTGCTTCAATTTGGCTATGAAGTGGTTTTATTTGTTTATTTGTTTGTTTTCAAATACTGCAATTCATGTATATGTAACAGGGTTATTTTATGAATGCATGAAAGCAGGGTCCAAGCTGATGAAGTCTCATGTCCTTGAAGCACTGAAGTTTCAAAATATTAAAAAACAAAAACAAAAACAAAATAAGAGGATAGTTCTATGAAGAAACTTGTTTTAAAAAAGTTTTAGTAAATAGTTGAACAGTGATCTCCTTGACACCTAGAGGTGGATTATTGACTTTGTCTCAACATATTTTGTAGCAAACATTTTTTACAATGAAGTCATAGATTTACACTCAAGCTCTCAATGTTCTTCTGCAAATTCTCTAAGACTTTAACTTGCAGAATAGTAATTGTGACACTGACTTCCCAAAGACCTTTCTTCACCTGCTGATGAAATTGCTAACCAATGGAAATCTTCAACTGATGGAAAAGGGATATGTTTGGGGGGGGCTGGTTTATGTAAATTTTTCTATTATTTCTTCCAATAAATTACATAAAATGGACATATTCCATATTTATCTTTCCATAAGTAATCTGTAGCTGTCCAATATGTATCGGTGGGTATATGCATACATATATTAATTTATTCAACAATTGGTATTTCTTAACTACTCACTCAGAAGAATAAAATAAGCTATGCTGAAATGATAAAAAGTTATAAGTTCCAAGGAACTTATATGCTAGTGTGGAAAAATAAGCAGAACAATGAATTAATGAGAAATAATTTAAGGAAATAGAACTTGAAAAATCATTGTGACCATTTTGACCATAATAACAAAATGCTTTGCTATCATGTTTTTAGCAGAAGAGAGGGAATTTGAGAATTAAGCATTTGGCATTTCAGGTTTCCTAAGTAGCTATCAGTGATTATATCCAAAAGCCCAATTAAAAATGTGCTACTTTGCAAAAAGTAACATAAAAGCAATAATGGTAAACTAGTTTCAATGGTTTGAAGTATTCACATAAGCAAATAAAACAACAGTGAAAATAACAAAAGAACATTTTGTGTATTTCTTAGTTTTGTAGTGGACTTAACTGATGAGTGAAGTTGAACACCAGAAAAAAAAAAGCAGAGGAGTCTTTGGAAAAATCTAGTAATCTTTTAAATTAGAGTGGCTTACATAAAAGACTTTCTTTAGCTTTAGCTTTTTTTTTTTTGCCCAGACAGCCCATTCTCATTCCCCTGAGGCCATCCTTTAAGCAAAATTAACATTTTTCTTTATACATTGCACAACAAATATAACAATGATGGGCATGAAGTATCTAGTTTCCTCTATGGACTTACATATTTTTAGTTACAGTTGCTCTATGACGAACCACAGGAACACAACTTTCACGTTTAGGAAATGATTTGATCTCTTCTAGCCAAGTAAGGCACAACCTTATTTACATAACCTTGTTTCAAATTGACCCAGAAATGTACTTTGATGCTTTTTTATTTCTAATAACTGGAGTAACTATTGACCCATCTATTTCCTACTGAATTTATATATGGTTCTTCTAACTTTTAGTCCCTTACAAATGGCAATTTTTGATAATTAATTTATATAGAAATTGTAACCAAACTTGCTATAGTCATTCAGTATCACAATCAAATACAACATAAATTGTTAAATTTAATTGGCAATCTCCCACATTTTTCTTGTGGGAAAATGTTCTTTGAACTGCAGCAATTTACTAAGTAATCTTGAATAAGTCATTAACCTCTCTTGTCCTCAGTTTTCTAATTTGTAAAGTGTAATACTTGTACTGGATATTCTAGGAAGTCTTTGCAGCTCTAGATTTATGATTCTATGTTACTAACATTGGTGATTTTGCTCCTAAGTCTGTCTTAGACTTATTCACTGCTAAATAAGCATATTATAATAACAATCACAAATTCTCTGTCCCTTTAATTTTATTGCTTTTATTGATTATCATTATCATCCTTTAAAACATTAATTAACTTTTTTAAAAAAGTATGCATCACCACAAATTTATTTTTAGTTTTGTAAAAACAATACTTTTGACTGTTTTCCAGACTGTGCATATTATCTTCTTGGAAATTAATATTTGCATATTTATTAAATAACATCATTTTATTCATAACATAACTTCTTTATTTCTCACATGAGAAAAAAAATCTACCTATATTTAAATTTATACTTAATCTTGTTGTTGTTTCCTAATTTTATTCATTATAATAATAAATTAAATACAAAATCACTTTTATTCTAAGAGGGAAAATATCCATAGAAATCATTTCCTAAACCTTCATGTCTTATATATAATTTCCTCATTTCCAAACAGTCTTCAGGTCATTGACTACATTCTTGAGCTCTGTCTTTTAAATTTTAGTTTGGATCCCTATCTATTCTTTCAAAATCCCTCATATACAGCAGATAAAAATTTTGAATTCAATAATATATTGCTTTCAGGAAACATTATAAAAATGAAAGATACACTGGAGATAAAATAAGGGGCAGGAGTAGAATTTAGTATGTAAAAAAGCAAGGATAGTAATCATGATCTCAGACAAGTTAAAGTTAAAATAGATGTAATCAAAAGTGAAAAATAGAGAAACTATATTGTGTCAGCAATCTTATCCAATATTGTTTTAGACCATTTAAAATACTTAGATAGCATAAAATACCTGAGTGTATACCTGACAAAACAGACATAGGAACTATATGAACATAAACATAAAATACTTTTTATACACATAAACTCAGATCTAAATAATTGAAGTAATATTTATTGTTCATGGGTAGGTAAAGCTAATATAATTTTTTAAAATGATGATTTTACCTAATTAATCCATTTGTTCACTGACATTCCAATTAAATTACTAAAAATTATTTTACTGAGTTAAAAAATAATAAAATTCCTTTTGAAGAACAAGAGATCAGTAATTTCAGAGATACCAGGAAAAAAAGATATAAAGGAAGTAGATTCATCAGTATCAGATATTAAACCATATTATAAGACAAGAGCTTGTCGAAGTGTAGATGATGCAGTTTAGGGGTTAAGGGTTCCTGGGACCCTAAAATCACAACACGCAGGTCCTGTCTGCAAGAATTCTACCCAAGTCTTCTTTCAGCCAAAGAAAGTTTTATTAGAACATATGTCATATTGGGCAGACTCTTAAGGAGACTGAACATTAGTAAGCTATTGGCTAGATTATAAGAATCAGAGCAGTGGCTAGGTTACAAGAATCTAAGTAGTGGCTAGATTTTAGGAATCTAAGCAGTAGCTAGATTTTAAGAATTTCAGCATCTTAATGGAGACAAGATGGACCTTATATACAGAAAGCCTGTGGGAGGGATCTAGGAGTGGCCAAGTAGTCCATGAGGTAATAGAACTACCAAGGGCGGGAAGTGTCCTGGGGCCATAGATTATAGTCTCAGGCAAATGCCAGAGATTTGGCCACTTGGGAAAGTCCAGGGTTTTTCCTTTCTGGGGCCCAGATCCAAACCCCATCATAAAAAGAATAATTCCAATTATGTTAAATTAAAATTTTATTGTACAAATAAAATACATGTAGTCAAGACCAAAAGGAATGCAGGAAATTGGAGGATAAACTTTCATAGACAATCTCTCAGACAGAATATGACTGGGTTGAAATATTGCTGTGGTACAGGAAATGATGAGCTGGTTGATTAAGAAAAACATGGAAAGATATGGACTAATGATGGAAGATACTATTCACCTGCAGAGAAAAAGATGATAGGAGGAAATAAGCATAGTGTGGCTAACATTAGTGAATGAGTGTATATGCATTTATATGTGTGTATTTATAGATAGATATTGATATATAGATATATCTGTTCTTAATTTTAGCCTTTAGGGTGGTGAGAAGAAGGGGAAAATAAAGTTAAAAGTGCTCAGCAGAGAACAAAAGAAAACCAACAAGGAAGTACAGAAAATCTGTCAGCTTTGAAAACAGTGTATAGTATTTATTATATAGGTTTTCTTGAAATGGAAATTTATTGTTTTATAGTGAATCCTCCCAAGCTGTGTTGCATACAAGGCATTTTTTTTTTCTCATTTTGTAAAGTTTAAAGTAAAAAGAAAATCCAAAAAAGAAAGTCTCCCCAAAACTGCAACTGTTTCTAAACTTTCTTTAATGTTAATCAGTGAGGCTTAATATAGATACTTTTTTAAGTATGGAAGAAAAAGGAAATTGTTCATTAAACCTACAGCCTCATTATGATTTATTTTATGTATTCTTTGAGCACTTTACATCTGTGAGAAGGAATCAAAACAGCATATTAAGATCTCTTAATTTACAAAGCTAAAACACTATTGATATTTTAGGTCACATCCAAGATTCCTGAGTAGCATTGTGTCAGTGTGCCTTAGGAAACTATTAATATAATCTTTTTACTTTAAATTTTGAATGTATTTCATGACCCCTTACAATCTAATTATTTGTTCTGATATAGAAAATAAAGGAATGCATTTCTAGAATTTCATAAGGCATGAAACTTCTTAGTAGCCTCATGAATTCATCAAGATAAGTTTCTCCATAAAAATCTTTACAAATCTTCAAGTAAAAATCATACCAATAGCAAAATCATACCAATAAAATGATTTTATTTTTTCCATAAGGTAACATCCTTTAGTATCATGGTGATGAAACACTGGGATAGGATGCTGAGAAAAGGTTGAGTCATTCCATTCCTCAAGCTCTGCAAGATACCCATCTGTCATAGTCTCAGTTTGCCCTGGAGTAAAGCACAGTGCTTTGCAAAGAGGCACTGTAAGTTTGTTGAATGAAAACGTCAATGACTAACAAAGAAGCTGAGGGCTGTATGAGAAAGTTTCCTACTTTCAAATGTTTTTATGGAAAGCAATTTCACTATGGAAACAGAAATTAACTGGAGGAGTAAGTGACACTGTTTTTAGAATCTTTTAGGTACTTTTTAAAGATATTTTATTCACCTTTGAGCTATTTTCTTATTGCATTCCTAGAACATCAACCAAATACTCTCTCCTTTCTCTTATTGTATTCTAAATATGTTTCTATACACAGTCTGGTAGCATGTTGAAGATTCCTAGTTTCCTTTGCTTCTTAGTAGTAAGAAATGTGTGTTTTTGACTATGGAGTGGATTCTAATTTGACTTTTCCCTGCTTTTCCAAAATTTTATATATATATTGACAATAACTAAGACAATTATGCTTAATTTAACTGTGGAGATTTAGCCTTACATTATAATTCTGTGTGTGTGTGTGTGTGTGTGTGTGTGTGTAAATTCTAAGTTAAAATAAATGATTCGATTATTTGGCAAAAACATTAACATTTTTCAAAAGCAACTTAAAGAATTTGCAACTTGGTGTATGTTTTCAACAAAAATAAATATATTAAATATTTATGTTAATGTAGATATGTACACAAATGCTATGTGTATATGTTGTGTTCTTTGAAGACAAAGAAAAAAGGTAGCATATAGTATCAAAGTATCATATATTATATTCAAAGATGTTTAATACATTTAAAGATTAAATCTGCATGTTTCACTACCACTGAGAAGGTGGGAAAGAAAGGGAAGGGGAAATAAATAAGCATTTATTTATCACCTATGTGTCTGATAGTAAGCTAATCACTTTACAGGTATCTCATTTGATCCTCACCACCACCTTATGAGATAGGTGCTATTATTAACCCCATTTTGCAGTTGAGGAAGATGAGAAAACAGAACTTAACAGAATTACCCAGGATTTCATATCTATTAGAATTCTGGAGCCTGAGTGGAACTAATTTTCTTGACTCCAGACGAAGGGCTATATTCACTTTGTCACTCAGCTATCCTTGCTTCAAATATCTACAAAATATCTTAGCATCCAAAGTTACGTTACTTAGACAATTTTTGAAGTGATAGTAACTTTGTAGAGAAACAATGTGGAAAGATTTTAAAATTCCCATCAATCAGATGAAAAACAGAGTCCAAATGAATGAATATGAAACAGGCCACTCACTGTACAATATAGACTTAATGAGCTTAAAATAAAGAAAACAAGACATGCTTTTACACTTGGCCTATGTGACAACTTGTTTTGTCATACCTATGTATTGGGAACTTCATTATTATTGTCCTTAGTACTGAAATTTGCTCAATTGCAGGGGATAGTGGGAGGAAAAGATTGATTAAAAAAAAGATATTTTGTTATGAAACAATATATATTGAATGAATTAAATAATATTAAATATTAAATGAAAGCAATGTTATACTTCTAAACAATGTTGTTTACTTCTTCATTAATAAATATCCACTAGAATTCAGTGATGTCTTCTACCTCCACATGGGATATAAAATTACTTGGCTACTACAAGGAAATGGATGGGCATCTTTTTTTTTAAAGTTACATACTACTCAATATAAATGTAGTTTTTAAAAGCACTGAGAAGGTGTAACTTCTAGATGTTAAGGAAGAACCATTCAGCATCTATTGTTGGGTCTCTGATAGATCCTGAAAAGATAGAAGAAAATCTAAAGTAGTTAGAAATACGTACATGCTACAAAGAATTTTCAAATTGATAGCACATACATTATTTCAGTTTTAAAATATGTCCATAGAGAAGAGATGGTAGAGCATATAGAATGATAAACTTTGAGACTGAAGATTTTGGTTGGTGTTTTATTGTACCACATTTCAGCTCTGTGACTTGCTAGTAGCTTCTGTTTGGGGCACAATTTCCACATTTGTAAAACTGGGCAGATATAGATATGTACTTTAAAATCCTTTACATTTTTAACATTTACTTTTAATGTAGCCTTGAGAAAATCATCTGAGCCCTGATTTCATTGTTAAAATATATATGTAAAATTGAGCTGGATTATCTAAGTTTCCTTCTAGTCCCAAATCTAAAATTTTTATCAAACTATAAATTATGATTTATGTTACCATCTCCAGATGGTAGGTGATCTTTGGGAGTCACATAAAGTGCTTTGAAACTTCCAAGTACTATCTAAAAGTCATTTGCTACTGCTGTTATTGTCATTATGCTACTATCATGGCTGATTTCAGTGTATCATTCAGCAAATGTCAAACGAATTGTTCCATTTCAAATCCATTTTCTTCTTTTCAATTTCATTTATAAATGTTGTTGGGATGATATGGCTTAGCTGGATCCTTTGTCAATTTCTCTATAATCTCCAATTCCTCTATAAGATTTTCTGCTAGTTTAGGAAGTATTACTGCTCATAGTTTTCATTTTCATTGTCTACATTTTCAAAATTAATTCCTTTAATGGGATTTGATCACATCCACATTTTTTTTAAATTTGGAAAAAGAAGAAAATAAGCAAAATTAAATACCTGCTGTGTCTCAGACATTGTGCTAAGAACTTCATGAACATTATCTTATTTAATTCTAACAATAATCCTATAAAATTGGTGTTCTTGTCATCCCACTTCATAATTAAGGAAACTGCAGTAAAGAGTTTAAATGACTTGCCTAAGGTCACACAATGAGCAAGCATGTGTGGCCAAATTTGAATTAAGAAAGTGTTTTAAATTCCAAATCCAGAACTCTATTTAGTGATAGCTCTAAGGGATTAGTGTTTGCTTTCACAGACTGTTTCTATGGTCTATTGTCCTCCTTGTTATAGTAACTCTTTTTCATTAGCTAAGATTTTCTGATAAACAATGGTATTCAGATTCCCAGCCTTTTGCTTATTTCCCCAATTTTAGGTTATCACTATTTGTTTGAAATTGTTAGGTTGAACATACTGTAATAGCATGCAATGTTTACATATATGTGAATATATGCATCTATTACACATATTTTCATGCACATGTATGCATATGTGTGTGTAAGTATATGTACATATGTGTACACATACACGTATATAAGCTTTGTTCTAACCAAGCAATCAATGATCTATCTACAAATAGCCAACATAATCTTAACTTTTGTTCTCCTTTTTTACTTTATTATATGGTCATTTTATCTTTTTTTTGTCTGACATCCTTCAAAATATGCTTCATCAGAACCTTCCAACTCTCTTCTTAAGAAAAATATCATTGGTGAAAAGTCATGGAGCTTCTGAATAATATGTAAGCTTGGTTTTTAAAACATTATTCTTTACTCCAAATAGTATTTTTAACCTTATATTTACCATCATCCCACATACTCATTTACATTGAAGTCAATGAATATCAAGGTATCAACTAACCTAGCATCTAGCACAGCAAGTACACACTTCAAATAAATTTTTATGTCCCAACAGTAAACTACAAATTTGAAATAAAGTAAAGAGAAAATTATTTTCATTTGAATGAAAAAGGATGGTCATGTGTATTGCTGGTGTGTTGTATGGTAGTTCAAATATTTCTGTCTTTGAACATTAATCATCCTGGATGGAACCTGTGGCATTTTCTGCTTTGTTTAAGGAGTTAAACAAATAGTGTTCAGTTAAAATTATTTTAAAATCAACAAGCAAAATAGAAGATCACATATCAGTTAAATTACCACTTTTGGGGCAGGTAGATGGTGTAGTAGATAGAGCATTGGCCCTGGAGTCAGGTGGACCTGAGTTCAAATCTGATCCCAGATCAGACACTTGATACTTACTAGCTGTGTAACCCTAGGCAAGTCACTTAAACCCAATTGCCTCACTAAAAAAAAAAAAAATTACCACTTTCAAGCCTATAGGAAAAGAAAAATTCTAGTGAAATTTGAATTGTAAAAAAGAAGTTCTGATATCTGGTTAAATATTTGAGAATTATTGACAAATTCTGGTTCATCCAAGAAGACTTTTTTGTCTAAAATTATGTTCCAATTATGCTAAGAAATATTAAAGATTTCTCTTTCATTATAGCAGAGAAGAAAAAATACTAAGGGTATATTGAAATGACTGACAAATTGCTAAGGATTTATGCTCTCTGTGTGTGTTTATACATACACACACACACAAATAGTATACCACACACATATATGTTGTTGTCCTTTGTTCTTGAAGAGGACCAAAATGATGACATCACTATGTTGGGGCCTAGGTATAATGTGTCCAACTGTAGCTGATCAGACCAATATGAGCTCAGAAGGCTCGACCAAACGTCAGTCACAAATAGTCTGTGAATATTTGGAGTTCAGATGTCTCAAAATCTGTGCATCTCATGTTTCTTTTGAGCTACTATAATTCTGCTTTGCTCATAGAGTATAGCACCTTCTTTGATGTAAGCATGCCACACTGGGTGATCCTATTCCACTGTTTCTGATATCTCATGATTGATTCCAAAGTTCTTCACAGAGACCTTGAGAGTGTCCCTGTATCACTTCTGACATCCATATGAACATTTGCCTTGTGTGAGTTCTCTGTAAAATCGTCTTTTAGGCAAATATACATTTAGCATTCAAACAATGTGCCTAACCCAAAAGAGTTGCTCTTTCTGCAGTAAACTTTGAATGCTTGGCAGTTCACCTCAAGAAAGTAGATCAGTCTGTAGTACCTTATCTTATCAGGTAATTTCAAAATCTTCCTAAGACAATTCAAATAGAAATTATTCAGTTTCCTGGCATGGTTCTGGTATACTGTCCAGGTGTTACAGGCATATACTAATGAGGTCAGAAAAAGGGTTCTATAGACATTCAGCTTGTTAGGCAAGCTTCTTCTCTATCACAGTTTCTTTCAAAACCTCCCAAATAGTGAACTAGCTCTGGTCAATCATGCATCAACCTCATCATCTCTGTGAACATCCCTGGTACAAATATCCCTGCCCAAAGTCAGTGAACTTATCCACAGTATTCAAAATTTCTCCATTTGTTGTAACCAATGATTTCATGTATGGATGGTGTAGTGCTGGTTGGTGGAGAACTTCTGTTTTCTTGGTGATGATTGTTAGGCCAAAATTAGCACAGTCACAGAGAATTGATCCATACTCTATTGCCTCTCATTCTCAGAGGCTGCATTGAGTATGGTCATGTACAAATAAAAAGTCATTTATCAGTTCTCTCTCCACTTTAGTCGTTATCTGCAGCCTTTTCTATTTAAATGATTTACTATCAGTATGCCAACTGACTTTGATGCTGTTTTTGTCCTTGTTGGAGTCATCAGACAAGATTGCTAAAAACATCATGCTAAAAAGCATGAGAGCGAGCATGCAGACCTATTTCACTTTATTGGTAACTGGCAAAGCACAAAAGCATTGTGCATTATCCAGCACCTGTGTAAGCATGGGGATTAAAATTGTCCATCCTACAATAAAAGAGATTAAGG
The DNA here is from genome assembly GCF_003287225.1 of Phascolarctos cinereus. Lineage (NCBI taxonomy): Eukaryota > Metazoa > Chordata > Mammalia > Diprotodontia > Phascolarctidae > Phascolarctos > Phascolarctos cinereus. The sequence continues at coordinate 136,149,988 of NW_027556180.1, read as the reverse complement.
AAGAGTTCTGAGCCAATTGCACTTTATTTAAGGGTCCATGGTCCACTCCAATGAAATGGACCCCAGATCTTCCTCATGATCTGAGATGCCCCCTTCTTCCAGGAAGTTGCTTTTATAAGATTTGATACTCAAATATACAAAAGAAGCCTGCTAAAATACAGAATCTCATCTGTTGATAGACCTTGCTCTTAAGGGCCAAAAATGACATTTTAGTAGGGGCAGGGTATCAAAAGTTGGGTGATGCATGGGCAACTCCACTGACTAAGTGGTCATAAGATGATCACAAAATGGTCAACTGCTCACGTTGGACAAGAGGGAATGGTCTGGAGATGTAAAAACAAATTGGGTGACTTTCCAAAGCATCAAGGCATCCCACCCATGCTGTGTTTGGACATGGAATTTCAATAAAACAGGATGGAGATATCAGCATTCTTGTGGTTGTGCAAGTGAGTCTCGTAACTTGGTAAATAAGTACTAAACATTGTATTAAAGTTGGAGGCCCACTCTCAGAATGTGTCTATCCCTATACAATTTATGTAGAATATCAAACTGATTAATGCTTATTGGGATAAAGTAGAGGTCCAGATGAATTATTTTTACATTGCCTGCCCCCTTCCCCTTGATCCATAAAAAGACGACATTCTTTCTTTGGATGCAGTCTAAATGCATGGAGGGTAGTCTGCCACAGGCAACACAAAACCAGAAGGGAAAAGTCCCCTTACTGAAGTGCAAAGGTGACATTATGTAATAGGGAAATGGGCACATCTTGTAACATACTGATTATGTTACATTTGATTTAATATTAACTCCTAATATACTAAATATACGATAAATGTCTGAGGTGACTTTCACTGACCAAGAACCATGAGGAAAAAGTACCTCCTAGCAAAACGTGTCCTACAAGATATGAAAATTGGGAGACCATATGGCATTTGTTCATGTGCAGCAGCACAAGCATTGTTTGCCTTGAACACAGGTTCTAGAAATCTTTTTCAGTTTATGAAAACACTTCAATCAATTTTAACAAAGAACCACAAACACATCCAGGTAGTTGTAGCATGGGAAGTGGAAGGAAATAAGGAATAGGTTGAGTTCCATGAACAAAGGAATTATCAGTCATTGCTGTCACTGGCAGAGCAAAAGCCAAAGCAGAAGACTGAAAAGGAGGATTCAAGGCTCAGGAACAGATGGATGAGGAATTGTCTGTGTAGAGGATGATGATGATGATGATGAAGATGTCATGCTTACTTGTCACTTATCTCATAGTTGTGAGTCCCTGAAAGATCCTCTGATGCAATCCTGTGGTCTTCTGGGTACCTGTCCTCTTAGGAATATTGGAATGAGTGGGTCTTCATAGCAGCTTCTAGTGGATTTGATTCTCCAGGTCACTTGCAGAGATCCCCTTCTCTGCTAGACATTTCTGACAAAATAAATCTTAACATAATTCTAATTTGCTATTACAATAACTAGGTCAGGTAGTGAGAACCAGCTCAAACCTTAATAGCACTAATATGAATGCCAGTAGCTGAAAAAATTTACATTTTTAGATAGGCAAATTAAAATTACAAATGAAAATATTTTTAAATTCTGAACCTAAATTTTATGTTTGGCCCATAAACTTTTTACAACTATTTATTAAAATCAACTGAAAAATTATTACTCTAGGTATTTTTTTTCTAGCTATTTTCTTTTAGCTGCTCATCCCTCCCATAGAAGGATGAGATTTTGCTAGGGAATTATTAACAAACTACTTGATAAACAAGTATTGAAAATTACGTTAAAGCTTGAGGCCCACTGTAAAAACCTATCTATCCCTATATGATTTATGCAGAATATCAAACTGATAAATAGTGATTGGAATCAAATAGGGATCCAAATGAATTATTTCTCACACTAGATAAATGAATAGACACACATGCATATACATATATGTTTGATTTCACTCGTGTTTTAAGAGAAATATTTCATGAGAAAATAGTTGAATAAATTAAGTGGTATACACATACACTTTCAGTTATACATCTATATATTTCTTCACCATTCAGCTTATTTGTCAATAGCTGAGGCAGTTTGGCAATCTTAATGAAAACTTACTCAAATTGTAGAAATTTTAAAAAAAAGAACAAAAACAATCATATTTTACCCAAGCCAACATAGTGACGGAAATACAGCATCTAGGTTTAGTATTTCCATAGTTCAGGATGGTTTACTATGTCTTTCTGCATTAGGTTTTTAATAATTCAGCACCATAACATATAAAACTAGGTCAGGAATTTGTAGAACTCAGAGGAGGAGGACAGTGAAAAGCTCTCCATCCGCCCAAAACAGGCAACTTAATGGGCACTGAAACCTTGAAATCTTATTTTCAGAGCTATTAAAACAATTAAATTATGTAAAAAAAAAAATAGAAGCTCAGGCCAAATATTTTCCCAGAAAGGTGTAGAGATGTGCATTAGCATAAAATCCAATGTTGAGATATAGGCTGGAGGAATGAATAATCAGATGAAAAAACATGTGACCATAAAGAGATGTTACAGTAAGAAGGAAGATGAATGACTCGAGAAAAACCTTTAAGTACATCTTCAAAGGAAAATGCAGTTTGTAAACAAGTCCAATAAGAATTCCTATAAGTATTAAAGCAAAAGTCAAAAAAGAAGTTAAAAATAATTTTTAAAATGAGAATTGTAAAGGAAAGAATGGGAAAAGAGTCATGAACTGGAGAAGAAAGATATGAATGGATTGGAAAAATAAGTATGAAAAGTTACTGAAGAAAATAACTCTTTGAAAATTAAAACAGACCAAACACAAATTAAGAAATAGCAAAACAAAACCAAAAAGTTAACTATCTCATAGGAGAGGAGGTCTTACACTTTCTTCCCAGATAAGACCAACATGTGACTCCATGAAAATGGGTGGAGGTCATTTCCCTGCCTCAATATTTTTTTTTCATTTTAAGCAAACAAGATTATTCTGGGTGCTCAATGTTTATAAGTTTTAAGTACTTAGTAGAACAAGCCACTATTCGCAGAGGAATCAGCTCATGTACCTTTTGTAGTCATTCTAACATTGATGAAAGGCAAAGCAAGGGATGACCCTCAGAAGTGGTATTCTTGACCATAACAATGTTATGGAGAAACAGTGCTGAATCAAAACCCACTCTTCATAGAAACTGAGATGGTGTAGGTGAAAGGGTGCCCACAAGATGTTTGAAGTATGTCCATAGTTGCTCTATCTTTTATGTATATATCCATTGGTAAAAGTTAATTCATATTAAGTAGTTAGAGGAAACTTCAGTCCTAATCAGTGTCACCTAACAATGGGAAAAATATCAGCTATGGAGGATATGAAGGAATTAGAGAAGAGACATGCCCAAACCCTTCAGTGTAGAAAAGAGATAAACCGAAACACCTAGAACTCTTAGAATAATGTAGCTGGCCTTGTTCTGAGTGAAAAGCTAGTGACAATTCTACATTGTTCTACCACTTGCAAATCTAAATTATGAACTAAATAATTTAATTCAAACAGTTCTTTTTTAAAAGATACCTGAGTACAGGTAGATGAAGGACTATGATACAAAAGAAAGATTACACTTATTCTGTTAGTCCCTAGGAAACCTAATAGGAAAAATAGTTGAAAATGCCAGAAAGACAAATTTAGGATTGATGCAAGAAAAACTTCATAATAAGCAGAGCTATATACAATAGAATGGACTTGGTTGGTAGCTGGATCCTTTTCTTAGGAAGTCTTCAGATAGAAGCTATTTGACCAGTTTTCAGGTATGTTATAACAGGAATACTACTAGATTCTGAGAGCCTCTGAGCTTTCTTCTGAATATGAAATTCTGCATTAGTGTGCTTCTGTGAAGAAACTAATTCACCTTGGTTCTTCAAAGACTTCTTCTCCAATCCATTCTTCACACCATAGCATGAGTAATGTTCCTAATACAGTGCTTTGGTCATGTTATTCCTTTACTCAAAAAAACTTTTCTGGCTCCTCATGGTCTATAGCTTTAAGAATCAAATCTTAATCTTGCTAATTAAGACCTTCAAAATCTGGCTCCTATATACTCTTGCAATCTTTTCTTTAGCAAGTACCACTTATAAACTTTGCATTGCAATATATTTAGACCACTCTCTAACCACACTCTCATTCTTGTTTTGCCATTCTTTCAGGCTTCAGCACTTATCACAGTGTTTGGCACACATTAGATGTTTAACAAACATCAGCTTGATTACTGATTTGACTTCATCCAAGATTCAAAGCCAGGATTATTTTTTTTGTGTGTGCCCTAAGCAAATACCAAAAATCATGCCTAAGGCAAAAATCCCACAGTGCACTTTAAATTTAGGGGAATGAGGGAGTCCAGATCCTTGGTATGAGGCCATTATATGTGTGAAAGGTAATAGCAGAAAAGAGAAAGAACTCATCTCTGGTTTTCATATCATAACTAATTATTCTTGTTAACCAAATTATCAATTTTGTTGTTTCTATGTTGTTGCAGGTCTAAAGGGACTACGTGTACGATCTAAATTTGGCATCCTCTAGTTCTGCTTTTGGGAGCCAAGATGGCCAAATAAAAAGCAAGTCATTCTCACCCTCCCATACTGACCTCTGAAAGCTCAGAAAATATCTACCCAGGAAAAACCTGGAATAGCTGAGCCAACAGAAAGACAGGGTGCAGCAGTCTTGTAGCCCAGGAAGTTTGTGGGATTAATGGGAAAGGCTCCTCTCACTCTGGGGGAAGGGGTGTAGTACAAGAGAGGAGGCATCCCAGCAAGCCTCACCTCAGCGTACTGGGGGAGATCCTGAGATCCAGAGTGGTAGAGCAGGGAAGCACCAACACCAGGACCCCCACCTCCAGACTGCCACGGTATACGCAAGGGAACTGGTAGACACCAGATCAGAAAACCACCACTCGCAATGGCATTCTCCATCAGCCAAATCACTTAATGCCTCAGCACCTATCTGGGAAGCACAACTTCAAAAGGCAAAACTCCAGGCTGACAGACATCCTCCAGCAGCAAAACATCTCTATGCAAGGCCAGGTGAGCAGGCATTCCCCAGGGGCCAGACTCCCCACCCACATCACAAGACCTCCAGCATTGCTGACTCCAGACCAGCACCAGGTAAGCAGCCAAAACAGTATAACCTCCAAGTGCCAGCACCTGAGGCCTCCACGCAAAGCCAGTGACCCCAATCCCAGGTTCCCAGGATAAAAAGCTTAGGTAAATTCCCCCTGTCCTCCAACAACAGAGCTCAACTTTAAGGGAAAAAAAGTCAAGATAGCATCTTGACTGTCTTTAGATAGCAGCTATCTGAAACCATCAGGAAGCATTATATGTAATGGGGATAAACTACAAGCATTTCCAATAAGATCTGTGTTGAAACAATATCACCACTATTATTTAATATTGTACTAAAAATGTTAGCTTTAGAATTAAAGAAGAAAAAGAAATTGAAAAATTACAATAAGAAAAGAAGAGCCAAAACTATCACTCTTTGCAGATGAAATGAGAGTATACTTAGAGAATCCTGAAGAACCAAGTGAAAAAATTACTTGAAATCATAAACAAATTTAGCGAAACTGCAGGATATAAAATAAAACCACACAAATCATCAGCATTTTTATATACTACTAACAAACTCAATAGCGAGAGGTAGAAAGACATATTCTATTTAAAGTTACTGAACACATTATAAAATATTTGGGAGTCTACCTGCCAAAACAAACTCAGGAACTATATGAACACAATTACAAAACACTTCTCACACAAATAAAGTCAGATCTAAATAATTGGAAAAAATACGAAATGCTCATGGGTAGACCGAGCTAATACAATAAAAATGACAATTCTACCTAAGCTAATTTACTTATTCAGTGTCATACCAATCAAACCATTAAAAAAAATTTTTATAGAGTTAGAAAAAATAATAACAAGATTCATTTGGAAGAAAAAAAAGTCCAGAATATCAAGGGAACTAATGGAAAGAAATGCAGAGGAAGGTGGCCTAGCAATTCCAGATCTTAAATTGTATTATAAAGCAGCAATCATCAAAACTGCTTGGTTCTGGCTAAGAAATAGTGTGGTGGATCTGTGGCATAGATTAAGGATGCAAGAGACAGTAGTCAAGGACTATAGTAATCTATTATTTGATAAACCAAAGACCCCAGCTTCTGGGATAAGAACTCACTCTTTGACAAAAACTGCTGGGAAAACTGGAAAAGAGTATGGCAGAAAGTAGGCATTGATCAAAATCTCACACCATATGCCAAAATAAAGTCAAAATGGGTTCATGGTTTAGATATAAAGGCTGATAGTATAAGCAAACTGGGAGAGCAAGGAATAGTTTACTTATCAGTCTTATGGAGAACAGAAGAATTCATGACCAAACGAGACAGAGAAAATTACAAAAAGCAAAATGGATAACTTTGATTACAAGAAATTGAAAAGTTTTTGCACAAAGCCAATGCAACCAAGATTAGGAGGGAAGCAGAAAACTGGGAAAGAATTTTTACAAACAGCTTCTCTGATAAAGGCCTCATATCTAAAATATGTAGAGAGCTAAGTCAATTTATAAGAATACAACTCATTCCCCAATTGATAAATGGTCAAAGGATAAGAACAGGTAGTTTTCAGAGGAAGAAATTAAAGTTATCTATGGTCATATGAAAAAATGCCCTAAATCACTTTTGATTAGAGAAATGCAAATCAAAATGACTCTGAGGTACCACAACCCATCTATCAGATTGGCTAACATGAGAATACAGGACAATGATAAGTATTGGAATTGATGTGGGGAAATTGGAACACTAATGCAATGTTGCTGCAGTTGTGAAATGATCCACCTATTCTGGAGAGCAGATTGGAATTATGCCCAAAGGGCTATAAAATTATGCATACCCCCAGCAATACCACTTCTAAGTCTGTATCCCAAAGAGATCATAAAAACAGGAAAAGGATGCACATGTAAAAAATATTTAGAGCAGCTCTTTGTGTGGTGGCAAAGAATTATAAATTGAGGGGATGCCCATCAATTTGGGAATGGCTTAAACAAGTTGTGGTATATGAATGGAATACTGTTGTCTTATAAGAAATGATGAGCAGACAGATTTCAGAAAAACCTGGAAAGAAGTATATGAACTGATGCTGAGTGAAATGAGCAGAACCCAGAGAATATTATACATATATAAAAGCCACAATGTGCAATGAATGACTTTGATAGACTTTACTCTTCTCAGCAATGCAAGGATCTAAGAAAACACCCCAAAAGACTCATGATAGATAATGCTATCCACATCCAGAGAAAGAGCCATGGAGTCTAAATACATATGGAAGCATACTATTTGCTCTCCTTTTCTTTTGTTGTTTTGTTTTATTGCTTCATTCTCTTTCTTCCTCCCATCAGTTCTAATTCTTTAAATCATGACTAATGGGAAAATATGCTCAGTATGAATGTACAAGTAGAGGCTATGTTAGATTGCACTTTGTATTGGAAGGGAGAAGTAAGAGGGGGAGAAAATTTAAAACTCAAAATATGAATGTTGAAAACTAAAAATAATTTAATTAATTATTTAATAAATAAATATTTTTGGCATCCTCTAAATTTACTATCCTTGTTAAGCTTATCTTAGTTACAATTCTGTTATATTTACATCATTATTCATACTATTCTACATGTATTATTAAATTGACTGTCTTCACCATCTTTACCTATAGAAATTCTTCCTTTCAAATTCGGGTATAAGCTACACTATGAACAACTCCTTGACAATTTCCATCTTCTCCAGCTAAGACTACAATTTCCCTTTATCTGTCTTACCTTTTATATTTCCCTAGATTTCCTTCAATAAAATTTATTTTAAAAAATTATTTCCCCATTATATTAACACCTTGAGAATATGGAGTTTCTGAGTTATATCTAACTTTATTTCTCCATTGACTAGCTTAATTAGAGACAGACACAGACAGAGAGAGACAGAAACAGATATCATTCATTATCATTAACTCTGTGCCATGCCCTTTGCTACGAAGTAGGAATAATGGGCAGCTAGATGGCACAGTGGATAGAGTACTAGCCCTGGAGTCAGGGGGATGTTAGTTCAAATCCAACCTCAGACCAAACACTTGACACTTACTAGCTGTGTGACCCTGGGCAAGTCACTTAATCCCAATTGCCTAATTAAAAAAAAAAAAAAAAAAAGTAGGAATATTAACACAAGAAAATATGAAATGTATCTCATCAGATAGCCTGCAATATATTGGGAAAAGATAATATAGAGGAACTGGAAGGGTGAAGGTGAGAAAGATAACAAGGGAGCAGCGCAATAGGTGAGAAGACTGGGAAAAAGTGTGGACAGAATGAGTCCAGAAGTAAGAGGAATAAAACGTGACTGGGTTCTTTGTAACCTAACCTTCATAGCTATCATGCAGTGCTACAAGTCCTATGAAGAAGGAACCACTTATCCCCATCAACAACCAACCAACTGCCACACACAAAGCAAGAAAGCCAGACTAGCTGGAACAGAACTGTACCCAGAGAGAAAGACAGGAGTGAGAATATGCCAGGGAAATCAAATCACTATCATCACTATCATCTTGACCATTACCTACCTTCACACTGTGATGGGGATAGCTCAAGACCCTGAACACTAGAGCATTCAAAATAGCATTATCCATTCCCAAACCACCAGAAATGCCACCAGTATAGGCCCTACAGTCATCACTGAGAAGAGAAATCATTGTGGACAGAGGAAGCTCACATTCCTCATCACCACCAGCTATATAAACAACTGCCACTAAAAGGTATATAGGCACGTGAGTTTTGGGAATGACAATACCTCCCTCCCCACTATTCATCCATTCATTGCAGACCATTTAGATATCAACTGGGGAAGCAACTTCTATGGAAAAAAGGGCAGCTGTCTCTATGAATTACCAACCAACTGCTACACACAGCGCATGCAAGCAAACCTAGCTGAAGTAGTAAAGTATGCTAAGGGAGAAATAGGAGGCAACATGTGTCACAACAAACACCTTGACCACCAAGTCTTCTCAGACACTAATGAAGACAGTTTAGGACCTTGAGCCTATGTTAGCCATGTATTTTTAAAAGCAAGAAAAATAAAGTAATAAAATTATAATTAAATTTCCACTCAGAGTTCATTAGTTGTCTCTCTGGAAATGAATAGCATTTTCTCATCATGAGTCATCTGTAATTATCTTGGATCATTGTGTTGATCAAAGTAGCCAAGTTTTTCACAGTTGATCATTATTACAACATTGTTCTTACTGTGCACATTAATCTCCCAGTTCTTCTCACTTCATTTTGCATCAGTTCATATAAGTCTTGCTATGTTTTTTTTGAAACCACGCTCATCATCATTTCCCACAGCACAATAGTATGTCATCACAATCCTATGCCACAACTTGTTCAGCCATTCCCCAGTTGATAAGTAGCCACTAAATTACTAATTCTTTGCCACCAGAAAAAGAGCTGCTATATTTTTGTATACATAGGTATTTTTGTTTTTCTTTGATCTTTTTGGTATGCAGGTCTTAGTAGTCGTACTGGTGGGTCAAAGGGTATACACAGTTTTATAATCATTTGGTCATAGTTCCAAATTATTCTCCAGAATGGTTGGACAAGTTGACTACTCCACCAATAATTCATTACTGTTCTTTTTTTTTCCCTCATCATCTTCAGTACTCATCATTTCTGTTAAGTGTCTGGTGGTACCTCAGAGTGCTTTAATTTGCCTTTCTCTAATCAGTAGTGATTTAGAGGATTTTTCATATGACTATAGATAGCTTCAATTTCTTCTTCTGAAAAGAGCTTGTTTATATCATTTAACTATCAATTGGGCAATGACTTATTTTTCTAAATTTGAGTCAGTTATATAGTCAGTATATATTTGAGAAACCAAGGTCTTTCTCAGAGCAACTTACTTTAAAAATATTGATATTACTTCATCATCTATCATATCTTTCAGCAAACTGTAGTTTTCTTCGTTATCCCTCTTAATTAGGCCTATTTTTACTTTTGCCTTATCTGAGATCATGATTGCTACCTCTTTCTTTTTTTAGTTCAGCTAAAGCACATTAGATTCTGTTCCAGCCTTTATTTTTAACTTGGTGTGTCTTTTTCTGTTTTTTGTGTGTTTTTTTCTAAAAACATATTGCTGGATTCTAGTTTGTAATACATTCTGTTATCTGCTTCTATTTTATAGGTTAGCTCATCCCATTCATATTCAGTTATTATTACTGTGTATTAACCTACATTCCTTCTTCTCCTTCTTCTTCTTCCCAATATTTCTACTAGTAATCTTATCTATGTATTTAACTCTTCCAAAAATTCTTAATGAGCTTCAGTCCAATGAGCATTTTTATTTGAAGTTTTCACTGTATCTATTTTTACATGATTGTCATCTTCTGCATTTATGCTTTGGTCTTCCCTTCCATTGTGCTAGCTTTCTATGGTTAAACACTTTGTTGTTGGGTGGAGCCAAGATGGCAGAGTGAAAGTAGTGACTTGCTTGAGCTCTCCCCCAAACCCTTCTGAATAACTGTAAAAGAAAAAAGGCTCTAAATAAATTCTAAAGCAGCAGAATCCACAAAAAGACAGAGTGAAGCAAATTTCCAGCCCAAGACAACCTGGATGGTTGATCAGAAAGGTATATTGTGCAGGGCTGGGAGAAGGGCACAGTGCAGCATGGGTGCCCAGGCCTCAGTGAACCTGGAGCAACACTCAGACGACTGAATCATGGGCAGCTGTGCCAATTTCCAGACATCTCATCCCAAGAATGCCAAAGGCAACTTAGGTCACTGGGAAAAGTTGGGTTCTACAGTGAGAGAGGAGATAGGTCTCAGGCCCAGTTCCTGAGGGAGCGCAGCCCCAGGGTAGTAGCTACGTCCTGAGCTCCTGGACCACAGGCTGAGGTGGAATTGAGTGGCTGATCAGAGGGAGATTGCAGGCATCTCTTTCCCAGTGCTGAGGCAGAAATCTTTTGCTTTTCCCCTACTAGGATCTGGGTCACAGTCTGGGTGGCAGTCCTGGGCCAAGGAGGGTCGCTGGCATGGTGGAGCTTGTAGCGGCTATGGAGAAGAAATTCTCCTTGCAGTTCCAAGGCAGAAAAGACTGCTTGTGGTCACTAACACACCAAAGCACAGGTCAGGAAAGGTGTAAACACTTTGCCCCTTATTATACCACCTTGGAAGAAATGAAAATTTTACAGGTCCCTAGAAGTATCTCTGAAAACTTCTGTACAAACCCCTGAAGCTTGGGACAGAATATTCTCAACATTGCAAGCAGACTCTTAACAAAGAATTTGAAACTCGAGTAACTGGCTGGGATCATGAGCAAACCTTAGAAAAAGAGTCAGACTATATTGTCTTATTTTGGTGACAAAGATGATCAAAACATACAACCAGGAGAAGACAACAAAGTCAAGGCTCCTACATCCAAAGCCTCCAAGAAAAGAATATGAATCAGTCCCAGGCCTAGGAAGAGCTCAAAAAGGATTTTGAAAAGCAAGTAAAGGAAGTAGCATAAAAACTGGGAAGAGAAATGAGAATTATGCAAGAAAATCATGAAAAACAAGTCAACAGATTGCTAAAAGAGACCCAAAAAATACTGAAGAAAATAACACCTTAAAAATAGCCTAACCCAAATGGCAAAAGAGGTCCAAAAAGCCAATGAGGAGAAAAATGCCCTAAAAAGAAAGATTGGCCAAATGGAAAAGGAAGTCCAAAAACGTACTGAAGAAAATACTTGCTTAAAAATTAGTATAGAGCAATTGAAAGCTAGTGACTTCATGTGAAATCAAGACAATGTAAAGCAAATCCAAAAGAATGAAAAATTAGAAAACAATGTGAAATATCTCATTGGCAAAACAACTGACCTGGAAAATAGATCCAAGAGAGACAATTTAAAAATTATTGGACTATCTGAAAGCCATGATCAAAAAAAGAGCCTAGATGTCATCTTTCAAGTAATTGTCAAGGAAAACTGCCCTGATATTTTATAACCAGAGGGCAAAATGGAAATGGAAAGAATCCACCAATCTCCTCCTGAAAGATCACCAAAGGAAAACTCCTAGGAATACTGTAGCCAAATTCCAGAGTTCCCAGGTCAAGGAGAAAACATTACAAGCAGCCAAAAAGAAGCAATTCAAGCATGGTGGAAACACAATCAGGATAACACAAGATTTAGCAGCTTCTACACTAAAGGACCGCAGGGCATTGAATATAATATTCTGGAGGGCAAAGGAGATAGGATTACAACCAAGAATCACCTACCTGTCAAAATTGAGTCTAATCCTTCAGGGGAAAAAATGGTCATTCTGTGAAACAGAGGACTTTCAAACATTCTTGATGAAAAGACCAGAGCTGAATAGAAAATTTGACTTCCAAATACAAGACTCAAGTGGAACATGAAGTGGTAAACAGGAAAGAGAAATCATAAGAGACATATTAAAGTTGAATTGTTTACATTCTTGCATGGAAAGATGATATTAATAACTCATGAGACCTTTGTCAGTATTATGGTAGTTGGAGGGAAAAAAATTATATGTACATATAGATAAATAGAAAGATAGATAGACAGATAGATAGATAGATAGATAGATACATGCATACATACATAAATACAGGGCACAGGATGAGTTGACAATGAAGGGGTCTTATCTGCAGAAAAAGATTAAGGGATGAGAAAGGATTATGCCAGGAGAAGGAGAATGGGAGAGGTAGAACTGAGTAAATTAACTCACAAAAAACAGGAAAGGCTCTTTTTAAAAAATATATATAAATGTATTTATCTTTAGTTTTCAACATTCACTTCCACAAGTTTTTAAGTTCCAAATTTCTCACACCTCCCCCACCCCAAGATGGCATGCATTCTGAATTCCCCTTCCCCTAGTCTGCCTTCCTTTCTATCTCTCCCCCCTCCCTTCTCTTATCCCCTTCCCCTTCTATTTTCCTGTAGAGCAGGATAGACTTCTGTACCCCATTAACTGTATTTCTTATTTCCCAGTTGCATGTGAAAAATTTTTTTTAAAACATGTGTTTTTAAAACTTTGAGTTCCAAATTTTCTCCCTTTCTCCCTCCCCACCCACCCTCACTGAAAAGGCAAACAACTCAATATAGGTTGCACATGTGCAGTTATGCAAAACACTTCCATAGTAGATGTGTCGTGAAAAACTAACTCTATTTCCCTTAATCCTATCCTGCCCTCCCATTTATTCTATTCTTTCTTTTGACCCTGTCCCTCCTCAGAAGTATTTGCTTCTGATTACCCTCTTTCCCAATCTGCCCTCCTCTCTATCATCCCCCTGCTCTCTTGTCCTTCTCCCCCTATTTTCCTGTAGGGTAAGACAGATTTCCATACCCAATTGAATGTGTATGTTATTCTCTCCTTAAGCCAAATCCTATGAGAATAAGATTCCTCATTCCCTCTCACCTTCCCCTGTTTCCTCTCCACTGTGAGAGACTTTTCTTCTGTTTTTTTTTTGTGAGATAATTTACCCCATTCTACCTCTCCCTTTCTTCTCTGAGTATCATCCTCTCTCATCCCTTAATTTTATTCTCCAGATATGACCCCTTAATCTTCAACTCACCCTGTGCCCTCTATCTATCTATCTAATATACATATATAATTTTTTTCCTTCAACTACCCTAATACTGACAAAGTTCTCATGAGTTACAAATATCATCTTTCCATGCAGGAATGTAAACAGTTCAATCTTAATAAGTCTCTTATGATTTCTCTTTCCTGTTTACCTCTTCATGTTCCACTGGAGTCCTGTATTTGAAAGTCAAATTTTCTGTTTAGCTCTGGTCTTTTCATCAGGAATGCTTGAAAGTCCTCTATTTCACTGAATGACCATTTTTTCCCCTGAAGGATTGTACTCAGTTTTGCTAGGTAGATGATTCTTGGTTGTAATCCTATCTCCTTTGCCCTCCGGAATATTATATTCCATGCCCTGCTGTCCTTTAATGTAGAAGCTGCTAAATCTTGTGTTATCCTGATTGTGTTTCCACAGTACTTGAATTGTTTCCTTCTGGCAGCTTGTAATATTTTCTCCTTGACCTGGGAACTCTGGAATTTGGCTACAATATTCCTAGGAGTTTTCCTTTGGGGATCTCTTTCAGGAGGAGATCTGTGGATTCTTTCAATTTCTATTTTGCCCTCTGGTTCTACTATATCAGGGCAGTTTTCCTTGATAATTTCTTGAAAGATGATGTCTAGGCTCTTTTTTTGATCATGGCTTTCAGATAGTCCAATAATTTTTAAATTCTCTCTCCTGGATCTATTTTCCAGGTCAGTTGTTTTTCCAATGAGATATTTCACATTGTTTTCTAATTTTTCATTCTTTTGGATTTGTTTTACAGTGTCTTGATTTCTCATAAAGTCACTAGTTCCAATTGCTCTATTCTAATTTTTAAGGAAGTATTTTCTTCAGTAATCTTTTGGACTTCCTTTTCCATTTGGCCAATTTTTCTTTTAGGGCATTTTTCTCCTCATTGGCTTTTTGGACCTCTTTTGCCATTTGGGTTAGGTGTTATTTTCTTCAGTATTTTTTTGGGTCTCCTTTAGCAAGCTGTTGACTTGTTTTTCATGATTTTCTTGCATCACTCTCATTTCTCTTCCCAGTTTTTCCTCTACTTCCCTTACTTGCTTCTCAAAATCCCTTTTGAGCTCTTCCAAGGCCTGGGACTGATTCATATTTTTCTTGGAGGCTTTGGATGTAGGAGCTTTGACTTTGTTGTCTTCTTCTCGTTGTATGTTTTGATCTTCTTTTTCACCAAAGTAAGATTATATAGTCTGACTCTTTTTGCACTGCTTGCTCATGATTGGGGCCAATTACTGGAGTTTTAAACTCTTTGTTAAGGTAAGAGTGTGCTTCCAAAGTGGAGAGTGTACTGTCCCAAGCTTCAGAGTTTTGTATAGCTGTTTTCAGAGATACTTGTAGGGACCTGTAAATTTTCATTTCTTCTAAGGTGGTACGATAAGGGCAAGGTGTTTACTCCTTTCCTGGCCTGTGACCACAAGTACTCCTTTCTGTCCTGTAACTGTGAGGAGGGGTTTCTCTCCACAGCCACTACAAGCTCGCCCATGACAGCACTCCTCCTCACCCCAGCATTGCCACCCAGAACTGTGACCCAGACCCACACACGGGCAAAGCAAGAGATTCCTGCCTCAGCACTGGCAAAGAGATCCCTGCAATCCCTCTCTGATCAGCCACTGGATTCCCCCTTATTCTGTGGGCTGGAAATTCGGGAAGCAGCTGCCCTCCCCAGGGCCACGATCTTGGGGAATGGAGCTGAAACCCTGCCTTCCTCTCTGAGCACCGACAGAAACAGACTTTTCCCACTGACCTTCTAAGTTGTCTTTGGCATTTGTGGATTGAGGAGTCTGGAAACCTCCACAGCTACCTGAGATTCAGTCCTCTGAGGCCTGCACTGTGCTGCGCTCCCAGCCCGGCGTGATACATGTTTTTGATCAATCATCCAGGTTGTCTTGGGGTAGAAATTTGTTTCACTCTGTCTTTTTGTGGGTTCTGCTGCTTCAGAATTTGTTTAGAGCCATTTTTTAT
This sequence comes from Phascolarctos cinereus, assembly GCF_003287225.1. Classification (NCBI taxonomy): domain Eukaryota; kingdom Metazoa; phylum Chordata; class Mammalia; order Diprotodontia; family Phascolarctidae; genus Phascolarctos; species Phascolarctos cinereus. The sequence goes on along the minus strand of NW_027556180.1, from coordinate 136,134,395 downwards.
GAGTATTTGGAGGGATTTGGGGGAGAGCTCAAGCAAGTTACTGCTTTCATTCCACCATCTTGGCTCCACCCCTGTCAGAAAAAGCTCTTACAGTGGAAGGGAAACAGAGAAAGGTGAGAGAGAATGAGTGAATCTTGTTCTAATAGGATTTGGCTTAAGGAGGGAATAACATACACATTCAATGGGTTATGGAAATAGAGGGGGAAGGGGACAAGAGAGCAGTGGGATGAAAGGGAGACGATTGGGAAAGGGGGTAATCAGAAGCAAATACTTCTGAGGAGGAACAGGGTCAAAGAAAGAATAGAATAAACAGGGGGGACAGGATAGGATTAAGGGAAATAGAGTTAATATTTCACAACATGTCTACTAAGGAAGTGTTTTGCATAACTGCACATGTATAATCTATATTGAATTACTTGCCTTTTCAATGAGGGTGGGTGGGGAAGGAACAGGGAGAAAATTTGGAACCCAAAGTTTTAAAAAAAAATTTAAAAAAATATTTTCATATGCAACTGGGAAATAAGAAACACAGGAAATAGGGTACAGAAACCTATCCTGCCCTACAGGAAAATAGAAAGGGAAGGGGATAAGAGAAGGGTGGGAGAGATAGAAGAGAAGGCACACTAGGGGAAGGGGTATTCAGAATGCATGGCATCTTAAGGTGGGGGAGGGGTCACATGGGGTGAAAATTTGGAACTCAAAATCTTGTGGAAGTAAGTGTTGAAAACTAAAAATAAATTTATATTAAAAAAATAAAAAAAAAACCTCTTTGTTGTTGTTTGCTCACTTTACCAGCCTTCCTTGTCTTTGAAAGTTACGTAAAAGTTGTGCTCTGAACATCTGGGGTAGGGGAGGCACTGCCTCAAGCATTACGTTTTTGTTTTTGTTGTTGTTTTGCTTTGTTTAGGTGGCTGTTGTTGTTGGGTTTTTTTTTTGTTTGTTTGTTTGTTTTTATGCTACCATTTACAAAGCTAGTTCTGTGTGTCTGCAAATTTTGGGTTCTTCCAAGCTTATGTGATCCTAGGAGAAGTATGTTCAATGCACTCCTGATCTGCACTCTAGTCTTTACTCAGGAAGGGCCTTTTGTCCCCTGAAGTCACAAGCACCAGTGTTCCCTTTGCCTTAAAAATGCATCCAAGGCCTCCTGCTTTCTTCCAACTGATCCCCATTGCTCCTCTCTTTCCTAGAACTGTGACCCAGAACTATTCATGGGCAATAGAGTTGCCAATCAGTGACAGCTATACCCAGTGCTAGCAAAGGGTTCCCTTTAATTTCTTTCTGATTACTTTTCCTACACTCTTATTATCTCGGGCTAAGAGCTAGTAAAGCTGCTGATGCTTCAGTAGCTGCTGATGCTGCCACCACATGTGTGGGCTCTGGATAAACTTCCACTCTGGTGTCACAAATTTCTCCTGCCAGCATCCTAAGTCTTTTTAAGACAAAATTTGTCTCAGCATGACCTTTTTTTGGCTCTGCTACTTGAACATCTAATATAAGGAGTTATTTTAAAGTTGTTTAGAGAGGAATGTTGAGAGAATTCAGTTGGGTTGCCTCTAATCTGCTATCTTGGCTCTGGCCCTACTTTATTTGATCAAGATAAATATTCATAGTATAGGTAAATTCTCCCTTGAGTCATATGAGCACCATAAAAGCAAACTTCTTTATCATCTAAAGAGGCAAAAAATTTGTTATTTCTATAAACATTGAAAATGCCTGTTGTTACTGTGATAATTACCAGTAGTGATTTAACTTCCCTTTAGATAATAATTTTACCTTAAATTAGATCTTCAATATTTTAATAAGCTAAGGGCATTTTCTTTGGAACCTATAATTGACATCTCAACCAAAACTATTCTTTTCATGACTTTCAAAAGCATGTTTGAAGAGAAAATTTCTATGGTTTACAACTTCTACATTTTAATTTGTTTCCATGAATGTTTAACAATAAATATTTGCATAGTAAGATTGCATACCATCCAATTTACCAAATTACTACCAAACATACCATGAATTATGCATCTAAAATAATGTTGTTTTCTCCAGAGTATTTAGCTAGGGCATGGAGAGGGTAATATATTTTTTAAACTGTGCTACAGTTACTCAAATGTTTTGGAATTCTTATTTCAGGAATGTTCATATAATTTCATTTATACTTAACAGTGACAAATCTTTTCTTCTTTTTTTTTTTGGTGGGAAGGGACACTAGCATTTGAGGGTCCCAGTAAAGTTCCCATGCAGTAGGTAGTGACTGAGTTGAGTCCTGAAGAAGTATCTAAGAAACAGCTCTAAGTCAGCATGGATGAAATAAAAAGGCCTGTGTTTAGCAGCTGTGTGGAGAATGGATTGGAGAGAAGGACAGTCCTATGGTAGAGACCAATGAAGAGGTTATTGAATAAGCAAAACTAAGAAGTGGAGTTCCTGAATATTTTTGGAAGGATATATAATGGAGAGAAGGTAAAAGATAGTAGAAAAAATATAGAAGTAGAAATGACTACATTTGGCAACTTGCCAGATATGCTGAGTGAGTGATAGTGAGAAGTACAGCCAAACCTGAAAGTTATTAATCTCAATGACTTGAGAAAATAATGCTGACTTTAACAGTAATGAAGAAGCCTGTACAATGCATGAATTCATAATAAAATACATTGTGTTCTGCTTTAGGAATGTTGATTTTAAATTGTCTATAGGACAAGCAGTTTGCAATGTTGAGTGGGAAATTGATGTAGTAGGACTAGAATTCAAGAGAGGAAGTGGATCAGGATATATAATTTTTAGAGTCATCCTCCTAGAGATAATGAGCAAGCCCATGGAATTTGGTGAGGTAACCATTATGGAATGTGTACAAAGAGAAATAAAGTAGGCTCCTGTTGGAACCTTGAGGAAAGTCCATTCTTAGCAAGCATGATATGGATGATTATCTATCAAAAGAGACACTAAAACAGTTAGATAAGTAGGAGAACAACCAAGACTGAATAGTTTCAGGAAAACAAGGAACAGAATATATTCAAGAAGAGACTATGGTCATCATAGCAAATGATGCTGAGATGATGACAAATATGAGGTTGGAAAGTCATTACAGGCAATTAAGAAATCATTTGTGACTTGGATAAAGCAGTTTCATTTGAATGTTGAGGTTTAAAGGCCCATGAGAAAAAAGTTGAGAATTGAGGGAGAGGTGAGAAAGTGGAGGAAATAAATGTAGACTCTTTTCTATTCATTTGTCTGAGAAAGGGAGAAGTGATATGTAATGATGCTTTAGTCTATGGTAGAGTCTAATCAGTTGATGTTGCTATAGTATATTAACGGGTTAGTAAGATATGAAAAGGTAATGAATTGCAAACAATTGGATTTTCTCTATGAATTATGAAGTTATAGCAGTAAGAGTAGGTGTAGGGGATATTATCAAAGACTTGAGAAGAAAAGTTTTGGAAAAGGTACTGTAAATGGCATAGAGAATTAATTACAAAGTAATAAAAGGAATGCTTTGACATAGTGAAGACCTGATTGAGATTAGATGATTGATATTTTCAGTGGACACACTCAGGATGGCTTCCTTCATCTCTGTTTTACCACTGGTGAGTGGGAGGATAAGATGCAATTGGAGAGATTAATTCAGGGTTTATATTTGGAAAGATGTGGGAAGGTCATGATTCAAAAGGAATGAAGAGTTAAATTTATCAACCCATATAAATTGGTTGAGATACAAAGAAGATGGTGTTGCCAGATTAAGTATGATGGCTTGGATTCCACTCTCACTGTACTACCCAACTAAGCAGACCTCACAGGTATGTTTTCAAAAGCCAATGTTCACCAACAATCCCCTAAGCTGTGCTAAATCTGTGAGCCTCTCCTGTTCTTAATAGATGTTAGAATTATCCATTGTATCCACTAATACTTTGGAAATACGATGCCTGGGAAAGTTATGAAAAGATACCATTTTCACATGAGAAAGTTTGAGAGAAGATCATTGCAATGAAGTTTTCCAAAGTCATGATAAGAAGATTTAAGGCAGAAAGAGAGCATGGCAGATCATGGCAGACCATCAGTTACTTCATCATAATAGATAGCATCACGGATTATCACAGAATCATAGTCATCAGGAATGGTTACAAGGCAAGAAGATTTTAGATTCTGGAGTTACAAAAAATAAGGAACCTATTCTGGTGACCTGTGAGAATTATCCTATATTTGGGTTTCTGACAGGAGCAAAGAAATACTGCCTGGGTAGTATTTTCTGCTTTGTATGTCATTAAGAAAAGAAAATGGAGTTTCTAGCCAAACTGGAACAAATGATCAAAAAGAGAAAAGCAGGACAAAAAAGTCTTTGAAAGAACAAAGCGAAGTCTAAAATATTGTCACTGGGTTTGGAAGATGAAAGAATGCACCATAGAATGAAGGAAAGCACAACAAACTCTGAAGTATTGGAACTATACCATAAGAAAACCAAAGAATATTAGGCTCAAAGAAGACCAAAATTACAGAAGTCTTCAAAGAGTTATGATACATAGAGATTCCTAATAAATAAAATGATACAGACTGTTGATGATTCAGCTTCTTTATGAACAATTCTCGTGTTAGTAATTTATAACATTGTAATGAAGTCACTCCATTTTTGGACAACTCTAATAATTAAGAAGTTCTTTTTTATACTGGATTGACATGACTACTGTGGTGACTAAAATAATTTTGGGAAACATAGTTTCTGGGTAATTTAATCATTTTATTAATAAGGCTAGCACATTATTAACAAAAGGATGGTCATTTATAGGCCCTTCAAAGAGTAGATATTCTCAAAGGTGCCAATCAACTCTGATTTACACAATGGAAGGTATGCTACATTAAAAAGAGGGTCTTGGGATATGACTTAGGTCACCCAAATCTTGGTAAAAGAGACATTAATTTCTATATCTCCTGTCTTGACAATAGGCAAAATTAACTTTTCCCCTGACCTGTCTGAACAAACACAATGAGCAGGACACACTCATAAGCCCAAAGTTAAATTTCCTTTACTATCTCATTAGATCTTGGCCTAGGTAAATCTCTCTTGTAAAAAAAAAAATGTATATTTCATTCATTCATTCATTCATTTATTTTTAGTTTTTGACATTCACTTTCATAATATTTTGGGTTCCAAACTCTCTCCCCAACTCTCCCCTACCCCACCCACCCCAAGACAGTGTGCAATTTGATATAGGCTCTTCATATACATTCATATTGAACTTATTTTCACATTAATCATGTTGCAAAGAAGAATTAGAACCAATGGGAGAAACCATGAGAAAGAAGAAACAAACAAAAAAAATGAAGAAGAGAGAGAGAGAGAGAGAGAGAGAGAGAGAGAGAGCAAATAATATGCTTTGATCTGCACTCAGATGTCATACTTCCTTTTCTGGATATGGACAGCATTTTCCATCATGAATCCTTTGGAATCGTCTTGGATCCTTGCATTGTTAAGAAGAGATGTGTCTATCAAAGTTAGCCACCGCACATTATGGCTGTTATTGTGTACAGTGTTCTTCTGGTTCTGCTCACTTTACTCAGCATCAGTTCATATAAGTCTTTCCAGGTTTTTTTGAAGTCCATCTGCTCATCATTTCTTTTAGCACAGTAGTATTCCATTACATTCACATACAACAACTTGTTCAGCCATTCCCCAACTGATGGGCATCCTCTCAATTTCCAAATCTTTGCCACCATAAAAATAGCTGTTATAAATATTTTTGTACATGTGGGTTGGGCAAATCTTTAAGAGAGATTTCCCACACTCATTATTTTCTGGATGAGGAAGTAGAAAAGAAAAAAAAAACTTGGTCTTAATACAATAATGAGTTACAAAATACAAGACAGTAATATTCATTTCTCAGACTACCTTGAAACTTACTTCCATTAGTCTGAGACTCTTGCCATAGAGCTTGCACATAAATATTTTAAGGAAAAATAAATAAATAAGTATTTAAAGGAATTTGGTTGAGAAGATATGAGGTAAGAGCTTAGAGATACAGAGTCTGAATAAATGGAGTCAGCCTGGACCCTAAATACAGATACCTTGTGATATAAGTGTAAAAACCAACTTGAACATCAAGAGGACACACAATGTTCTGCAGAGAACCAGCCATAAGGGATCTGATTAATAAATAAAGGCAAGAAGTTTTGGAAAAGGCCATATCTTACACTTGCACCTCTCTCTCTCCCCCTCTCTCTCTCTTTGGCTAGGCAATGGGGTTAAATGACTTGCCCAGGGTCACATAGCTAGTAAGTGTCAAGTGTCTCAGACTGGATTTGAAATCATGTCCTCCTGACTCCAGGGCCAGTGGAGATGCTCCTCTCTTTAGCATTTGGTTCTTTGACCATAGCCCTTCTTGTACATTATCAGTTCCTCAGATTTTGTTTGGCACTGATCTCACTTGAATATCTTCCTACATAATCAATTTACCAGACCACTAACCAGAGTAAATTTACCAAACCCTTTCATCATTCCTAAAACCTCTCATGCCCCAGTTCTCAGCTAATAATTTTACCTATTATTTCACTGAAAAATATGGTGATAATTTACTAAGAGCTTCCTCCTCCTCCTTCTCCTCATCTCACATCACTCAAATGCTTTCCATTACTATCTTACTCCTTCATTTTTCTTCACATGAAGAGGTGACATTTCTCCTTGCTAAGACAAACCCTTATACATGAACAAGTGACTTAATTTCATTTTATCTTATCCAGATTCCCCAACTCCACCTTCATTCCTTGTCTTTTGTTAATCTTCAGTCTCTCCATATATACTGGCTGCTTCTCTTTTGCCTGCAAATAAGTCCATATTTGCCCCATCCTCAAAAACCCTTCACTTGATCTGTCTATCCTGAATACCTTTTGTTTTCTCTTCCTTTTCATGGTTTAACTCCTTAAGAAAGCCATCTACCATCTTAGTGCCTCTACTTCCTTTCTGCTCATTGTTCTTTTCACTTTGGACTTTTGATCTCACCATGCAACTGAAATTGATTCCTCCAAATCTTCCGATGATTTCTTAATTGTCAGATCCAATGGCCCTTTCTGAATCCATATGCTACTTGGCTTCTATGTAGCCACTGACATTATGATGGACTTCTCCTTGATACTCTCTACATTTTTGAGATGCTATTCTCTCCTGGTTTTCCTGTTACCTTTCTGGGTTATTGTTAGCCCTTTTTTCCTACTAGATCTTCATCCAGCTTTGTCTTGCTAATCATGGATATTCCCTGAGTGTAGGATGGGAGTAGAGGAAGCTTTTCTCTCTCTCTGTCTCTTTACACTATTTTCAGTGATGATTTCATCAGCTCACATGTATTCAGTTATCATCTTTATGCAATCACTCTGAGATTTCTTTATCCAATCCCAACAATTGTCCTGGCCTCTTGCCTTTCATTTACACCTTTCTCTTGGACCTGTAGAACTTTATGTCCCAGAAACATTTAAACTCAGTATTCCCCTAAATTAAATTATTAACATTTTTCACAAACCTTCCTCTCTTCCTAACTTTCCTAATATTGTCAAAGTTATCACTATTCTCCCTCTTATCCCCCAGCATGCTTGCAACCTAGTTCTCACCCGAGAAACTTTAATCTCTGTCATTCCCCATGCCATATTTAATGTATTATCAAATCCTGTTGATTCTAGTTTTATAGAACCTCTCATATATTCCCTCCTTTTGCCTTTCACATTGCCATAACCTTGTTGCAGGTACACATAACTTCATGCTTAGAAAATTGCAATTGATCTTTCTGCCAAAGTCTCCCCACACTCCAGTGATGGAATACTCTTGTGCTGTGAGAAATAATGAGCAGGATGCTTTCAGAAAAACCTATTAAGATTTACATGAACTGATGCAAAGTGAAATGAGCAGAACCAGAAGAACATTGTATATAGTAACAACAACAATTTGTGATAATCAACTATGAATGACTTGGCTATTCTCAGCAACACAAATATCCAAGACAATTCTGAGGGGCTTCTGATAAAAAAGCTATCTACCTTAAAATATAAAACTGATGGAGTCTGAATGCAGATCAAAGCATACTATTTTTACTTTATTTTTTTCTCTTTTTTGGGGGGGTTAAATTTTCTTTCACAAAATTACTAAAATGGAAATATGTTTTGCATGACTATCCCTGTATAACCTGTGTCAAATTGTTTCCTGCCTTAGGGAGGCAGGGATTGAAAAGGAGGGAGAAAATGTTAAAAATTGTTTTTACTTGTAATTGGAAAATAAATATAAAGTATTTTAAAATGTAGTTGAGAACTACTGAATATAATAAATTAATTAGTAAAAAATATACAAAAAGTTTGGTTAACATGACAGAAAAGAAAAAATGACAAATGCTGTTGTAATCAATGTTGTTAATTAATTTATTTTCCCCAGTTACATGTTAAAACAATTTACAACATTTGTTTATAAAGCTTTGAGTTCCAAATTCTCTCCCTTGCTCTTTCCCCACCCTACCTTCATTGAGAAAGCAAGCATTTCAATATAGGTTATATATGTGTAGTCATGCAAAACATATCCATAATAGTCATGCTGTAAAAGAAAATTTAGACAAAAAAAAACTGAAGAAAAATTTTTTAAAAAGTAAAAAGAAAAATATGTTTCATTCTATATTCAGACACCATCAGTTCTTTTTTCTGGGAGATGGATAGCATTTTTCATCAATGTCCTTCAGAGCTGCCTTGGATTTTTGTATTACTCAGCATAGCTAAGTTATTCACAGCTGATCATCTTACATTTTACACAGCACATTTCACTTTGCATCGGCTTATGCACATCTTTCCAGATTTTATGAGATAACAGTCAATGGGAATTAGCAATAAGTATAGAAAACAAAAGACATATTTCTGATACACAAAATGGTTTACTAGGGGAAAAAAGAATGTGCAAATTACCTAGATGAACAAAAATTTTTCTCACATTAATTCATAAGCATCATGTCAGCTTAGGCCATATTATCTCAGTTGCCCAAATGTCTGTATAAAACAAAAGAAAACGTATATGCTGGCAGCACATATAAGTGGACATTGAATATGTCTCAGGCCTGAGGCACTCTGTGCATAAAGAGGTTCTAATGGACTGGAAGCTGATAACGCTACTCACTTTGTGTCTATCTGTACAATTTAATATCCACAACTGGATGAATTAGCCAAAGGCACAGCATTGAGAACTCAGGCCTGGCCATGTCATCTTGCTCTAGGTGATGAGAATTTACTTAAAACTCATGTAAGTAACAAAAGCATTTAGGGAAGCACACTGAAGTAACTACTTTACCCTTTTAATAAATAGCAAGAGTTATGGAAGTTATATTGATCTCACATAGGAAAGGCTTGTCTTTAAATGTACTGAGTCTATTTTCGGAACAAGTCATTAAAAGAGTGAAGGCAGAAAACACTGTTTGGTTTCCAGGTGGCTTAAGTAAAAAAGACTGTCCATGTGGAATCTAAATTTGCTCCCTCAGATTTCAGATCACCAAATTCTTAAAGCAATCACAGAGAAATCAGTGCTGATTTTTTATTGTATCATAGCTAAGCAAAATTTATTTTATGAACTATTAGATAAACTGTCAATCTCAGACCAGAAGGTTAACCTGAGCCTTATATGGCCTACAGTTCTTGGTATAGAACTAGATAAATCAATTTACACTAAAGGGCCTCCAAATCAACTGTAACAAATTTCTTCTTTCTAAGCACAGAATCACAGGATCTTAAAGTTGATTAGTTGTCATCTAACCTAACTCCTGGAAAAGACTTTCTTCCATAACATACTTGAGAAGTGTCAAGTATCATTTCCTTTCAGAACTTGAAGAAGGAGAAAGTACTACCTAATGCAGCCTATTACACTTTTGGATAGTTTTATTTGCCAGGAAGTTTTCATTTAGTTCCCCTTTATGCACCAGTACATTTTAATTACCTGTTATTTCTAACCTCCCTTGAAATGATGATTTAAAATTAGATATATATGATTATAGATCATTGCTTCAGAAATATAAATGTGAGAAGTAACTCAGAGGCCGTCTAATCCACTGATTTTTTTTTTACTCATGACAAAACTGAGGCAAAAAGGTTAAGTGCCTTATCTAAGACCACAGAGGCAGTTAACTTCCATATATCTCAACCCTGAGGAACCATAGAGCTCAAATCAACATTCATCAAAGAAAGATTAATTGAATCTCAGTATGAATTTTGCATCAAAGGTGTTTTTTATCCTAATTTTTTGAAAAAGTGAAAACTATTTGTGAAATACGGTTCTATTTGCCAGAAGAATGTACACTTCAACTAATCAAGATAAAGAGGAAATTATAGAACATTACCAAGTTTTGTTTGTAACAATACCTTCTGATTGGTTTCCCTGCTTCAAGCTTCTCTTTTCCCAAATAGATATGCAGACAGATGCCAAATTTATAATTCTAAACATGGATCTGACCACATCATCCCCTACTGAGCATTATTCCCTTTCTCCATATGGCCTCTAGGATCAAATAGATAATCACCAGTCTTGCATTTAAAGTCCTCAACAATCTGCCTCACTATTTTTTCAAGTTTCATTTCACTACATCCACTCCTCATGTAATTTTTGTTTCCTTCAAAGCTTAGATCAAGTGACCTTTCTCATATGACACCTATTATGATTCCCCCTCCCACCCACCCCCACTTCAGTGTCATTTATAATTGTTTAGATTTATAGTCCAACCTCAAAGTCTAGTTCATCTGTGTTAATTGTCCATGAATATATTGTCAATCATCATCACTCTGACATCATTGGGGTCATCATCTCAGGGCAATTCCTGGGCATACTAACTACATTTGATTTTATTTCTTAATTCGCATTATCTAAGAGAAAAGAGGTAATGTTGTTGTTGTTGTTCTTGCTCTTGTTCCTTTTAAATTTGAATGTGGAGTGACATAAACCATGGCAGAGAGGTCACTCAACAATACAATGAGGAAGAGGAAATTAGAACTTGTGATTTGGTTGTTCTGTTGAGAGGTAGAAAGGAAGAAGTTTGTTAATCTTTCATGAACATACATAATATATGTTGTCTCCCCAGTCCACCCTTCCCACTGTGATAAACCACCTTCTGAGATTCAGTGAAATCTGAAGACCATTACTCTCTCTAAAATATCCCTTGTGAGAAAATAATAATAAAGAAGAAGCATTACAAGATCATTGATAGGGAAGATGAAAATTCAGACAAAAATCAACAACTTTCTAGCTGTTAGCACCTCAGCTGTATAGCATGAAGTTTTTATTTGGTTAATTGACATTGTATTTTTGAGAAAATTCCCATCCTTTTTTTATCTTTAGCATTTATTAAAATATTTATTTAACTATTACCCATAAAATATAGATCCTTCAGAAGAAAAGAATAGATTGGGGATGTGACAAGGTAATTGTTATGTAAGATTTGGATTTCTGGATTGGAAGTTAAAAAAAAAAGTTTGACTCACCCAAGTATGGTGTGCTGCTCATGCGAAATATTTTTCCTTACAGAGTTTGAGAATTGGAGCAAAAAGTCTTTAAATTTAAATTGTGTGGGAATGGGAAAAAAAAAAACTAATCAAAACATCTGCCAAAACAGATTCTATAGATAGTTGCATGTATAAAATAGCAAGAAGAATATCAGTAGGTGAAATCAGTGATTTAAGAGAATATCCAAGAATATACCCAACAATAAAACCACTACTGTCAGCTAGCTACACACAAATTCACAAAGTGTTGATTATAAACTACAAATTCTATTACAAAATGGATAAATTAGCTCTTATGGGTATCAGTGAGATTTGGGGACATAGTAGTCATGATTATAATAGGGCTGTAGAAGGATCAAATTTAAATTTTAAAAGACTAAATAGATGAAAGGGACAGTTTATACCTTATTAGCTGTCTGTAATACTAATTTCATTCTTCTAGGAGGTAAGAAACTATTAGGAGGATATTTTCCAGACTCAATCCTGACAAATGAGGAAGAATTAATTTTTGAAACAAAAGTGATGGAAAACTTGAGATTACACAACAATTCAATGATTTAAGGATAGAAAAATAAAGGAAAGATAGGTATATTATTTGCAATTCATATTAGAGAGATCAGATTTTGAGGTAATCAGATATAAGAAAAAGTTCATGGCCTAAAATTTTATAGGGGAGATCATTCCAAGAAGGAAGTGGAAATCTTAAAAATGGTATTTTAAAGGCATAAAAAATTTGAATCATGAAGCAAAGGGAAACTGTGCAAAGGAAACAATGTGTATAAACAAAAAAATTCTACCATGTACAAGATGTAGAAGCAAAGTAAACCAGGATATGTGATAGGGGATTCATTCAAAGGAGTTATATGTTCCAAATAATGTTAGGAATACTAAATCTCACAAAGGTCTAAGGCTGCCAATAAAAAAAAAATAAATAAATAATAGAAGATAACCACAAAAGACTGGAATTTTCTTTAAAAATATGTCAGTTAACCAAATACAAACTTCAAGCCACTTCAAATTGCTGCCAAAATAATATATATAATGTTTAGGTTTAAACACATTTAACTTCTCAAAATCCTTCAGTGCTGATAGCATAAGATATAAGTTTGTTAACCAGATACTTTGTAATTTTTGTATCCTGATTCTAACTTTTCTTTGCAGCCCTATTTTGGAGTATATCACTTCAAACATTTTATATTTCAATCAAACTCAATTTCAAACTTTATTAGGAGAGGTAGTATTCCAATTGGGAGTTGGGAAGAACCAATGGATTGAGAACCATTAGAACCATCTTACCACTAGAATTGACATTTCATGTCTTTGCATTTTCCTTTAAATTAGAACAGTGCTTGGCATGGAGTAAACGATTAATCATAATAATTTTTTTTATCATTCAGTTCTAGTTCATTTTTAGCTCTTTTTATGTAATACATTTCATTTTCAAAAACTTATCTGAAATTATATTTTGCATTTAAAAATTCACATGATTTCAGACATGAAATGAGAAATTTGAAATGTATGTAGGAAACATTTTTGAAGCATCTATTATTTGAAATGTTCTGGGGCTTAAAAAAAGTCCCTGTGTAAAAATGCTCAATTTCTGAGGAGATATAACTTCAAGTTGTGAAAATCTCTAATGAACATATTTCTTATGGTGTCACATTCTTGATTTATCTATATGACATTTCTTTTGAAGCTCCAATGCCATATACCTCAAAATTTGTAACAATGCTGAGCCACACTTAGGACATTTACTAAATATATACAATAGATTTACCTGAGTTTATTAAATTAGCAGTCTAGCTTAATTACGTGTTGAAAATTTGTTAAAGCTCATTTTCATTTAATCACACTTTCCCATGATATCCATGGTGGTGATAAGATGGATATTTCCAGTAATATTTTGTTTTAAAGCTTGAATTATTTGGTGGAAGGAACACAGCTTGGAAACTAATCTCTGATAATTTGAGCTTAATATTCTTTTCTTTTCTCTTTTTTCATTTCTTCTTCCTTCCCTCCTTTCCTTTCCCTGTTTCTCTTCATTTTTTTTCCCTCAAGAATCAACAAGGACTGAAGAAAACTAACATTTGGTTTCCTCTTCTGTGCTATTAGTGATTCATGCTATGACCTTCCAACAAAATTATTTCATTTTTGTACACTTTAATTTATTAAATGAACACTTTTTCCAAACCTTACAATACTGTTAAATTTAATAAACAAAGAGATAACACCTGTCTCTTCGCAAGGGACACAATTATTCTCCATTATTCATTTCTATTTGATGATAATAAATTACTTGTTTTTCAGCACCAAGAAATGTTTATATTCACTCAAGGTATTTTTTCAAAGAAAACCTAATAAAATTTTCAAGTCATTGGATCAGTTGTCTGTGCTATTTTAAAAGTGTCGTATTGAAGTATCCAATACTAATGAAATGCACAAAATGGAGATTGCATTTCGTTAGTATTGGATACTTCAATACGGCAATTTTAAAATAGCACAAACAATTGATCCAATGACTTGAAAATTTTATTAGGTTTTCTTTGAAAAAAATATCTTGAGTGAATAGAACTTCTAGGTGAGGATCAGATGTCCCCAACTGAGGCAATATATCATTGTAATTATTGTCTTTTCCCAGATAGACTGCAGAAAGAAAGCATGGAATACTTGTGATGCTCAACTTGTAATGAGAAGATGTAGGTTTAAATCATGGTTATCTCTTTCTTTCCATGCTTTAGAGTAAAGGGCCAAGCCATTCTGAAACTAAATTTCCTCTTATATAAGTAATTGCAGCACCTCCCTTCAGAGAATATTTTTTTCAAAGAAATTGATATGATCTATGGAAACTTGGAAACAAAAATATAATATTCATTGGAGAACTAAGATCACTTAAGGCAATTTTGTTTTTAGTTAGCCATATCCTTATATAAATATAATTTCATTATTAAACTTTCATAGATATTTCTTGGTGTTTATGTGTATTTTTTATGTTGAATTTTAAAATGCAAATTAAATGTCTATAGTATCCAACTTTATGTGATTTGAATTTTAGTATCAAGGGATAGAATGGTTGGGGATAGTGAGAAGTCACTGTGTGCCTTTTTCTTGCATGATGATTCAAGTCCAAGATGCATGCTGTATGCCGGGATAAGCTAGATCATGTTCTCATATGTGCAGCCAAGCTGTGAAACTCTCCATATGTAACTTACTGTTTTGTCAGTTATATGTTATCATCAAGCAGCATCTCTATTGTTTTGAATCTTGTTTCCTCAAGTCTTTTACACTCTGTAAATGTTAGTATTGATTAGATTAATTCTCAGTACAGGTTGTATGCCAATCTTCCAAGCAGTTTTTTAAATGTACATAGTAAACTTTAAAGTTTCCCAATGAAACTTTACATCTTTAATTAAGAAATTATACGATTCTCCATTTTTGTTGCAAAATAATTGATCAAGATAACATTTGTTCGCTTCACTTATATGGCATTCTTTTTTCACACTACTAACTGTATGCTTACATAGATCTTCTCCCAGGATATGAAAAAAGCAAAAGGACCACTTGACTATTATTTTTTTTATTAACAAATAATTACTATTAGAGTCAAGTTTGCATATGCAAAGAAATACCCAAACTTTCTATACATGAGACTTTTTTTATATAGTGAATAAATAATCAAAACTATTAGAAAGTTGAAATTTGGATATGGAAAAAAGAACTGACATCTTTGATGTTATAATTGAAATATCATCATGATAAGATAGGAAACCAATAAAGCGGTAATCTTCTATTTCAAGTTAGATTCCCATCCATATATTAAGACAATGGATTTTTCAAGATATTAATTTAACTGAAAATTATTTTTAACATTTAGCTTCTCATCTAAACTGAGGGAGTTTTTTGAAAAAGGGTAATAATATGTGTTCAATTCACATAAGTTCTTTTGAGAACTATTAAGTATGAAATGTATTGTAATACCTACATACATATATATATATACACATATATATATACATATATACATAATCATTTATATTCATATATGTGAGTGTTCTTTTACTAGATTAAAAATTGATTAGAGCTATTTTGGGCAAATAGAACATTTAAAATATTTAAAAAAAATCTTTCCTTGATGGAAAGAATTCTAGGAAGAATGTGATATGCCACCAAATGGTTAATCCTTAAAATTTTTCTTACTTGCACATTAAATACATTTTATGGATAAAAATTAAGATTACAATAAATTTTTTGCAGTTTTCTACATGCAAAGAAGCCAGTAAGCATAAGTTAAAAGAAGAATTTTGTGAGTCTTCAGTTATGTGAAGGAATGAACGGCAAATATTTTGAAGAATAATTGGAGGAAGCTGAATCAGATGAAGGAAACCTAAGGAAACTACAAGGCAGACTATTAGCAAAACACTGTCAATTAGGTTCTCCAAATCCATTACTATGTGGGATATACATGTCATTCAAGATCCATTTCTTGGGGCAGCTGGGTGGTGCAGTGGATAGAGCACCAGCCCTAAAGTCAGGAGGACCTGAGTTCAAATCTGGCCTCAAATACGTAACACTCACTAACTGTGTGACTCTGGGCAAGTCACTTAATCTCAATTGCCAAAAAAAAAAAATCTATTTCTTCTCTTCACATTTGGACTTTTCTATAGAAAATTCAGGTACTATCAGTGGCAAAAACAGGGAAAATTTCCATCAAGAACTCTCCACAGTGGAAATGTGATTGTAGGGAAAGGGGAGACTAGACACACTGGCTAACTAATATTGGACACTTGTAAGGGATGTTCTGTATGACAAATGTGACAAATTATTAGTAGCTCTATTTTAGTTTACTGATAAGAACACATATGTGTTCATTACAGCACATTTTAACAAAGAATATTTTGATTCCTATAAAATTGTATTTATTAAATATATGATATCATATATGAAATTAGCACAATGAATACTATACTCTATACCAATTTTGAATTTGCTAAAAATATTTATTTTTACATATTGAAGCTGATGCTTATTTTAAAGCAATGATTTGGATTATGGTATTGAAGGGAGTTTGAAAAAGATAAATTTGATGGATAGAACAAAAGAAAGAAAACAGAAAGGAAGGAAAGAAGACAAGAAATGCTAATTGGAAGCATACTTTCAGTAGAATGTGGACTGTGAAATAACTCTTGAAGGCAATGGAACCAGCAATTGTATGCCTTATGAAGATTGTCTTATAAGGAACAGGGCAGACCAAGGAGAAAGCCCAGGCAGTTCAGGGTCAGAGTTTGTTTATAGGGAATGAATTATTATAACTACAAGTTTCTCTCCTTTATTCATCCTCCTAATTGGCTTATCTTAATGCTAACTATCCTCCCAAGGCCAGTTAAATATTATCTTCTCTATGAAACATTTTCTTAAAATTCCAGAATAGGAGTTGAGCCAAGATGGTGGAGTAAGAGCAGTGACTTGTTTGAGCTCTCCCTCAAACCCCTCCACATATCTGTAAAAAATGACTCTAAACAAATTCTAAAGCAGCAGAAGCCCAAAAAAGACAGAGTGAAACTAATTTCCAGCCCAAGACAACCTGAATGGATGATTGGAAAGGTCTATGAAAAACAAGTCAATACCTTGCTAAAGTAGATCCCCCCAAAAAAACTGAAGAAAATAACACCTTAAAAAATAGCCTAACCTAAATGGCAAAAGAGGTCCAAAAAGCCAATGGTGAGAAGAATGCCTTCAAAAACAGAATTGGCCAAATGGAAAAGGAAGTCCAAAAGCTCACTGAAGAAAATACTTCCTTAAAAATCATAACGGAGCAAATGGAAGCTAATAACTTATGAGAAATCAAGACACTGTAAAACAAATCCAAAAGAATGAAAAAATAGAAAATAATGTGAAATATCTCATCAGAAAAACAACTGACCTGGGAAATATATCCAGGAGAGATAATGTAAAAATTATCTAACTATCTGAAAGCCATGATCAGAAAAAAAAGCCTAGACATCATCTTTCAAGAAATTATCGAGGAAAACTGCCCTCATTTTCTAGAACCAGAGGGCAAAATGGAAATGGAAAGAATCCACCAATCACCTCCTGAAAGAGATCCCCAAAGGAAAACTCCTAGGAATATTGTAGCCAAATTCCAGAGTTCCCAGGTCAAGGAGAAAATATTGTAAGCAGCCAGAAAGAAACAATTCAAGTATTGTGGAAACACAATCAGGATAACACAAGATTTAGCAGCTTCTACATTAGGGGACCTCAGGGCATGGAATATAATATTCTGGAAGTCAAAGGAGACAGGATTACAACAAAGAATCACCTACCCAACAAAACTGAATATAATCCTTCAGGGGTAAAATGGACATTCAGTGAAATAGAGGATTTTCAAGCATTCTTGATGAAAAGACCAGAGCTGAATAGAAAATTTGACTCTCAAATACAAGACTCAAGAGAAGCATGAAGAGGTAAACAAGAAAGAGAAATCATAAGGGACTTATTAAGTGGAACTGTTTACATTCCTACATGGGAAGATGATATTTCTAACTTACGACATCTTGGTCAGTATTAGGATAGTTGGAAAGAAAAAAATATATATTCATGTAGGTAGATAGATAGATAGATAGATTGAATGAGTGAGTTGAAGATGTAAGTGTGATATCTGGAGAATAAAGTTAGGGGGTAAAAGAGGATTATACTGGAAGAAGGAGAAAGGGAGAGGTAGAATGGGGTAAATTATCTCACACTAAACAGAAAAGGTTTTACAGGGGAGTGGAAATGGAGGAAGGTGAGAGGGAATAAGTGAATCTTCTTTTCATTGGATTTGGCTTAAGAAGGAAATACCATACACACTCAATTGGTTATGAAAATCTATCTAACTCTAAAGGAAAATGGGGGGAAGGGGAAAAGAGAGTGGGAGGATAATAAAAGGGAAGGGAGATTGGTGGAAGGCAGTGGTCAGAAGCAAACGCTTCTAAGGAGGGACAGAGTTTAAAGAGAGAATAGAATAAACAGGGGCAGGATAGATGAAGGGAAATATAGTTAGTTTTTCACAATATGACTGCTATGGAAGTTTTTTGCATGGCCACACATGCATTACCTGTATCAAGTTGCTTGCCTTCTCAATGAGGGTGGGTGGGGAGGGAGGGAGGGAGAAAATTTGGAACACAAAGTTTTAAAAACAAATTTTAAAAACTTTTCACAGGCCACTGGGAAATAAGATATACAGGCAATGGGGTATATAAATCTATCCTGCCGTATTGGAAAATAGAAGGGGAAGGGGAAAGAGAAGGGAGAGATAGAAGGGAGGGCAGTTTAGGAGAAGGGGTATTCAGAATTAATTCTATTTTGGGGTGGGGGGAGGGACAAGATGGGGAGAAAATTTGGAACTCAAGATCTTGTGGTGGCGAATGTTGAAAACTAAAAATAAATAAATCAATTGAAAAATAAAATGAAAATACAATAAAATAAAATAAAATTCCAGAATAAATATCTTGCTGTAAACTCATTTCATAATTATTCAAATACAGTGCTACCTCAATGAACCAATCATACAGGAATTGCAGTCCTTCATAACACCATGTTCTGATAGGAAATGAAGAGAAGTAAGATTTAAAAAAAGAAGTTAAACCAAGGAAAGGAAATAACATGATATATGAGTTAATGAGTCAATATTTCCTAGTTACAAAAAGTTAAGAGTGAAAAGAGAAACTACATTGTAAACTCCTTTAGAATAGGGACTTAATATCATAGATATTTGTTTTTTACTATCGTGTTCCATGACTAGCAGTCACTTAATAAATAGTTTTTGAATAAATGAACAGGGTTTGTAGTAAAGCAATTTTAGGACTCAAACTCATAATGAAAGAAGTAGAATCTTGAGATTCTTACTCTTGAACCTCTGTACTTAAGATCAAACAAGTGATCTTCTGCAAACAAGTGTTATTAAAATATCAGAGAATTATAGCCCAAATTTACATTTGTTCCTTACTACTTTAAGTAATTCTTTGATGTACACAAAACCTAATTTATTTCAAGCTTGATAAAATGAATATTCATTGACAACTACTTGGATGCAAATTTTAAAGTTTCAAGGGTCTGGCAGGCTTCCTGTAAATAAAATTTTAAATGGGGTAAATTTGACTGTAATATAAATGCAATTACTTATGGTTTGTTTATGAATATTTATCTGTTCACTTTCATTATATTTTAAATAATCTAATGAAAGTTGAAGAGCTCAGAGTGCAGAATAATCCAATATATACTTGGTTTTCTGATGATGACGTAACAGAAATTGTTCTGGGAATTTCCAAAAATATATTCTCTAAAGACTGAGGATAAACAACTTAATGATTCTTTCCCAATACCTTTTAAAATATGTCTTGAAATTGAAACCAGCTACACTAGCAATTGACTTTAAAGAGGATTTTTTAAAAATTGGGGAGTATACACACACACACATTTATGTATATGGATTCCTGTGCACATATGCATACATACCATAATGTGTATACTTATTTCTGCACATGCATTTGTTACCCAATCTATTTACCCTTATTAATTTTTGCCTGGCACATAAAAATATCAAAATATGTTTATTGGTCCAAGATTTGTCATTACTTAGTATCATTAGAATGTAGTATTCTCCTAGTACTGAAAGCAAAACTGAAAAATAGAATATAATAATAAATGAAGAGTGAAGAAGAAAAACCCCAAACATATGTAACTAGGATGCGAACTCAGTTTTCCCAAATGGCTCTCTTCCTAATCCAATTTAAGCCAAACAACTGGCATGCTATGTGATCTGCAGATGGATCACCAGAGGGCCATATACTGTACAGCTGTTAATATTTGGCATACAAATGTTCGGGCTTGTGTTTGATATCTATCCAGAAAACTTGATAGGCATTTTTAATAGGAAAGGTTGAAGATCATTTTATAAAACAGATCAAGAATTGTCCTTATTCATAGTACTTAATTTAACCATTTTTTTCTCATCAAAATTTATAACTTTATTTTTGTTTGTTTCATTGCATTTATCTCTAACCTGCACTCAATTTTTGAACTTCTGGACACTTTTTGACAGGCTAGGTATGTAGTTAGAGGAATAATGAAAGCATATGAATAAATGCTATCTTCTGCAAAATATTTAGTTAAGAATCTTGAAAGAAAGTGTATTTGGCTCTTTAAAAGTGCACGGTGTACTTGGCAGAGGCACCACAATATAGTAGATAGAGAAATTTACTTGAAACTAGAAAGACTTAGGTTCAAATCCTGACTTTAGCACACACTGTGTCACAATGGTCAATTTATTTAAAGTTCAGTGACATAGGAAATGTTCTAAGATCATGAGTTGTAAAGAACATGCCTTCCTGCAATAGTAGAGTGATTCCTGTCATGTTGGAGTTCCTTACGAGGAAAATCACATATCTATTCACTATATTCTAAATGGGTAGAAACCAAAGACTCGTGCTTTGGAGGATCCTGTAATAATTTTATTTATTGATTATCTAGTATTTTCTTTTTTTCCCCAGTTACATGTAAAAACAATTTTTAACATTTGTATTTAAATTGTTGAATTCCACTATGCCCAAAGGGCTACAAAAGCATGCCTACCCTTCGACTTAGCAAAACCGCTACTAGGTCTGTATCACAAAAGACATAAAAAAAGGAAAAGTACCTATATGTACAAAAATATTTATAGCAGCTCTTTTCTAGTGGTAAAGAATTAGAAGTTGAGGGGAAGCCCATCAAATGAAGAGTGGTTGAACAAGTCTTGGTATGTGATTATGATGGAAAACAATTGTATTATAAGAAAAGATGAACAGGATGCTCTGAAAAAAAAGAAAAACTTGAACGACTTGCATAGACTGATGCAAAGTGAAATGTACTGTGTACAAAGTAACATGATCATTATCAGATGATCAGTTGCAAATGACTTAGCTATTCTCAGCAATACAATGATACAAGAGAATTCTGAAGGGCTTATGATGAAAAATGTTTTCCATCCCCAGAGAAAGAACTTATGGTATCTGAATACAGATTGAAGTATACTTTTTATTTTATTTTTCTTGAGTTGTCTATATTTTCTTTCACAATATGACTATTATGGATATGTTTTGTATGATTACACACACACACACACACACACACACACACATATATATATATATTATATATATATATATATATATATATATATATATATATACTATATTAAATTATTTGCTTTCTCAATGAGAGATGGTGGTGATGGAGGAAGGGAGAGAATTTAGAACTCAAGCTTTTAGAAACAAATGTTGAAAATTATTTGACATGTAACTGGAGAAAAATAAAATACAAAATAAAAGCTATTAAAAAAACAACAACCTTGAGTCCCAAATTCTCTCCCTGTCTCCCTCCCCATCCCTACCCCTCATTTGAGAAGGTAAACAATTCAATATAGGTTATACATGTGTGGTCATGCAAAACATTTAAATAATTGTCATGTTGTGAAAGAAAACATTGACCAGGAAAATAAAACTCAAGAAAAATAGAGTTTAAAAAAAAGCATGCTTTACTCTATATTCAGACACTATCAGTTCTTTCTGTGGGGATGAAAAGCATTTTTCATCATAAGTCCTTCAGAGCTGTCTTGGATCTTTGCATTGCTAAGAATAGCTAACGCATTGACAGCTGATCATCTTATAATATTTCTGTTACTTTGTACATGGTACATTTCATTTTGCAACAGCTTATCTTTTGAGGTTTTTCTTCTGAGTCTTTTGAAGTTTTTCTAAGAGCGTCCTGCTCATCATTTCTTATAGCATAACAACATTCCATTACAATAACAAACCATAATTTGTCCAGCCATTCCCCACTTGATGGACATTCCCTCAATTTCCAGTTCTTTGCTACCAGAAAAGAGCTGTTTTAGATATTTTTGTATACATAGGTCTGTTTCCTTTTTTTTTCTTTTCTGATACAGACCTCATAATGGTATTACTAGGTCAAAGGGTTTTATAGCCGTTTGGGCAAAGTTACAAATTGCTCTATAGAATTCTTTAATCGGTTCACAAGTCCACCCACAGTGCATTAATGTCTCATTTTCCCCACATCCCATGTCATTTTCCTGTTCGCTCCTATTAGCCAATCTAATGGGTATAAGGTAGTACCTTAATTTTTTTTAATTTGCATTTTTCCAATCAATAGTGAAAGATTCTTTTTTTTTCATATAGCTAATAGATGCCTTTGATTAAGTCATCTGAAAACTGTTCATATATTTTGACATTTATCAAGTGGGGAATGGCTCCAATTTTTAGAAATTTGACTCAGTTCTTTATGTTTCAGAAATGAGGCCTGTATCAGAGATTACTTCAAAATGTTTTTCATATGTACTATTGCTAACTGTGTTTCCCTCTATCCTATTCCCTCCCACCCCTGTTTACTCTATTATCTCTCTCCTTTCACCCTATCCCTCCTCAAAAGTGTTTTGCTTCTGACTACCTACTCCTCCAATCTTCCCTCCCTTCTTCATCCCCCCCCCCTTATCACTTTCTCATCCTACTTTCCTGTATGGTAAGATAGATTTCTATACCCAATTGAGTGTAAATATTATTCTCTCTTGGAGCCAATTCTGATGAGAGTAAAATTTTTTCTTGCTTCTTTTATATGAGATAATTTACTCCATTCTACCCCTCCATTTACCTTTATCCCAGTAAATTCTTCTTTCACCTCTTAATTCTATGTTTTAAATATCATCTCTCCATATTCACCTCACACTTGTGCCCTCGGTCTACATATACTCAATGAGAAAGTTTTTATGAATTACAAGTACCATCTTCTCATGTAGTAATATAAGCAGTTTAACCTTGTTAAATACCTTATGAATTTCTTTTCCTGTTTATCTTTTTACACTTGTCTTGAGTCTTGTAATTGAAAGTCAACTTTTTCCTCTACCTCTCTTATTTGGTTTTTTAAATCCTTTTTGAGTTCCTCCATGGCCCGAGACCAATTCATATATTTTTCTTTGGGGCTTTGGATGTAGAAGCTTTGACTTTGTTATCTTCTGAGTGTGTATTTTGATAGTTAATTTTCTACGGTCAGAATTTTTTCTGTTGTTTGCTCATTTTCCGAGCTTATTTCTTGACTTTCAGCTATTTTTTAAAGTAGTGCTCTGCTTCTGAAGTGGCAGGTGCACTGTCCCAAGCTTTGGGGTTTTGTACAGCTGTTTTCAGAGATAATTTTTTTTTTTTGGTGGGCAATCAGGGTTAAGTGACTTACCCAGGGTCATACAGCTAGTTATTATGTGTCTGAGGCTGAATTTGAACTCAGGTTCTCCTGACTCCAAGGCCAAAGCTCTATCCACCACACCACCTAGCTGCCCCTAGAGATACTTCTGAAAGCCTGTAAGTTTTTAGTTCTTCCAAGATGGTGTGATCTAAGTAGAAGTGTATTTACTACTCTCCTGTCCTGTCCCCTGGACTGTGAGCAACCACAAACACTTTTTTTCTGCCCAGGAACCATGAGAAAGCTCCCTGCTCCACTGGAGTGCAAGTTCTACTGTGGTAGTGCTCCTCCTCGCCCTGGGAATGCCACCCAGGACTGGAACTCAGATAGAGTATGAGCAAAGCAACACAATCCTGCTTCAGTTCTAGCAAAAACAACCCCTGTAATCACCTTCTAATCAGTTGTTGGACACCCTTATTGTCTATGGACTGAGAGCTCCAAAAGCAGCTGATGATGACAATGATGAGTAAATGGCTGCCAAGGCTTGTTCCTGGCTTACTAGGTCTGGGTCTGTGCTGGCAAGGCCTGAGCTGGGCTATGCACCATTCTCATCCAGGTGAAACAGACCTTTCTTGCTGAACTTCTAAGTTGTCTTTGGCTAGGAAATTGTTTCACCTCATCCTTTTGTGAGTTCTGCTGTTACACAAATTGTTTTATGGTATTATTTAAAGGTGTTCAGAAGGGTTTTGGGGGAGCTCAGGCAAGTCACTGCCTTTCCTCCACCTGGAACTTGTAGTAATTTTTAAAATATATAGGAAGCTTAATTTTTAAGGTTAAGAATAAACTGAAATAAATACAGTTATTTTTGATGTTTCTATGGTAGTACAAAAATACTAGATGGAGTGTATAATTAAAATTAAAGACATAAGGCTTCGCTACATATGGTAACTAAAGTAGTTAGAAGCTTATTTTTCTTCACATGAAAAAGAATGTATTTACCCTTAGTGTATTTGAGTATATTATTTTCCTTTTATTTTCTCTTTTTTTATATTTCTTTTTCCAATCACATGTAAAGGTAGCTTTCAGCATTAATTTTATGTCTTGAGTTTCAATTTTTCCCTTTCTCTCTTGCGTTGCCCCTCCACAAGACAATAAGCAATCCAGTATAGATTTTACATGTGCAATTATGAAAACATATTTCCACATTAGTCATATTGTGAAAGAAGATACAGAACAAAAAGGAAAAGCCACAACAAATTTAAAACACAAAAAATGAAAATAGTATGCTTTGATTTGCATCCAGACTCCATAGATATTTCTCTCGATTTGGATGGCATTTTCCATCATAAATCTCTTGGACTTGTCTTAGATCATTATATTGCTGAGTCTATCATAGTTGATCATCATATAATGTTGCTGTTACTGTGCACAATGTCTTGCTGGTTCTGCTCACTTTATTCAGCATCAGTTCAAAGTTTTTTTCTGAAATCTGCATACTCATCATTTCTTATAGCATAATAGTTATTCCAATACATTCACATACCACAACTTGTTCAGCCACTCCTCAATTGATATGAATCGATGGGCATTTGCTCATTTTCCAATGATTTGCACCACAAAAGAGCTACTATAAATATATTTGTATCTGTGAGTCCTTTTCTCTTTTTTATAATCTCTTTGGGATACAGATATAGTACTGTTATTGATGGATAAAAGGTATGCACAGTGTTATAGCTCTTTGGACATAGTTCCAAATTGCTCTCCCAAATGGTTGGATCAGTTCACATATCCACCAACAATTCTTTAGTGTCCCAATTTTCCTACATGTTCTCCAACATTTATCATTTTCCCTTTCTGTCATGTTAGCCAATCTGATATATGAGAGGTGATACCTCAAAATTGTTTCAATTTGCATTTCTTTGAAAAATAGTGACTTGGAGAATATTTTCATATGATTACAGATAGCTTTAATTTCTTCATCTGAAAACTTCCTATCCATATTCTTTGACTATTTATCAATTGGGGAATGACTTGTATTCTTATAAATTTGACTCAGTTCTGTATATATTTGAGAAACAAGGCCTTTATCAGAAATACTTGCTGTAAAAATTGTTTCCCAGCTTTCTTCTTTCCTTCTAATCAGTTTTCTTTGTGCAAAAAAAAATTAATTTAATGTAATAAAAATTATCCATTTTGCATTTTATAATATTCTATATCTCTTGTTTACTCATAAATTCTTCCCTTCACCATGGATCTAACAGGCAAACTTTCCTTTGCTCTCCTAATTTGCTTATGGTGTTACCCTTTATGTCTAAATCACACACCTAATTTGACTTTATCTTTTTGGTATACAGTAGGAGATATGGTTTATACCAAGTTTCTGCCATATCAATTTCCAGTTTTCCCAGCAGTTTTTTTTTAATAGTGACTTCTTATCCCAGCAGCTCGAGTCTTTGCATTTATCAAGCAGTAGATTACTACAATCATTTGCTACTGTGTTTTGTGTACCTAATCTATTTCCCTTATCTACCACACTTCTTAGTCAGTATGAAATCATTTTGATAATTACTGCTTTATAATATAATTTTAGATCTGATATGACTAGGCCATCTTTCTTGGCATTTCCTTCATTAATTCCTTTTATATCCTTGACTTTTTTTTCCACCAGATGGATTTTGTTGTTATTTTATCTAGTTCTATCAAACATTTTTTCATAATTTGACAGGTATAGCACTCAACAGGTAAGTTTATAAAAGTAAAATTGTTATTTTTATTATACTAACTGGGCCTATGCATGAGAAATTGATGGGATTTTTCCCAATTGTTTAGATTTGACTTTATTTGTGTGAAAAGTGTTTTGTAATTGTGTTCATATAGTTCCTAGGTTTATTCTGGAAAGTAGATTCCCAAGTATTTTATATTATTTATCCTAATTTTAAATGGAATTTCTCTCTCTATCTCTTGATGCTGGGTTTTGTTGGTCATATAATGACATGTTGATGATTTATGTACGTTTATCTTACGTCCTGAAATTTTGCTAAAGTTGTTAATTATTTCAAGTAATTTGTTGTTGTTGTTGTTGTTGTTGATTCTCTAAACATACCATCATATCATCTGCAAAGAGTGGTAGTTTTGTTTCTCTTATTGCCTATTCTAATTCCTTCAATTTCTTTTTCTTTTCTTATTGCTATAGCTAACATTTCTAGTGCTATATTGAATAACAGTAGTGATAATGGACATCCTTGTTTCAACTTTGATCTTACTTGAGATGCTTCTAGCTTATCCCCATTACATATAATGCTTTCTGATGGTTTTAGGTAGGTACTACTTATCATTTTAAGAAAGACTCCATTTATTCCTGTGCTCTCTAGTGTTTTCAGTAGGAATGCATGTTGTATTTTATCTAAAGCTTTTTTCTGCATCTATGAGATTTCTGTTAGTTTTGTTGTTGATATGGTCAATTATGCTGATAGTTTTCCTAATATTGAACCAGACCTGCATTCCTGGTATAAACCCCACCTACTTATAGTGTATTAGTCTTATGGTAAATTGCTGTAATCTCTTTGCTAATGTTTTATTTAATTGTTTTGCCTTAATATTAATTAGGGTAATCGGTCTATAATTTTCTTTGTTTTGGCTGTTCATGGTTTAGGCATGAGTACTTTTACGTTATAAAAGGAATTTAGTAGAATCTCTTCACCTGTTTTTTTTCCAAATAGTTTATGAAGTATTGATGGGGTGCTTGGGCACTTGTACTGGAACCCCAATTCTAATAACACATTTCTCCATAGCCTCAGAAACACTATCCCTGGCAGGTTCTCCCCAGCCCAAGGACACTATGGCTAGCAATTACTCACGAGTGGGCCTCACTAACACACTTATCTCTGTCCCTGGTAGAGTTACAAACTGCACCTAAAGGAATTATTATTTTTAAATGGCTTTGTACTATGTCATAAAGATATCCATACCCATTGGACTACCTATACTGCCTCCCTACCTCATTATCTATATCCTGGACTCCTCATTACATGTATTGTAGACTTAAGACATATTTATACTACCTACATCTATCTTGTCAAACAAGACATTGATTGGTGGCAGGCTGGGCAACCCTCAGTTGGCCCTGTCTACTAGTTAACTTAGTGGTGTAGCAGACCTAAAAACCACACCTCCAAGTAGCCCCCACCTTGGGCTTTTCCTAGTGAACTCTGGGTAAAATGTGTGTGCAGTAGACACAAAAAGTGCTTTTTTTTTTTTTTAAGAACTGACAGCTCCTTAACTACTCCCTAATCCCACCTTGAATCACCTAGTTAGCATATTTGGCACATCTTTTACTATAGTTTATCCTATATAAACTTTAACTGAACCTTTCTAAGGTCTCAGGTTTCTTAAGAATGTTTGCCTGCTGAAAAGTGTAACAAATAAATCTTTGTCAGTTTCACTTAAAGAATGGTTGAGTCTGTGAATTCATCCGGATGACCCTGTTCTATACTACAATCATTGAACAGTCTCAACCTCTTAGACCATAACAGTATTGTAATTATTTGTTCTTTAAATTTTTGGTAGAATTAACTTGTAAATCCATCTTTCCCTGGAGATTTTTCCTTAAAGAGTATATTAATAGCTTTTTCAATTCATTTTTTTTTCTAAAACAGGGTTAGCTAAATATGTTATTTCCAATTCTGTTAATCTGGGTAATTTATATTTTTTGTATGCATTCATTCATTTCATTTAGATTTATTGGCATACAATTGGACAAAAAAGTTCCCATTTATTGCTTTAATTTCCTCTTCATTGGTGGTGAATTCACCATTTTCATTTTTGATACTAGTAATTTGGTTTTCTTCTTTCTTTTTTTAAAATCAAATTAACCAAAGGTTTATCTCCTTTATTGTATTTTTTTTCATAAAACCAGCTCTTTCTTTAATTCATTAGTTCCATAGTTTTCTTACTTTCAATTTTATTAATCTCTTCTTTGATTTTTAGTATTCCTAATCTGGTATTTATTTGGGGATATTATATTTATTCTTTTTCTAGATTTTTAATTTCATGCCTGATTCATTGATCTGCTCTATATTTTATTCATGTAAGCATTTAGAGAGAAAAAATTCCCCTAAGTTCTGATCTGGTTGTATCCAATAAATTTTGGTATGTTTCCATTATTGTCATTTTTTGATGAAATTATTGATTGTTTTTATGACTTGTTGTTTGACCTACTTATTCTTTAAGATTAGATTATTTTGTTTCCAATTAATTTTTAATATATCTTTCCATGGCACTTTATTACATATAATATTTATTGCATCATGCTCTGAAAAGGATGCATCTAATATTTCTGACATTCTGCATTTGATTGTTAGGTGTTGATACCCTCATGTGTGGTGAATTTTTGTGTAAGTGCCATGTGCTACTTATAAAAAGGTTTATTCCTGGGGGCAGCTAGGTGGTGTGGTGGATGCAACACCAGCCCTGGAGTCAGGTGGACCTGAGTTCCAGCCTCAGACATATAACACTTACTAGCTGTGTGACTCTGGGCAAGTCACTTAACCCCCAATTGACTAACAAAAAAGTGAAAATGTTTTATTCTTTTTTTTATCACCATTCAGTTTTCTACAGAAGTCTATCACATCTATCTTTTCTAAAATTCTATTTACCTCCTTAACTTCTTTCTTATTTATTTTGTGATTAATTTATCTAGTTCTGAGAGAAGGAGGTTCAGGTCCTCCACTCATATATTTTTGCTGACTCCCTCTAACTGATTTAACTTCTCTTCTAATAATTTGGATGCTATATTACTTGGTGCCTATGTATTTAGTATTGACATTACTTCATTGTCTATGGTACCTTTTAGCAGGATATAACTTCCTTCCTTATCTCTTTTAATTAAGCATATTTTTGTTTTTGCTTTATCTGAGATCAGGATTGCTACCCCTATATTGCTGCAAGTATCATCTACCCATATAGGGATTTAAACTCCTTAATCTTATTGAATGCCATAAATATGTGTATGTGTGTGTATGTGTTTTTCTTTCCTGTTTACCTTTTTATACTTCTTTTGAGTCTTGCTTTGGAAAATAAAGTTTTTATTCAGCTCTGGTCTTTACATCAGGGAAGTTTGAAATTCCCTTATTTCATTGAATGTACATTTTTTCCCCTACAAGATTGTGCTCAGTTTTGCTGGGGAGTTGATTCTTGGTTGTAATCCAAGCTCCTTTAACTTACAGAAGGTCATATTGCAAGCCCTCCAATGCTTTAATGTAGAAGTGTGTAATCCTGTGTAATCCTGGCTGTGGCTCCTGGATATTTCAATTGTCTGTTTATGGCTGCTTCTAGTATTTTCTCCTTTACCTGGTAGGTCTGAAATTTGATTACAATATTCCTTGAAGTTTTTGTTTTGGGGTCTCTTTCAGGAGGTGATTGATGGATTTTTTCAATGACTATTTTACCCTCTAGTCCTAGGATATCAGGCAGTTTTCCTTGATAATTTCTTGAAAGATGTTGTCCAGGCTCTTTTTTTGATCATGGCTTTCAGGTAGCCTGATAATTCTTAAATTATCTCTCCTGGATTTATTTTCCAGGTCAGTTGTTTTTCCAATGAAGTATTTTGCATCTTCTTCTGATTTTTCATTCTTTTAATTTTGTTTGACTGATTCTTGGTATCTTGTAGATGCATTAGCTTCCACTGCCCAATTCCAATTTTTAAGAAATTATTTTCCTCAGTGAGCTTTTGTACTTCCATTTCCATTTGACTCTTTTTTTCACAATTCTCTTGCATAACTCTCATTTCTTTTCCCAATTTTTCTTCTACCTCCCTTAGTTGGTCTTTAAAATCCTTTTTTTGAGCTATTCCAAGAGGAATTTTCTATTATACATATTATATATATATATATATATATATATATATATATATATATATATTATACATACACATACATATACGTATATGGTATGCATATATTATATCTAGTACATACTATATACAGCATATACTATTTCTATAATATGTATAGTACAAATACTATATATGTATATATATATATAGAGAGATAGATATAAAATTTTTACATGTGATTGGGAAACATTTAATTAAAATATATATTTTAAAAAGGAAATTTATAAAGCTTTTTGTGACCTTTATAAACTTCTTATTAAAGTTTTTAAAAGGATATATTTAAAAGAATGTTATATCTGATCCTGAAAGCAATAGTTAACCACTGGAATTCCTTGACTAAGAGGGTTTCATAGTCTATCCTCTGCTTAAAGAACATAATTTTAGTAACTGAGTCAAGGACTAGAATGGGGAGACACTTGAAGCAGGGAATTCAATTTGTTGGCTACTGTGATAATGGACGCATTAGGTAAGGAGGTCCTTCACCAGTGTGTTAAGAGTATCAGAGAGAGTGAGGCATATATAAGAGACATGATGAAGCTTAAATCTACAGACCTTGGCCATAGATTAGCTATTTTGGGTGACAGAGAGGGAGGAATCAAGGATAAAACATAGGTTGTAAGCTAGGGTTACTGGGGGAATCACAGTACCCTTGAAAGTAATAGTGAAGTTAGGAAGAGGGCAATGTTTGGGAAAAAAAGATAACAAATTGAGCTTTCAACACTTTGAGTTTAAGATATCTTTAGGACAGCTAGTTTGAGATGCCTGATAAGCAGGTTCAGATGAGAAAATTGAGGTCATCACAGAGGTTAGAGCTGCATAAGTAGATTTGATATCATTAACATAAATATGATCATTGGATACATAGGAGCTGATGAAATCACTAAGTTAAATAATATAGAAGGAGAAAAGGATTTAGGACAGTCCTCTATTGAACACCCATTTTTAGTGAGTTTCCACTCATGCTTACTGGATGAAAATCCTACAAATGAGACTAATAAAGAATAGTCATGTAGTTAGAGAAGAACCACAGAAAGTAATCATATTAACCCCCCAAAAAAAGAATTAAGAAGCAAAGAGTGATTGAACATGTCAAAGTTTGTAGAAAGGACAAAAAGAATGAAGATAGAGAAAAGGAAATTAGATTTTGCACCTAAGAGATCATTAGTAACTTTAGAGAGAGAAGTTTTGGCTGAATAATGATTAGAAGCCATACTACGGAGATGTACAACTCAGTCATATAAACATATTCTAGAGTAGCAAAATAGACCAGATAAATGCTTGGTTTGGTGAGAGGACATTGCAATTTGATGGATTCACATAAAGGAAAGTCAAGTAGCACAGATCCATCCATACATTCTCAAATTAAATCACTTACCAATGTCTACCTCAACCTGTTCAAACCAGTGTACCATTCTTTCTCTCTGGGGATTACTATGGCCACACAAGTGTGCCATTAAGATAGTTAAATCTGTCAGGGTTTTGCCATCATGGTTCCTATATTTGACGTCACTTTATAAAGAATACCACTGGAATGAATGTATTTGATCTGAAGACCTGAAGTAAAACTATTATGTTCCAGTTTCCAATTAACTGCAGCTCTTATTCTGTCTTCCCTAGACTCTTTAAGGTCCATGCCCAAATGTCCAAAAGATACATATACAAATATGTGCAAATTCCATAAAGATATACACATAAGCAACATCCCAGAGATATATTTATCCAGTCACATGTTTTTGATATACATATATGTAAATGTGTGTAGACAGATAGAAAGATAGATAGATTACGTGCAACTAATATTCCCTCATCTTATATATGGACAAACAAAATATTCAAACTGTTTCCACACTCTCTCTGTCCTTCGTACAATCTATCTATCTATCTATCTATCTATCTATCTATCTATCTATCTATAGATAGATATATCTTCCAAAAATGAGCAGCTAGAGGTTTACTTTCCAACTATTCCTAGTTCTACAAAGTACCATGTTAGAGAAAGATCTTAATAGAACCTTGAAATAACATATTACTATAGATAACTTTGATTCCAGCTCAACTCAGCACACAGCTTCCACCTTTTCAGAATATATCAGTAGCAATACACATGGGAATAGAGTCAGGGGCTCTTCATTACAATGGGGAAGTTGTGGGGAAAATTCTTGGTGGGGCTGGTCTGAAAGGTAGCCAAGTATGCTTCCAATAGACTGTGCTCAGTACTGGAAGAGCTGAGAAATTGATAAATCAGGAGCTAGACTAATATAATCAAGTAGAACTTAGATGTCTTCCAGAAAAAACAAGTTATGTCAGTTAAATTCCGTGAGTTCAGATATTTTAACAAAGAATTTGGGGCTTGTGAATCGCCTCAAAGAAAGGATTGCCCATTACAATTCTAAAAACTCCCATTAGATATGAGAGAGGAAATTATTGATCCATGACAGCATTATATTTATGTGGTTTATCCTGAGTACTCAAAGTCTGACTTGGAGGCATTGCTTTCCCTAAAGGTTGACAGAAGGGTTGTTAGAGCTCTGGGAGCTGAAATTCATATCACAATCCCCTTATGAACAGCTAACTCCTTAAATGGATCAAGTTAGAAATCCTCATTCTGATTTGATCTGACATGCCTTCTTTCATAGAAACAGCCTACTCATTATTTGACTGAATTTATCTTAAGGATCATGTTTTTGGAATTGTAGAGAAATGGTCTCAATAATAAACTAAAAATGATTAAACTATTGTTTTCCCATTGTTGCTGTTTTAATAGTACTTGATAGTATTTTAAAGTGCTTAGTATAAATATTTTTAAAATGTAACATAATAGATCAGACATATACAATGCCAAAAACAAAATAAAACAACAGAAAATAACCAAGATGACCAGCCATGCACAGCACCAAAAACTGATAGTGATATCAATAATAAAAATAATAATAATTATTAAATAAATGAATGAACAGATAAACAAAACAACACAACCAAAATAACTTGCCAATATTCTTTCATGGTTGTTTTGCTATTTAGCTGGCTCTGAGAAGTACTCAGAGAAGATGCAATCACTAGCAATATAGCCTGAAAAATAGAAGGGCATATGAAAGCTTTTTTTTTGGGGGGGTGGGAGGGTGTAACTACCAGTGTTCTGTTAAAGATTATTCTGCATACATACACAGGTAATATTTGTACAATTATGTCTTCTTGCCCGGATGGATATTAAAGAGACATGGTGGCAAAGCACAGAATCAAGTGAGATCTTGGTTCAAATTTTACCTCTGCACAGCAAGTATTTTTTCCTATGCGATACATTCCACCTGTCTTAGACTCTATCTTAATCTATAAAATAAATAAAAGGAATATGTACATACATATATATATATATATATATATATATATATATGTATATGTGTGTGTGTGTGTGTGTATATATATACACACACACACATAATACTGTTGTTGTTAGGAACATAGCATACTGTGGGGCTGAAAGTAAAAAAGGGAAGCATAGAAATTATGAACATAGTAGCGTAGATGGTAATAGTAGTTGTGGTAGAAGTGAGTTGTGTTATCTGTTGGAACAAGATTAGAGAACAGTATGTTTCATCAATGACTTCAGAATAAAGCTACTGTCTCTGCTACCTACTCTATGTTGAGCATATAATTTTAGCTTTTTAGACCTTGATTGCCTAAATTACAAATCCAGGAATTGTATTGGATTGCCTCTAATCTCCCTTTCAACTCTAAATTCCTGATATTATAGTTCTAGGGTGGATTCAGTGGTTAAATAAAAAGGATTGAATAGAGACTGAGAAAAGTAGTGTATGCTAATATGGGTGTTAACCTTGGAAAGCAGATGAGTGTCCCTTTGGATGAGGTATGCAAACAGAATGAATGAAAAGAAAACATGCATCTGGGGCTAGGATTTTGACTTTATTGTTTTCATCTTCCTTATTACTGATACATATATCAGCACAGGGTGAGCTTTCACAAAATGTTCTCCCTTCAGATTTGGCCCCAGACATTCCATTTGAATCAACAGACTTCTGGATTCTGTTAATAATTTGGAAGAAGGACTGAGCAGGTGAGCTTAAAGTGACCTGGTGCTTGGAGTGTCAGAGAAATGCACAATTCATGTTTGTAAATGAAGATCAACCTAGTTGTAACAGACCCCCCATTAGTAGAATATTGCATACTTCGAAGTTTATGACACTGTTCCATGAGAGTGCTAGTTCACACCCTAAGGGAGCACCTTCATCATCTTAAGTGCTTTAGTTTGTTGTAATTTTCATGATTTCAAAATAAACAAATGAAAAATGAATATTTAAAGTTTGTTGCTGTTGCTTTTAGTATTAGGCTATATGATAAAACAACTTATGAATTTTTAGCTTTTCCCCCATTGAATTTTTAAAAGTGACTAGTCATTTTTATTTTGCAGGTAGTCTTCCTACTACATAAAACAAGTTAAGTAGTTATGTGCTTTGCCTGGCAGCAATTATATTTTTTTTCCATTCTAATTTATTTTTTTTAATTTTATTAATTAATTTTGATTTATCAATAATCACTTCCATATGCTTTTGAGTTTAGAATTTTTCTCCCCCTTCCTCCCAACGACCCTGCCCAAGACAGCACACAATCTGATATAGGCTACACAAATACATTCCTATTAAACATATTTTCACATTAGTGTTGTTTAAGTAAAAATTAAAACCAATAGGAGGAACCATCAGAAAGAGGAAACAGAACTCAACAGAAGAGAAAAAAATAACAATTCAACTTCTGTAGTTATTTCTTTGGATATGGATAGCATTTTCCATCACGAGGCCTCTGGAGATGTCTTAGATCCTTGTATTGCTGGGAAGGGTTAACTTTATCAATATTAGTCATCGCACAATGTGGCTTTTATTGTGTACAACATTATCTTGGTTCTGCTCATTTCACTCAGCATCAGACCATACAAGTCTTTTCCAGGTTTTTCTGAAGTCAGCCTGTTCATCATTACTTATGGCACAATAGTATTCCATTACATTCATATACCACAACTTGCTCAGCCATTCCCCAATTCATGGACATCCTTTCAATTTCCAATTCTTTGCCACCATAAAAAGAGCTACTATGAATATTTTTGTGCATGTGGGTCCTTTTCCCATTTTTATGATCTCTTTGGGATGTAGCCCTAGAAGTGCTATTGCTGGGTCAAAGGGTATGCACATTTTTATAGCCCTTTGGGCATAGTACCAAATTGTTCTCCAGAATGCTTGAATCATTTCACAACTCCTCCAACAATGCATTAGTATTCCAATTTTCCCACATCTTCTCCATCATTTATCATTTTCCTGTTTTATCATGTTGGCCAGTCTGATAGGTGTGATGAAGCACCTCAGAGTTATTTTCATTTGTATTTCTCTAACCAACAATGATTTAGAGCATTTTTTCATAAGATGGCTTTAATTTCTTCATCTGAGAACTTTCTGTTCATATCCTTTGACCATTTTATCAATTGTGGAATGGCTTGTATTCATATAAATTTGTCTTAATTCTCTATGTATTTTAGAAATGAGGCCCTTATCAGAGAGACTGGTTGTACAAATTCTCTCCCAATTTTCTACCTTCCTTGTAATCTTAGTTGCATTGGCTTTGATTGTGCAAAAACTTTTCAATTTAATGTAGTAAAAATTATTCCTTTTGCTTTTCATAATGTTCTCTATCTCTTGTTTGATCATGAATTCTTCTGTTCTCCATAGATCTGATAAGTAAACTATTCCTTGCTCTCCCCGTTTGCTTACAGTATCAGCTTTTGTATCTA
This sequence comes from Phascolarctos cinereus, assembly GCF_003287225.1. Taxonomy (NCBI): domain Eukaryota; kingdom Metazoa; phylum Chordata; class Mammalia; order Diprotodontia; family Phascolarctidae; genus Phascolarctos; species Phascolarctos cinereus. The sequence goes on along the minus strand of NW_027556180.1, from coordinate 136,098,030 downwards.
AATCATGACCCTATTTTGACTTTATTTTGGTATATGGTGTGAGATTTGGGTCTATGCCTAGTTTCTACCATATTCTTTTCCAGTTTTCCCAGCAGTTTTTTTCAACAAGTGGGTTCTTATCCCAGAAGCTGGGGTCTTTGGGTTTATCAAATAATATATTACTATAGTCATTGACTACTGTGTGTTGCATATTTAACCTATTCCACTGATCCACCATCTATTTCTTAGCCAGTACCAAGCAGGTTTGATGACTGCTGCTTTATAATACAATTTAAGATCAGAAATTTTTAGGCCATCTTCCCCTGCATTTTTTTTTCATTAGTTCCCTTGATATTCTGGACCTTTTGTTCTTCCAAATGAATCTTGTTATTATTTTTTCTGACTCTATAAAATAATTTTTTAGTAGTTTGATTGGTATGGCACTGAATAAGCAAATTACTTTAGGTAGAATTGCCATTTTTATTATATTAGCTTGGCCTACCCATGAGCAGCTGATGTTTTTCCAATTATTTAGATCTGACTTTATTTGTGTGAGAGTGTTTTGTAATTGCTGGCACCAATTTTAAAATTATAGTTTAAATCAATGATGCCAATAGGAATTTAAAAAAAAAGGAAACTACTATTTCAATTACAAAAGAAAGTATTAATATCATGAATAAGAAATCTTAAGTGCCTCTAAGAAATTTTTTTAAAAGAAAGAGGAGGGAAGAGAGAACCTTGGGAGTTTCACTTGAATGGATTATTATTATGGGGGAGAAGAATTTCATATTCTACTAATCTGGATCAAGATTCATAGAGGTGTTGCGATTTTGTGATTTTTTCCTTGTGGTAGATCAGAGAGGATTTGGAAGCTACAATTAGGAAAGCATATCATTGGTAATGGAGTCATTTGGTTATCCTTAATTACCCTACTCAACTAAATAAGGGTTAAAAAAAAACACTCATTTACAGTAATGAAAAATCATGTTGTTTGTTATACATCTTTGTATCATGTTTTGAAGTTTGATTTTGGAAAAATAATTGAAAGCTGTAATAATTAATTTTTATCTGAACTCTAAATTCCAGACTAATAATACTTAGCCTATTTTTTCTAGATATGTATACTGTTTTTCAAAGAACAGGCAATCCTTTATATAATACCAAAGATACATTTACATTTTTGCTTCCTTGGCTGGAAGTTTCACCCCACATTTAATTCAACATCGATATATGTTATTGTTGTACTTTGAAATACTGTAAAAAGAGTCTTGAAAGTTGAGCCTGAAGCAATGTAACTTCTCTACAGATAGCTGGGAAATGACTGCCGTTGACAGCTCTTGCTTAAACACTACTCTCAGTTGCAGACTAGCATAGTAATAGGAAAAGGAAATGTTGTCTTCAAGACTTAACCAGCTTAAAGCAGAAGTAACAGATTTCAATGTGAAACAAGCTTGCTTTGTGATCTAAGTGACAGAGTTACAAGTTGGTAGTTTTGTCACACTCATATACTTCCCCCCCATTTTTTTTAAAGAAGAAAGATTTACCTATCAACAACATTGGTTATTATGCCAATTCAGCTTAGTTTCTATACACACACACACATATACACATATATATATATATACATATATATATGCACTATATATATACATATATAATGTGTCCGTGTATATGCATATTGAGACAGTGCTGTGTACTATTAAGAGATATGGTGACATTTTGAGAGAATTATAAGAACTATGAACAGTACTATCACCCCCAAAATAATTCAAATAATTTGAGCATGTAAATTTTCATGCACTGCTAGAGTCAATATTGTGAAATAGCATACTAGAACTGTAGTCAGAAAATCTGGCTCCAAATATCTGATTTTTTTCATTAGTTATGTGAGCAGGGTAAATTTAAACGTTTTTTAAAACAGTTTCCTTATCTCTAAAATGGACAGATAATCCTCTGATTACCTACCTCAAAGAGTTATTGCAAAGGACATATCATGCAAGTACCATATAAACGTTCAAAATTATTAGTATTATTTTGTTATAGTATTGTACCCATAAATCATACGTATTTATTATGTTGTTTCCCCACTGACAAGTAGCTGAAAGTGGTGGAATTTAAATACGTGTTAATAGAGATAATAGAAGAATAAGCAGGAATAGGCCTATGATGGTTTACTTCATCACATGTTGCTGCTTCTTCTCAGATGGAAAAAGGAGGGAGGGAGTTCCAGATTTCAGAGAGATATGACGTAAACAAAGGTAAGCATATCTTAATATTTTATGCATTTAAAAAAATCAGTCCCATGAATATTTATTGAATGCCTATATTCATCAAAGATTTAAGGTAGCTCTATTAAATAAGTGAAAATATTTCACAAGAAGTAATGCTGAAATATTAACTCAAGAAGTCAAAAATTGCCTTGTAGGTTTCAAGATCTTATATTGGTATTAATGAGTACTTAGGCCTTATAACTGGACTGTGTCAATGAAGTAGTGTGCCTCACTAGAATGGAATAAATCTGACAAAAAAAAAAAAAGCAATGGAGTAGCATGATATATCAAGAAATTTTATACCTTTATGGAAAATCTCAAACTAGAGTAGGGAATCATGATGTAAAGCAATTTGTTGAGGTTAAGGAAGGATGAACAAAAAAATGTTGACTTTGTTGCCATTTCTTAGAGAAGTTTAACTCGTATAAATTTACACCTAAAAGAGAGAAAAAGGATCAAAAAACAAACATTCAAATTTATTTTCAGGTTTAGAGGCATAACAGTTGAAGCCAATACTGATTTAGAATGTGAAATCATGTATAAAACATTTTAAAGAAATGCATTGAAGATTAAAATAGTATCTCCCAAAAAATAAACAATGAAAAGCAGTGGAAGATAATAGTAAATCTAGATATACATATACACACTGACATATGTGAAGAAAGTGTGGTAGAAAGAAAGGAAGAAGGATTGAAGGAAGGAAAAAAGGAAGAAACTAAGAAATTTATTGAGAGAGACAAGAAATTCATCTGCAAGGAATATGGAAAGAAATGAGTAAGTCTGGTGGCAAAGGCCAGGTGTGCTTAGCAAGTATAAGCATGTGAGACGGATGTGCTCAGGGCAGGAGCCTCATTGACATAGCTGAAGGACAGATGACTTGATCATACTCCAACTGATCAGAAGGATTGTTGGTGACTTTCAACTTATCAAGAGGGCATAAGCAGCCTTGTCTGTCTGTAGTTTTGGGCTCCTTAAAACATCCTGTTAAACCAAAACTTGGAATTAGGGAATGGGTCTGAAGAGCCAAGTAGTGCAGGGATTCTAGATTCACTCCTGGAATCTGGATTTGTGGTCAATAACTAACCAGAGGAGAAGGGAAAACAAGTGTTGGTAGGAAGTTTGAGGATGAAGGGCCTCCACTGGAAGGTCTTTGTTAAATGAAATGGGGCCTGGATCTCCCAGATTATGGGAGCATGGAAGAAAAAAATCCCTAGGGTATGACATCTCCTTGTATTACAATTTACTGGGATTTATATAGGATCCTGAACTCACTATATTTATTGTTTCTTATTTTTAAAAATTACTTAGTAGAGAAAAATGTTACCTAAAAGACTTTTCTCTAATAAGATGTATCCCATGCATGAATTAAGGTCATATATGATTCCATTATAGACACAATTACAAGCATAACTTTGTTCAATAATTCTCTGATTATCAATTCCAAAAAAAGGAATAAAAAGATCCACACTTCCCAAAGATGTTTTTGATTATCATAGATAATGGCCTAAATGGAAATTCCAAAAGAAAAAAAAGGGATTTCCTATGGGTAGTGAGGTAATTCTAGTTTCATATTATTTTGCATTAATTTCATCAAGTCCTTGAACACAAAAAAGGTCACCTCAAAAAGAACTGGCTTAGCAATCCACAAGGGGAAAAAGTACATTAAGAATACTTAGTAGTGAAAAAATGACATGAAGTTGAATGGGCATCTCAGTGAATTAGTGTACAAAATATACATCCTGGAAAGGTATAGAAGATTGATAATATGGAGGATCCATAAACAAATAGAACATAAAGAATAGTTTAAAAGATCACATTTGAAAAAAATAATGTTAATTATTAAAAGCTATTTAATTCTTATTACCAACTAGCATCTTCCCCCCCCACTGAATAGTATTTTATTTTTTACAATTACATGTAAAGATATATTTCAACATTCACTTTTATAAGATTTTGAATTCCAAATTTTTGTACCTCTTTTCCCTCTCCCCTTCCCAAGAGGGCAAGCAATCTGATATAGGCTATACATAGTACAATCATTTTAAGCATATTTCCAAATTAGTCATGTGAAAGAAGAATCAGAACAAAAGGGAAAAAAAAACCAAAAAAATGAAAATAATAAGCTTCCATCTGCATTCAGACTCCATTTTCCACTTTCCAAATCCACTTTCTTTGGATGTGGAAAGCATTTTCCATTATGAGTCTTTTGGAATTGTCTTATATCCTCATATTGCAGAGAAGAGTGGAGTCTGTCAAAGTTGGTCACCACACAATGTTTATGTTACCGTGTACAGTTTCCTACTGGTTATGCTTACTTCACTCAGCACCAGTTTCTGTAAGTATTTCCAGGTTTTTCTGAAATCTGCATGCTCATTATTTCTAATAACACAATAGTATTTCTTTACATTCATATACCACAGCTTGTTCAGCCATTCCACAATTGACGGGAATCCCCTCAATTTCCAATTCTTTGCCACCAAACAAACAAACACAAAAGGCTACTATAAATATTTTTTTGTAAATGTGGTTCCTTTTTCCTTTTTGATGATCTCTTTGGGATACAGACCTAAAAGGCATTGCTAGGTCAAAGGGTATGCACAGTTTTATAGCCCTTTGGGCATAGTTCTAAATTGCTGTCCAGAATGTCTGGATCAGTACACAACTCCAAATATAATGTTCTGATTTTCCCAATCTTCTCCAAAATTTATCATTCTCCTGTTTTGTCTTGTTAACCAATCTGATAGGTGTGAAGTGGTACCTCAGAGTTCTTTTTATTTGTTTTTCTCTAATCAATAGTGATTTAGAGCACTTTTTTTAATATGACTATGCATAGCTTTAATTTCTTCATCTGAAAACTAGCTGTCTATATCCTTTCACCATTTACCAACTGGGAAATGACTTATATTCTTACATATTTGCCTCAGGTCTCTACATATTTTTAGAAATGAGGCTTTTATGAGAAACATTGGCCATAAAAATTGTTTCCCAGCTTTCTGCTTTCCTTCTAATCTTGGTTGCATTGGCTTTTTTCTTGCAAAAAACTTTTCTATTTAATATAATCAAAACTATCCATTTTTACATTTCATAATGTTCTCTATCTCTTGTTTGGTCATAAATTCTTCTTTTCTCCATAGATCTGACATGTAAACTATTCCTTGCTTTCTTAATTTTCTTATGGTATCACCATTTATGTTTAAATCTTGTACCCATTTTGACCTCGTCTTGGTATACAGGTTAAGATGTTGGTCTATGCCTAGTTTCTGCCATGCTAATTTCCAGTTTTTCTATCACTCCTTGTCAAATAGTGAGTTCTTATCCCAGAAGCTAGAGTCTTTGGGTTTATCAAATATAGGATTACTATAGTCTTTAATTACTGTGTGTTGTGAACCTAACCTATTCCACTAATTCACCCCTCTATTTCTTAGCCAGTACCAAATAGTTTTTATGATTGCTACTTTATTATATAGTTTTAGATCTTGTACAACTGGGCCAACTTCATTTGCTTTTTTTCATTAATTCTCTTGATATTCTTGAAAATTTGTTCTTACAGATGAATTTTGTTATTTTTTCTAGCCTTATAAAATAATTTTTGGTAGTTTAATTTGTATGGCACTGAATAAGTAAATTAATTTGGGTAGAACTATCATTTTTATTATATTAGCTCAGCCTACCCTTGCATCTTTTTTTAAGAATCAATATTTTCTTAGTAATATAAACAGGATGTAAATCATAGAAAAAATACTACAAATTGAAAATTTTACAAATTGTACATATCCTGAGGGCAATGGAATGAAAAATGTAGGTGCTCAAGTAAGTTCTTTGAGGACAAAGATTATTTTATTTTTTGTTTTTGTGTTTCCAGAACCTATTATATTACTCATATAATTCTATATTGTCTTGTACATAAGAAGCTTTAAAAGCGAGTAGGTCATTCACAACAAATAAAGGAGTTAGATTAGTGTTTTATGGAGAGAAAAACAAAATAGATCAATAGCCTGGATCTCCTGATACCTTTAAAATATGAGATCCAGAGAAACACATCATGGATATTGAGTAGACCATCTAAGGAGCATATATGGAAGGACAGGGACAAGAATAACATAGTATGAAGAAGATATGGATGGGTAATTTTTTTCAATGATAGATGAAGAAACCAAACAGAAAAGATCTTGACTACATTGAAGTGAGAAGATCCACAGATAATCAGATCAGGAGACCAGGCTTTCATGAGAGTATACTATATGCTACTATCCAGCCAGATTGCTGAAATGGATGGCAAATTACTGATCTAAATTGCAAAATGTTCAAAGAAGAAGGATCTGATAATGAACTCTGTCTCTGTCTCAATATCTACTGGGTATTTCTGTTACTAACAGAATAGCTTATCAATTCTTTACTTACCCTGTCAATAATTGTTTTTTTTTTTTCTGTAGGTCGAGAAAACAGAATGGAGAACTTTTTTTAAAACTTAATTCTGAGGAATGGGGAAGAAAAAGTTGAGGTAGAAATGAAAAGAATCTTAGAATAAATGGATCTTGTCATTTTAGAATTCATGGATATTGAAAAGGAAAATGCTGGACATTGCCAAATATGTATTCTAGAGTGTTACATCATTTTTTAAAGAAAGGTTTTCAGAAAAGCTATGATGTATGTATGTATGCATATATGTATTTTGTATATATAGTTGTGTGTATATATCTATATCTATATCTATATCTATATCTATATCTATATCTATATCTATATATATGCCTGTGTACATATGTACATCTGTAGGATTTTGTAAAGATGCATGTGTGTATATATGTGTGTGTGTGTGTGTGTGTGTGTGTGTGTATAAATGCCCACACACACATTATAGCTTAAGCTTCCAAAAGAGAAATTAGCTTTAGAGAAGTAAGACACACCGAAGAACATAATTCTGATGAGGTAAATAACAATTATTCTAATAAAGAAGAACAGAGACCAGTAGACTGAGGCGGCTACACAGAGAGTTTTGCAGTAAGCAGAGATTAAAAAACAACATGTACTAAAGAAAGAAACAAGAATACATAATTCCAAATGAATACAAATGAATGGAAAAAAAAAACATTGGCTAACACATTCTCCGGAAAACTAAAGATCAGGAAAAACTGAATGTTCAAAAAATTGCAAGTGGTATGAAATAAGCCTCTTCTATTCCTTTTCTAATCTATGTTGAGGAGAAGGGAAGGAAAAAAGCAAGAAAAGGATAGGTGCAATGCATGTTAGTAAATGGAATGATGACCACAAATGATGAAAAAAAAACAAACAGAAATGGTCCAATTTATTTTTATTTCTCTTTTCTTTGATAAATATCATAATAATAGGAATAACTGGAAATTAAAACCCAACATAATTAGAGACCTTAAGAAAACAAGTGGCAAATGAATTAAAAACATCAGGGAATTGAAGTTATATATGGGATTGCAGAACAATTGTTAGTGACCTGAGAAATTATGGAGAATTGGAAAGAGGATAAAGTGGGAAATGATGTACAAAATGAGAAAAGAATGGCTTCTTTAAGCTATAAGCTAACTGCACAATAGTCACATAATTATCCTATAATAATCTCATTAATGTATCTCAAGTAAAATTGAAGACTGGTTTATTATATGGGTAATTTTGAGATTAAACATAATGAAACAATGAAAACAAAAGGTCATGATAACTGTAATTCAATATGATTTCTTTAGAACAAAACACAACATAATTAAATGGATTTCTTTTATTTAAAAGTTTACTAAACTGATAGATCCTGGCATTGCATAATATAGTTCATCTGGATTTCAGCAAGACTTTTGACATTCTTTCATTCTAAACTTTTAGATAAGATTAAATTGTTACACAAAATGAGAAAGAGTTGAACATGAATATCCCAAATGTCAGGTAATAAATAGGTGTCAGGAAGTCCCAAGTTGTGTATAGTGGAAATACATTTAAAAAAATAGTTTCTTAAGAAATATTAAGAATTACCATTTACAGAATTTTCCCTTTAGGAAAATGAGTAGAACAAAAGCTAAGGCCTTTCTTAGGGAAATGGTTTAAAGGTAATGAATTTACTTCTTGCTCATATTTGTTCAAGGATGGCCATTGTCTTTTGCAACCAAGGTAAATTCTATCTTTCCTTGAGAGGGAAGTACTCTCAATAATTTCAATTCTGTTTAGCTTCTGAATGTAGATGTCTAGGTGGGGCACCAGTGATTGCTCAAGGGCAGTGGTCCAAGACAGATGGGATTGTGACTCAGTCATTCAAATCATTTTGGCATACTAACCCACACTACATTTAACATCTCTTTTCTATGTTCGTGATTCCTATAAATGTTACATGCCATCATCTTGGGACACAGAATCATGTTGAAAGTCATGGAGGACTATGCCACTTTATACAACTTTCTGTTAAGGCTAGACTTGCTTGCCTGTAATAGATTAGTCATAAATTAAAGGACATTGCTTTTCTAAGATGTATCTCAAAATGCATTACACAGTACTAGGATTTGTACCATTTTCCTCCATGCTTTAGGACATAGACCTTTGGCCTTATTGTGTTCAATACTTTTATCCATGACAAGTACAATGAGAGATGAAGTTATTTATGACTTTTTGATTGACTTTGAGAGAAAAGGGAAAGTTTATGTATTGGTTGGTAGAACCAAGATCCTAAAATAGTCACTACAGACTAGAACAATATAGCAAATTTTATAGCATGATAATAATGAGAAAAATGCTAAACGCTATACTTTTTTTAAAAAATGACAAATGAACAAGTATATGATGAATGAGATGTTGTAGTACAACAATAACAAGTGGGAATGAAGTCTAATATACTTGAGAGAGAAGCACCTAAGATAATTTCTAGCAGTTTTGTTTTATACTTTATAGCAAAGAGAACATTTAATTATGGCTAAAGCTAAGGTAAGGTGATGAATTAAACAGAATATTCAATCCACTAAGTTACTATATTCTGCTCAAAATATATCTAGAATATTTTAACCCTTAGTCCCACTCCAGCCATAGTATATTAGGAAGGCCATTAAGAAATTTTAGAGTGTCCATAGGAAGATGAAGAAAGTGATAAGTAATTAGAATTCACGTTATGAGAATCATTTGAAGTAACTCGACTTATTTAATCTGGAGAATATAAAACTTGCTTTCCTCGTGTTCCAATGTGGTAAGGTAGTGTGCCAGCTTGGTGGCATACCAAATAGAGTACTAGTTTTGGAGTCAAGAAGACCTGAGTTCAAATCCGGCTTCAGATACATGCTAACAATGTGATCTTAGATAAGTCACTTAATTTTTGTTTGCCTCCATTTCCTCAACTTTAAAATAGGAATAATAATAGCAGCTATCTCTTAAGACTGTTGTAGGGATTGAAAGAGATGATATTTATAATGTGCTTAACAGAATTCCTGGCACATAGTAGCTGCTATACAAATACTAGCTACAAGTTATTACTATTAGTAGTAGTAATAGTCCAAAAGAGGAGTTCAGACAGATTAATAGCAATAGTAGGTAATAGAAGTCTCCTCTGCTATTGAAAGTACCATTTGCTTTGGCTTGATCAGTTTTGGGTAGGCAGAGTAGACAGTTGCTAACTCTAAAATTAGTGGAATCAGGGGGAATATGCTATTACTCCTCACTGAAGAAATCCTTCCAGTTTGCTCAATTAAGCTTGAGATATCACTAATTTTCGTAAAACCTTTCATTTCAAAAAAATATGTTAATTCAAATTTTCATTGAAATGTAAATAACATTATCACATCCTTTTTTCATTTGACTTACCCTGTCAATAATTTCTTTTTTTCATAGGTAGAGAAAACAGAATGGAGAACTTTTTTTTTAAACTTAATTCTGAGGAATGAGGAAGATAGAAAGATGGAGCACTTGAGGTATGGAAAGAAAGAATAGAATGTAAGCAGGATGAGGTTCGGAGAAAATTTGAAGGAAAGGAATGCTAGGGACATCAAAGTTTGCTTCAGGCTAATCCTATGCCTGGAGTTTGGAGAAACAAAGCAAAACATCATATTTCCCTTGATTAATACTGCTAGTTAGCACAAAGCCTTTGCTTTTTGTCATTTAAAAATACCTAAACGAAGGCCTTCAATTTTGACCATGGTTGACAAATCTTGTTAAGATACAATACTGTGGTTTGAGCTAAACTTTTTTTTAAGGAGTTCTGAGGTACAAAATGTAGGATGTAGTAAAGAAAGGAATGAAAACCAACATGTTTAAGTATTTTATACATAGCTAGGGATTTGGTTTCTCAGGTCCCTTTATATTTTCCAGGACACATTTTCTTGTCTTTCATTATATAATTGTCTGCTACTCTTCAGTAATACTGGTTGATAAGTAACAACAAACCTGACCAATTTGGAAAAGTAGAGATTCATTTTCTGGGATCCCTATAGACCTCAACAATACATTTTCTGTCAGGAATGATTGATTCCTAGAAATAATGTGAATTGTAAACCAGGCACTCTTTCCATTTTGGAGGGTTTGTTTGTTTGTTGTTATTTTTTTAAGCTAAAATGCTGTTGTTGTTTGTTTTTTGTTTTGTTTTTTTAAGCTAAAATGTCCTATACACAGAAAATCTATACATTCATTTGGCTTTCCTTTAACAATTTACATCTATAATCATTTCACTTCTTATGAATTGATCAACCATAAGTACAATATACTTATGTTCACATGCCATAAATCATTAGTTTTAGAAAAATGGATTAGATGATAAGATTTTTTTTCACCAGATGACAGTATCTTTTGAATTGAATATAGAAAAGACAATCAAAACTCTATTTCAGAATTTTATCAGATTTGACTATGTCAAAACATATTGTTAAAATCTGAAATCTAAAAAATAATGTATTATGAAAAATATATGGAAGATTATCTAATGGTTCAAAGGATTGGATTTTTGTATTTTAAACTAAACCTTTGTATAAGCCTTTTTAATATTGTTGATATGAATAATGTTGTTGAAATCAAAACACACATCCAATTTTAATTCTCTGGCATGTCAAAGCTAAACACATTGTAGTAGACTGGAAAAGGAATTCAGAGAATAATACTGATAACCTGCCACTAAATAATTATAACTAAGAGGGTCACAGCTTTTTAGTCTCTTAATAACGCCTCTCTTATTCTTTTTAATAGTTTTGAAGGTAGAGGTTCATGAAGTATAATTCTATTGTCTCCCATATCAACTGGCAACATTAAGCCTCAAAAAATGAAGCAGTAGTGGACTACTTGACTGGATTAAAGAGAAAGCATTCCATTTTTATTACTGTAAAACTATATTGATTAAAACCTCATCTAAAAACTTATTTTGCCTCCAACCCTTAGAGGATAGGTGAAGAATAGAAGGATAGATTTAAAGCTTGCAAGGACACTTTGACTAATTTCTGAATAGTAAAAAATATATCAAGATAATGGACATACTACTATCTCTCTTTCTCTAACTCCTTTTGGAGAGGCATTTGCAACACATTCTCGTCTCCTGGCTTGACAATCAAGGTCATAAAATGCATGTTCATATTTCCTTTTCTCTATTCTCTTTTCTTTCTTTTCTCTTCTACCAGCCCCCAAAACCTCAGTCATGACTTTGTGATAAGTAAACTAGTCCAAAGTGACCCAAAGAGATATTCTGAGTTGTAATTTCAGTTTGGTTTAGTTCTAGGATTATAATCTCAATGTATAAATTCCATTTTAGGTTGACTCTCATGTACTTATTGTTACAAATTTCCATGAAATCTTACAAGCTCATACTAAATACATGTCCCAAACTTCCCTCTCCCTTCATCAGTCTCTTCTAACTATAAGTGACTATTTGAAATTTATGAATGAGATTTTGCACGTAATTCTTTTAGCCTAACGCCCCATGGTCTACTTACTGATTCATCTCAATACTTGTTCCCTAAGAAAAAGGAGTCAAATGAGCTCTAAATTTGCTTTCTAACAGTATTCAGAACAAAACTATTTTGGAATCTGGTTTGCAAGTGGATTTCTATATGCCTGGGAGGTTGGGTGAGGCATTATTTTATTAGGTGATATCAGAGCTCTCTTCTTTCTCAACCATTTTAGGATTCTATGATATAGGAAGAATCCATCCTTCTTCTAACTCCTAATATTTATTAAACTGTGGTTATTGGCAATGCCATTACCCAGCTCTTTATGGTGCTGTTCAGGTAATTGGCCAATACCAGTTCACAACTTTAGTATGCCAAATGTGTGGAAAATATTTTATTATTGTGAGGGTCTACAAAAGAAGAAAAAACAACATACACATCCAGATATATATCTACATCACAGGAAAGACTTGAGGGAAGAAAATAATCAAAAGAAACTAGTTGGTACAGTGGATCAAGTACTGAACATGGATCAGGAAGACAAGTTCAAATCTGACCTCAGATACTTTCTAACTATGTTAGTCAGTACCACTAAGGTTTCTCATTAGTAAAATAAAGATAATAGTAGCACCTACCACCCATGCTTACTATGAGGAAAAAATGAGATTACATTTGTAAAGCAATTTGGAAAAACTTAAAGCTCTGGGGAAATGCCAGCTAGTATTATAATCACAAAACAGACAAAATTTTACTTAGCTTCATTGCTTATGCCTTTTGTTATCCTTAGGCACATATTTTTTACCAAAACCCCTATTTTTATACTGATGAATAACATCTTAATAAAAGATAGCCTAGGGGCAGCTAGGTGGTGCAGTGGATGAAGCACCGGCCCTGAAGCCAGGAGGACCTGAGTTCAAATCCAGCCTCAGACCAAACACTTGACACTTGCTGGTTGTGTGACCCTGGGCAAGTCACTCAACCTCAGTTGCCTTAAAAAAAAAGATAGCCTAAATATCACAAGTTTATGAGCATTGCTGGAGTACTCAATTTTAGTATTAGGGTACCCAGTCATATACAATATCCATTTTCACTCTTCCACCCCATTCCCTAAGCCTCTGCATATTTGTTATCAATTTATTTAGGTAAAGAGATTACCCTAAAGGTAAGCAATTCTAATGAATACATACATTAATAGCTATTCTTGTTGGATATTAACCCATGTGATCTTTTAAAAATTTGTTTCTTTCCTCCATCAGAAAATACAAAGCCATGATAATATAAGTTGTGACCTGGTTTGTTATTATTGTTATTTTTAAATGTGTGGTACTCAGTACTATAAGAATAGCAAAACTTGTTACTTAAGTAATGGCTAAACTATTTACCCCTAGTTTGTTTTTAATGGCTACAGTAGTGGGGAAAGACGGTTGTGAATGCATCCTGGGAAATATTCCTTTAGGTCTTTGACCTTAATTTACATTCTCATCAGGCAGAAAACAGAGAATCACATTTTATCAATTTTCTAATTCTACCTGCCAAGCATTTCTCCCTTGACAGTCAAAGGATGGTGAACAGCTGCCTGAAATGCTGGTACTCACCTATTATAGCTACTCGGAGACAGTTTTAAACGGGGTAAGAATTTGTTCCTTGCAGCCAGACAATCTGGACGCTGGAATGGAGTTGGATAGCATTTGGATTGACCTAATTTGTTAATTCCCAAAATTCAAACTCACTCATAAATTACAGTCCCAGATAGAACTGGAAAGGATCTTAGAGAACTTATCAACAGTTATCTCATAAGGTAAGAGAGAAGCCTATCAGATACTCTAAAGGATCAGAATATTGGTCATCTGACTTTAGAAGGCATCGTTTGGGGCTCGTGGCTCCTCCTCTGGGGCACTCTCTCTTCAAGAGGGATCTGTTGCTGTCCTTGGTAGCACTGAATCCTTTCAACTTCACAGGCCCGACCCCACCCCACCCTAGCCTACAACCACCCACATTAGGAGCCGAAAACTAGCAGGAAAAGAAGGCGAAGGTGGCAGTGGCAGCAGCCGCTGGTGGCCGCTCGAACCCCGATGATGTCTTCCTCCTCCTGCCATCCCCTGCCGCCTCTCCATTGAGCCTTCCTACGAGAGAAGATGAACCAGAGTCAGAGATATAGAGAGCAAAAAACAGCACGTGCTCCATCCAGCTACGAGGACCCTCCTCTCTGTGGAGGGAAGGGGGATTTCCAGCAGCGACACATCGTTGGTGAAGGGAATCGCACAGTGAGCAGCCCCCTGAGAGAGGGGAAGCCCACAGCCCTTTGTGGTGTGCAAGCCAGCGCTGACTGCCAAACGAGGTCTGTTTGAGCAAGTTATGCCAATAGAAATATATGTTGAGGTGGATTATTACTTCAATTGATAATCCTACTACTCATTCTTTGAAGGATATTGGTTCTTCCGACTCATCCAATTCAAAAGGGCAGAGAAGGTTCCCCTTGACCTAAACTGAAAGACTTCAAGGTCTACTCTTTCTCTTCCACCAGAACCTGTGGAGATTATCAGAAGTAAAAATTTTTCCTGGAGAGTTAAAATAAATGTAGATGGCTTTAACCACGAAGTGCTGTGGAGGACCTTGGATAGACTTCCAAGAACATGCTTAGGGAAGCTCCGAGACTGTAATACTCATGAAACCCTGCTGGAAGTGTGTGATGACTACAATTTGAATGAGAACGAATATTTCTTTGATTGGCGCCCAGGAGCCTTTATGTCCATTTTAAATTTCTACAGGACAGGGAAACTCCACATGATGGAAGAAATGTGTGCCCTCTCTTTTGGCCAAGAGCTTGATTACTGGGAGATTGATGAAATATACTTAGAGTCTTGTTGCCAAGCAAGATACCATCAAAAGAAAGAACAAATGAATGAAGAGTTGAGACATGAGGCAGAGACTATGAGAGAGAGAGAAGAGAGAGAGAGAGAGAGAGGAGAGAGAGAGAGAGGGAGAAGAGTTTGATAACACCTGCTGTTCTGAAAAAAGGAAGAAACTCTGGGACTTGCTAGAGAAGCCTAATTCATCAGTAGTTGCAAAGGATTGTCTTGAGGATCAGTCAACTAACATTTATCAAACACCTGCTATGTGCCAGACATTGTGATCTTGGCCATTGTATCCATTCTATTCATCATGCTATGCACCATTGCCCTGTCTCTCAACACCCTACCTGAACTTCAAGAAATGGATGAATTTTGTCAGCCCAATGACAACCCACAGTTAGCACATGTTGAGGCTGTCTGCATAGCCTGGTTTACAAAGCAGTACCTTTTATGCTTCCTGTCCTCACCAAATAAGTGGAAGTTCTTTAAAGGTTCATTAAATGTAATTGAGTTGCTGGCCATTTTGCCATATTATGTCACCATTTTCTTCACTAAGTCCAACAAGAGCATGTACCAGTTCCAGAACATCAGGTGGGTGGTACAGATCTTCTATATTATGAGGATTCTCTGGATTCTGAAACTTGCCAGACATTCACCATGCCTCCAGTCTTTGGGATTCACTCTGAGATGGAGTTACAATGAATTGGGCTTGTTGATACTCTTTTTAGCCATAGGGATAATGATACTTTCTAGTCTTGTGTTTTTGTTTTTGTTTTTGTTTTTTTGCAGAGAAGGATGTCTCTAATATCCCTGCCTCCTTTTGGTGGGCTACTATCACCATGACCACTTTACGGTATGGTGATATCTACCCTAAAACTTTATTGGGAAAAATTGTGGGAGGCCTCTGCTGTATAGCTGGTGTGCTAGTGATTGCACTTACAATGGTAAAACATCGTGAACAATTTCTCCAAGTTTTACAAGGAACAAAAACATCAGGAGAAAGCAATTAAAATGCAGAAGCCCTGGAGCGGGCTAGAAGAAATGGAAGTATAGTTTCCATGAACTTAAAAGATGCCTTTGCTCAGAGTATAGAACTTATTGATGTGGCTCTGAAGAAAGTGGAAGATTCTGCCAACACTAAGGACCCAATAGATGATAACCACCTGTCTCCAAGCTGATGGAAGTGGGCCAGGAAGGCATTGGCTGAAAACAGCTCCAACAAATCCTATGAGAATAAGTACAGGAAGTGAGTCAGAAAGATTCCCATGAACAGCTCAACAATACTTCTTCAAACCCACAGCATTTGAGTGCTCACAAACTGGGAATACTATACAAGGAAATTACTAAGAGTACAAAGCCCCACTCACACTTGAATGCCTCTGACTTCCAAGAGCACGCTGAAAAACCACCAGTGTACAAGGAGGAGACTGAGATGGAGGAGGTGGCCTGCCCTCAGGAGCACCTGGCTTTAGCCCAGATGGAGGTCATCGTGGACACAAGGAGCACCTCTAGTATTGACAGCTTCACCAGCTGTGCCACTAACTTCACAGAAACTGAAAGATCCTCCCTCTCACCCTATGCCAGCACTCAGTTACAAATGAGATTCCTAGCTGACTCCACTGGGGCAGAAGAGCACCAAGAGTCAAGGGACTCACATTTTCAGCCTCACCAGGGAAAAATAGTTCTGCCCCTAGAGATGCTATGTTTGAATACATTCCAATTGACACCAGTGGGAGCAAAACCCCATTCTGGGCTGCATGGTCCTCCACAATTGGACAGTGCAACCGAGAGTCCAAAAAGGTCTCTAAAAGTTAGCACTCCTCTTAAGTCCAGGTCCCTGAAAGTGAACTCCAAGGAGAGCAGAGGCAGTGCCTCCCGGACCCCACCGAGTAATTGCCAGGCCCTTGCAAGTCACCACTATGGCAGACTTTATTCTACCCACACCCCAACATATCAGCACCATTCTCTTAAAGGAAAATTCTCCCCAGGGAGAGAGACACTTGCTGGGGGCTGAGGTCTCAGGGCTCTGCCAAGAACTTGTAAAAGGTTCATCCCCTCTGTTTCCCAAACAAAAACTATTTCCTTTCTCTTCAAGAGAAACGAGGAGCTTCACTGAAATAGAGACTGGAGAAGATGAAGACTTCTTGGAGCTCCATGGAGCTTCAGAGGACAGGCAGCCAGACCCCAGCACAAACTGCTGTGAGGATAAGCACAGCAAAGGAAGAGACCCTTTAACAGAAGAGACCAGGAGGTGAAGCCAAAGTGGTGGAGTGAAAGCAATGACTTGCTCGAACACTCCCCCAAACTCCTCCAAATACCTATTAAAAATTACTCTAAACAAATTTTAAAGTGGCAGAACCCACAAAAAGACAGAGTGAAGTAAATTTCCAGCCCAAGGCAATCTGAATGGTTGATCAGAAAAGTATATCAAGCCAGGCGAGAGGAGCTCAATTTCACCTGGGCACACAGGCCACAGCTAACCTGGATCAGGCCTCAGAGGACAGAATTGTTGGCAGCTGCAGTGGTTTTCAGACTTCTCAACCCACAAATACCAAAGCAACTTAGGTCAGTGGGAAAAGTCTGTTTCTGTGGTGAGAGAGGAGCTAGGTCTCAGCCTCAGTTTCCCGAGGGAGCAGAGCCTTGGGGTGGTGGCTTCCTCCTGAGCTTCTGGACCACAGAGTGAGGGGGAACCCAGTGGCTGATAAAAGGGGATTGCAGGGATCTCTCTGCTGGTTCAGGATTCTCTTACTTTGCCCGTGCTTGGATCTGGGTCACAAGTCTGGGTGGTGGTCCTGGGGCAAGGAGGAGAGCTGGCATGGTGGAGCTTTTAGCAACTGGGGAGAAGAAACTCTCCTCACAGTTCTAAGACAGAAAAGACTGCTTGTGGTGACTAACAGACCAGAGCACAGGCCAGGAAAGGAGTAAACACCTCACCCCTTGTCATACCACTTTGGAAAAATTGAAAATTTACAGGTCCCTAGAAGTATCTCTGAAAACAGTTGTACAAACCCCTGAAGCTTTGGACAGTATATTCTCCACACTGGAAGCAGACCTCTACCTTAACAAAGAGTTAACTCAAGTAATTCGCTGGGATCATGAGCAAACTTGGCAAAAAAAGACTCAGACTACATTATCTCACTTTGGTGACAAAGAAGATCAAAACACACAACCAGAAGAAGACAACAAAGTCAGAGCTCCTACATCCAAAGTCTCCAAGTAAAACATGAATGAGTCCCAGGCCTTGAAAGAGCTCGAAAGGGATTTTGAGAACCAAGTGAGAGAAGTAGAGGAAAAACTGGGAAGAGAAATTAGAGTGATGCAAGAATATCATGAAAAACAAGTCAACAGCTGGCTAAAGGAGACCCAAAAAAATACTGAAGAAAATAACACCTTAAAAAATAGACTAACCCAAATGGCAAAAGAAGTCCAAAAAGCCAATGAGGAGAATGCCCTAAAAAAGCAAAATTTGCCAAATGGAAAAAGAAGTCCAAAAGATTACTGAAGAAAATATTTCCTTAAAAATTAGAGTAGAGCAATTGGAAGCTAGTGACTTTATGAGAAATCAAAACACTATAAAACAAATCCAAAAGAATGAAAAAATAAAAGATAATGTGAAATTTCTCATTGGAAAAACAACTGTCCTGGAAAATAGATCCAGGACACAGAATTTTTTTTTTAATTTTTGTAAAAAGTTTTTTAAATTTATTTTGATTTATCAACAATCATTTCCATATGCTTTTGAGTTGAAAATTTTTCTCCCCCTTCCTTCCCCCCACCTTCCCCAAGACAGCACACAATCTGATATAGGCTTTACATTTACATACCCATTCAACATATTTTCACATTAGTGAAGTTGGAAGTAAAAATTAAAACCAACAGGAGAAACCATCAGAATGATGAAACAAAGCTCAACAAAAGGTAAAAATGAGTGATAGCGATTCAACTTCCACAGTTCTTTCTATGGCTGTGGACAGCATTTTCCATCCCAAGGCCACTGGAGATGTCTTAGATCCTCATAATGCTGAGAAGCATTCAGCTTAACAATCTTAGTCATCACATAACATGGCTGTTACTGTGTACAAAGTCCTCTTGGTTCTTCTCACTTCACTCAGCATCAGACCATATAAGTCTTCCCAGGTTTTTCTGAAGTCAGCCTGTTCATCATTTCTTATAGTACAATAGTATTCCATTACATTCATAGACCACAACTTGCTCAGCCATTCCCCAATTGATGGGCATCCTCTCAACTTCCAATTCTTTGCCACCACAAAAACAGCTGCTATGAATATTTTTGTACATGTGGGTCCTTTTGCCATTTGTTTGATCTCTTTGGGATATAGCCCTAGAAGTGTTACTGCTGGACCAAAGGGTATGCACATTTTTGTAGCCCTTTAGGCATAGTTCCAAATTGTTCTCCAAAATGGTTGGATCCTTTCACAACTCCACCAACAATGTATTAGTGTTCCAATTTTCCCACATCTTCTCCAACATTTATCATTTTCCTGGTTTGTCATGTTCGCCAATCTGACAGGTGTGATGTGGTACCTCAGAGCTGTTTTGATTTGCATTTCTCTAATCAATAACAATTTAGAGCATTTTTTCATATGACTATAGATGGCTTTAATTTCTTCATCTGAGAACTGTCTGTTCATATCCTTTGACTTTATCAATTGGGGAATGGCTTGTGTTCTTATAAATTTGTCTTAATTCTTTATATATTTTAGAAATGAGGCCTTTATCAGAGAATGGTTGTAAAAATTCTTTCCCAATTTTCTACCTTCCTTCTAATCTTAGTTGCATTGGCTTTGTTTGTGCAAAAACTTTTCAATTTAATGTAATCAAAATTATCCATTTTGCTTTTCATAATGTTCTCTATCTCCTGTTTGGTCATGAATTCTTCTGTTCTCCATAGATCTGATAGGTAAACTATTCCTTGTTCTCCCAGTTTACTTATGGTATCAGCCTTTATATCTAAGTCATGAACCCATTTTGACTTTATTTTGGTATATGGTGTGAGATTTGGGTCTATGCCTAGTTTCTGCCATACTCTTTTCCAGTTTTCCCAGCAGTTTTTTTCAAAGAGTGGGTTCTTATCCCAGAAGCTGGGGTCTTTGGGTTTATCAAATAATAGATTACTATAGTCATTGACTACTGTGTCTTGCATATTTAACCTATTCCACTGATCCACCTCCTTGTTTCTTAGCCAGTACCAAGCAGTTTTGATGATTGCTGCTTTATAATACAATTTAAGATCTGGAATTGCTAGGCCACCTTCCCCTGCATTTCTTTTCATTAGTTCCTTTGATATTCTGGACCTTTTGTTTTTCCAAATGAATCTTGTTATTATTTTTTTAACTCTATAAAATAATTTTTTGGTAGTTTGATTGGTATGGCACTGAATAAGTAAATTAGCTTAGGTAGGATTGTCATTTTTATTATATTAGCTCGCCTACCCATGAGCAACTGATGTTTTTCCAATTATTTAGATCTGATTTTATTTGTGTGAAAAGTGTTTTGTAATTGTGTTCATAGAGTTCCTGGGTTTGTTTCGGAGGTAGACTCCTAAATATTTTATAATGTCTACAGTAAGTTTAAATGGGATTTCTCTTTCTATCTCTTGCTGTTGGGCTTTGTTGGTAATATATAGAAATGCTGATGATTTATGTGGGTTTATTTTATAGCCTGCAACTTTGCTAAAGTTGTTTATTATTTCAAGTAGTTTTTTACTTGATTCTCTAGGATTCTCTAAGTATATCATCATGTCATCTGCAAAGAGTGATAGCTTTGTTTCTTCTTTGCCTATTCTAATGCCTTCAATTTCTTTTTCTTCTCTTATTGCTAAAGCTAAGTTTCCAGTACAATATTGAATAACAGTGGTGATAATGGACATCCTTGTTTCACACCTGATCTTATTAGAAATGCTTCTAGCCTGTCCCCATTTCATATAATGCTTGCTGAAGGTTTTAGATAAATGCTATTTATTATTTTAAGGAAGACTCCATTTATACCTATGCTTTCTAGTGTTTTTAATAGGAATGGGTGTTGTATTTTATCAAAAGCTTTTTCTGCATCTATTGAGATGATCATGTGGCTTCTGTTGGTTTTGTTGTTGATATGGTCAATGATGCTGATAGTTTTCCTAATATTCAATCAACCCTGCATTCCTGGTATAAGTCCTACCTGGTCGTGGTGCATTATTCTTGTGATAAGTTGCTGCAATCTACTTACTAGTAGTTCGTTTAAAAGTTTTGCATCTATACTCATTAGAGAAATTGGTCTATAATTTTCTTTCTCTATTTTGACTCTTCCTGGTTTAGATATCAACAACATATGTGCCTCATAAAAAGAATTTGGTAAGACTCCTTCTTCACCTGTTTTCCCAAATACTCTATATAGTATTGGAATTAATTGTTCTTTAAATGTTTGATAGAATTCACATGTAAATCCATCTGGCCCTGGAAATTTTTTCCTAGGGAGTTCATCAATGGCTTGTTCAATTTCTTTTTCTGAGATAGGGTTATTTAAGTATTTTACTTCCTCTTCAGTATATAGTTGGGCAAAATAATTCCTATTTATTGCTTTAATTTCCTGTTCCTTGGTGGTAGCTTCACCCTTTTCATTCTTGATACTAGTAATTTGGTTTTCTTCTTTCTTTTCTTTAATTAAATTAACCAAAGGCTATTTATTTTATTGGTTTTTTTCATAAAACCAGCTCTTAGTTTTATTAATTAGTTCAATAGTTTTGTTAATTTCAATTTTACTAATTTTTGCTTTGGTTTTCAATATTTCTAATTTGGTGTTTAGTTAAGGATTTTTAATTTGTTCTTTTTCTAGTTTTTTTAATTGTATGCCCAATTCATTAATCTCCTCTTTTTCTATTTTATTTCTGAAAGCATTTATAGATATAAAACTTCCCCTAAGAACTGCTTTCACTGCATCCCATAGGTTTGGGTATGTTGTCTTATTATTGTCATTCTCTTGAATGAAATTATTGATTGTTTCTATGATTTGTTCTTTGACCCAATCATTTTTTAAGATTAGATTATTTAGTTTCCAACTATTTTTTAGTCTATCTTTCCATGGCCCTTTATTATGTATAATTTTTATTGCATCATGATCTGAAAAGGATGCATTCAATATTTCTGCCTTTCTGCATTGGATTGTGAGGTTTTTATGCCCTAGTACATGGTCAGTTTTTGTGTATGTGCCATGTACTGCCGAGAAAAAAGTATATTCCTTTCTATCCCCATTCGGTTTTCTCCTGAGGTCTATCATACCTAACTTTTCTAATGTTCTATTCACCTCCTTAACTTCTTTCTTGTTTATTTTGTGGTTAGACTTATCTAGTGCCGAGAGGGGGAGGTTCAGGTCCTCCACTAGTATAGTTTTGCTCTCTCTTTCTTCCTGTAACTCCCTGAACTTCTCCTATAAGAATATGGATGCTATACCATTTGGTGCATATATGTTTAGTAATGATATTACTTCATTGTCTATGGTGCCTTTTAGCAGGATGTAGTTTCCTTCCTTATCTCTTTTGATTAGATCTATTTTTGCTTTTGCTTTGTCTGAGATCAGGATTGCTACCCCTGCTTTTTTCACTTCAGCTGATGCATAATATATTCTGCTCCAACATTTTACCTTTACCCCGTATGTGTCACTCTTTTTTCAAATGTGTTTCCGGTAAACAACATATTGTAGGATTATGGTTTTTAATCCAATCTGCAATCCATTTCCTTTTTATGGGAAAGTTCATCCCATTCACATTCACAGTTATGATTACTATCTGTGTCTTTTTCTCCATCCTTTTCCCCCTATTTATGCTTTTCTTTCTCCTTTTTCCTTTCTGCCCTTCACTAGTGTTTTGCTTTTGACCACCACCTCCTTCATTCCCTTCCCCCTTTTATTATCCCTTTCCCTTTTCTTCCCCTTTAGTCTTACTGCTTGTTCCCTCCCTTCTTTCCACCCCTCCCTTTTCTTTCCCCCTTCCATTTTCTTTCCCCTCTTCCCTCCTACTGCCTATAGGGCAAGTTAGATTTCTATACCTAACTGATTATATTATGCCCTTCTTGAGCCAAATCTGATGAGAAAGAGGTTCAGACAATGCTCCCCCCCTTCTTTCCCTCTGCTATAATAGGATTTTGTGTCTTTTCCTGTAATGTAATTTACCCTTGTCTGCCTCCTCCTTTCTCAGTACCTTTTCTAAGATCAGATTGATCCACTTATTTGGATGCATTTAACCCACTTGATTAGATTTTTTTTTTATCATTACATCAAAGTCAACCAATATCCACCCTCTTCATGTATACTCTCTTAACATGGTGTAATAACAATACAGTTCTCAAGGGCTGCAAGTCTCATATTCCTTTGTAGGGGTTTAAACAGCCCCCCCCCTTATTAACAACATATTGTATCCTTCTGTCCCATTTACCTTTTTAAGTACTTCTTGAGTCCTGTACTTGAAGATCAAATTTTTTGTTGAGCTCTGGTCTTTTTATCAGGAAAGTTTGGAAGTCTCCTTTTTTGTTGAATACCTATCTCCTCCCTTGAAAAATGATGCTCATTTTTGCTGGGTAATTGATCCTTGGCTGCATTCCAAGCTCCTTTGCCTTAGCGAATATCATGTTCCATGCCCTGCGGTATTTTAATGTAGAAGCTGCAAGGTCCTATGTAATCCTGACTGTGGTTCCATGACATTTAAATTGCTTCTTTCTGGCTGCTTGCAGGATTTCTTCATAATAGGAGGCTGCAGGGCTCTGACAGCTCACCTGGTGTTGGGTTGGAATCAGCAATGGCCGGGGTTTTAGGAAGCCTTTAGCTTGTTTTCTTCACCTCCTTTCTGATGAATGCCCCTGGGTACTTATCTGCCTGGGGTCCCTTGTAGTTTTGCCTCCCTTATTTTTGCTGAGCCACTGGAAGATCCATTTGCTGGGCTACTGCTGCTCCCTGTCTTTCTTCTAGTTCAGGTGTTCCAGGGTTTTTTTTTTTTTCTGGGGTGATATTTTCTGGGTTTTCAGAAGTTCTTAGGGGAAAGTGAGAACGACTACCTTTTCACTCTGCCATCTTGGCTCCCGGAAGTGGAAGTCTCATGTGTCCAGGAGAGAGAATTTAAAAATTATTGGACTACCTGAAAGCCATGATCAAAAAAAGAGCCTAAATATCATCTTTCAAGATATTATCAAGGAAAACTCCCCTGATATTTTAGAAACAGAAGGCAAAATAGAAATTGACAGAATCCACCAATCTCCTCCTGAAACAGATCCCCAAAGGAAAACTCCCAGGAATATTGTAGCCAAATTCCAGAGTTCCCAGGTCAAGGATAAAATATTACAAGCTGCCAGAAAGAAACAGTTCAAGTATTGTGGAAACACAGTCAGGATAACACAAGATTTAGCAGCTTCTACCTTAAAGGACCGCAGGGTATGGAATATAATATTCCAGAGGGCAAAGGAGACAGATTTACAACCAAGAATCACCTACCCAGCAAAACTGAGTATAATCTTTCAGGGGAAAAATTGGTCATTCAGTGAAATAGAGGACTTTCAAGAATTCTTTTTTTTTCATATTCCATTTGGTTTATTTTTTTAGTGTCCATGACTCAGTAATCAGAGAGCAGGCAGTTCAGGAGACTCCAGTTCTGACTCCTCATGCCTCAAACTCATACTCAAAGTATTGTGGATCGAAATAGTGGTTTTGGACGTAGTTATCCTCCCCACCACTGCTGTAGCTCTTGCCATCAGAATGGAAAGCAACACTGTTGATGGGGCCAAAGTGACCCTTGACTCTTCCAAACTCCTCTTCAAAGGCAAGGTGGAAGAATCTGGCCTCAAAATTGCCAGTAGTGGTGAAGGTTGTGGTGACATCCATGGCCTCCTGCCTACAGCCCAGGACTACATGTTTGTAGATGGGGGAAAGAGCAGCTGAGTTGATAGGTCACTCCATTCTGAATGTTTTTTGGTGCTCAAGGGTTGTAGAGTCAAAGAGCTTGGCTGTATTGTCCTTAGAAGCAGTGACGAACATTGTCATGTCCCAGGATGCCTGAATGTCATTGATCTGCCTCAAGTGTTCCTTGACATTCACCGTCACTTCTCCAGACTTAGCACTGTACTGATTGAGCTCCCCATTTTCATGGCCAGCAATGATGCACTCCCCCAAGGGTTCCCAAACAGCACTCATGATCTTAGCATCAGCATTACAGGGGATCTTCATGTATGGTTCATTGCTGTCTATCTGGCTGGGGTCCAGGAGATCAAAGAAACTGACAAAGCCCTGGTACCCCATCTGCTTGTCCGTGGAGAACATGAGTATGTTGCCTCCAAAGTCAAATCCACATGTATTGACAGCTGAGTTGGTCTTCAGCAGAGCCAGCTGCTTCCCTGTCTCACAATCCCAGAGGCGGCAATTGTTGTTGGCAGAGCCGGTGAAGACATGTTTGGCGTCCCAATCAGCGTCCACACACCACACAGCTCCAGTGTGCCCAGTGCAGGTGCCCAGCCTCTCTCCATTTACTGAGTACCATACATTGACAATAGGGTCCTTGGCCACAGTGAAGAGCAGGTCTCCCTCGCAGTTGTATTTGATCTGCGTGATGGATCGCTTGTGGCCCTGGAGCAGGATCGGTTTCATCTGGGTGGCTGCAGCGACTGCCCCAGCACCACAGATCCTCAGGGCAGGATGAAAGGCCTACTGGAAGAGCACTTTCAAGCATTCGTGATGAAAAGACCTTAGCTGAATAGAAAATTTGACTTTCAAATACAAGACTCAAGTGGTGCATGAAAAGGTAAACAGGAAAGAGAAATCATAAGAGACTTATTAAGGTTGAACTGCTTACATTCCCGCATGGAAAGATGATATTTATAATTCATGAGACCTTTGTCAGTATTACAGTAGATGGAGGGAAAAAATTATATGAATGTATGGATAGATAAATAGATAGATAGATAGATAGATAGATAGATAGATAGATAGATAGATAGATAGATAGATAGATTGCACAAGGTGAGTTGAAGTTTAAGGGGTCATATCTGGAGAATAAAATTAAGGGATGAGAGGATTATACTAGGAGAAGAAGAAAGGGAGAGGTAGAACAGGGTAAATTATCTCACACAAAAAAACAGAAAACAAAAGGCTCTTAAAGTGGAGAGGAAATGGGGGGAGGTGAGAGGGAATGAGTGAATCTTATTCTAGTCAGATTTGGCTTAAGGAGGGAATAACATTGGGCATGGAAATCTGTCTTACCCTACAGGAAAACAGGGGGAGAAGGGGACAAGAGAGCAGGGGGATGATAGAAAAGAAGGCAGATTGGGAAATGGGGTAATTGGAAGCAAATACTTCTGAGGACAGACAGGGTCAAAAGAAAGAATAGAATAAATGGGAGTGCAGGATATGATTAAGGGAAATAGAGTTAGTTTTTCACAATATGCCTACTATGGTAGTGTTTTGCATAACTGTACATGTATAACCTATATTGAGTTGCTTGCCTTTTCAATGAGGGTGGGGGGGAGGGAGGAAGGGAGAAAATTTAAAACCCAAAGTTTTAAAAGCATATGTTTAAAAAAAATGTTTTCACATGCAACTGGGAAATAAGAAATAAAGGAAATGGGGTACAGAAGTCTATCCTGCCCTACAGGAAAATAGAAGGGGAAGGGGATAAGATAAGAGGGGGAAAGATAGAAGAGAGGGCAGAATAGGGGAAGGAATATTCAGAATGCATGCCATCTTGGGGTGGGGGGAGGGATGAGATGGGGAGAAAATTTGGAACTCAAAATCTTGTGGAAGTAAATGTTGAAAACTAAAAATAAATTTATATATATATATATAAAAAGAAAACTAAGTATGAACTCCAAACTACGATGAAACATTAACTAAGGCAAACCTCAAAACAAACATAAATGTGAATTGTCATCATGTCATCTTTATTTCTTTATTTTATTTCTTAAGTGAAGAACATATATAGAATTTTAAAATTGAAAAAAAAAACCTGTGAACCTAAACCCACTGTTCTCCTTAGAGACAAAGATGGCATGTGAGAGATTATATCCTCCCAGCTGTTGGAGTTAATGTTCCTATGTTTGTTCTTAGTATAACTTTGAAATAAATATGTATTTCTTTTCAAAAGCTAATTTATCTCTTCAGGAGTTAAATGGAATTGTAGTGTAGAGTTCAGCCAAAATTGGAGAAAGACCATAGTAGGGTAAGGTTATATCAATGGCAGAGAATAGATACCTGCAACCCCCTTACAGATATCAGAGAATTCTGAGGTGAAATGTAACACACCTTTAGGAAGTGGTTGGGGGGTGAGGCAGGGTAACACTATTATACTAAGAATTACATTCAAATGTAAGTACTAAAGTACATTACAACACTAAAGGGAATTATTAGTAACCAATATCATATTTTCTTTTCACAGGTTAATTGTTCTGCTCTGTACATAAAACACCATGGTATGATTTTAGTCAATCATAGCCCCATTTAAAGTTTTCTTGGTAAAAATAATGCCATTTGTTTCTCCAACTTATTTTACAGATGAGGAAACTGAGGCAAACAGGGTTAGGTGACTTGCCCAAGGTCACATAGCTAAGTAAATATCTGAGGCTGGATTTGAACTTACGTCCTCCTCACTCCTTCCTCACAGCCTGTACTCCACCTAGTATACCACCTAGAAGCCTGTCTCTTACCTGTGGTTCCAAGAAGCTGTAGCATGTGCACGAACCACACACCAGTAAAACCTTCTCGGCAAACAGGCTAAACTATTTTGAGGGTAACTGACAGGCCTCAGACATGTTGGCAAGTTAGGGGGATGTTTACTCCAACCATGTTAAGACTTCCTTGGCAGAATGGACAGATGAATAAAATTTGTTCCAACAGCCATGAAGGTGGAGGTGTCTAAAGCAGTGCTAAGGAGTTCTTAGAGTTTGGTCAGACATCGAAGATGCCAAGGTTATCCACTGCACTCTGGGCCATCACTAATCATCATGACTTTTGTCCTTCTACTAAGGTCAGTGATCTAGGAAGACAGAGTGAGGCTGATGACTTGGTTCAACTCTGCTTCATTTCAATTCAGACACAAATGATGTTATTGATCCAATTCAAAAGTGAAGGATGAACAACATTTTAGTAAATAATCCTTTGGAAATAATCCTTTGAAAATAAATAATCCTTTAAAAAATAAACAAATGTAGATTTTTTGGGGGGAGACAGAATAAAAGAGAAACATTTAAAAACAACAAAAATAAGAACACTTGTGTGTGTGTATGTGTGTGTGTGGTGAGGGAAATAGAGATAAAACTGCTCTGTTAAGAAAAAGAAATCTTTGGAAATAATCTGAACACTAGTACAAGAAGTTTCTGCCTGGCTTAGTCTGTGGGATAATTAACTGTTGTGGGTCTTCAGGATTAGAGTCTATATATGGTCACCATAGGCAATCAATGGGAATGATTTAAGTCAGAAAGACTTTCCTCCATCAATATTAATTTATACATAAATGTATGCATGTGCATTGCCTAACTTATTGTCTCAACTACTTTTGCTGTGAAGGCAACACCAAAAACATGAAGTCAAATCATCCCTAAGTAAACCAGATGGGAAAAATCAATTTGTCTCTCTGGAATGTGAGGTAAAACCATTTTCATGCAAATGTCCTTTCCACAGCTCTACTTTACATTTGCATTGTGTTGTTCTGAAGAATTTGATACTTATTTTTGTGTTTAAAGAAATGACAGACTCTCAGAGTCCGTGAGGTGATGTTCTGATTTTATAACAATCTCATCAGAGCCACATCTATTCTAAAAGATTAAG
This sequence comes from Phascolarctos cinereus, assembly GCF_003287225.1. Lineage (NCBI taxonomy): Eukaryota > Metazoa > Chordata > Mammalia > Diprotodontia > Phascolarctidae > Phascolarctos > Phascolarctos cinereus. The sequence continues at coordinate 136,069,272 of NW_027556180.1, read as the reverse complement.
AAGGGTAGAAAGCCACATGCTAAAACTGACCAAGAATTCTGTTTTAGGGCTTAACATATTTTTTTTCTAGCAACAATCACCATGCCAACCAATAAAGAAAACTCAAAGAATGCAAGTTGAAAAAGCCCACAAGCCTCCTTGTTGTTTCAGCCTGACATTTGTTATGGTGTGTTGAGGCTGACAGAAAATGAAGCATGAAGTGTGAACACAAAAGAATCTTATTGTTATGGTCAGCATGTATGAAAAAGGAAAAAAAAAAACTAGCTACATTTATGTCTTCTCTTTCTAGCTTTCTACCAGACCTCAGAGTTATCTGTCTGCTTATTTAAAGCCATCTTAAGAATTTTGCTCAACTTGTTGATCCGCTTTACGAAAAAAAAAAAATTGCTTCCTCAAAAGTATTTCATTTATGTGAATATCAGTTGCTTCATTGCTTCTGGTTTTGCAGGTTTAACTTATGTCAGTTTGACAAAACTTTAAAAAGGCACATGGAAAGTGGGTAATGCAAATGCAAACTGCAAGGACAAATTAAACCCGTAGGCAAGCACACACACATATTCTCACATGCAAACATTTTCCTAATGCTATGAGAAGTAAATAACATTTCAAAAATTTATTCCTACCATAATTGTATAAGTTCTTTGTTTTTTGATAGCAATAGTTTCAAAACACTTTGCACATATTACTTCATTTGTTCCTCATGACAACATAGTTAAGTAAGTTATGCAAATATTATTCTCCTCATCTTATAGATGAGCAAGTTTAGCTTTATTCAATACTTCAAGGTCACACAAATAGTGTCAGGGCAGTTCAGAGACCAAAGGTGTCCTCATTCCCAGTGCGATGCTCTTTTCTATTTTGCCTCATTTATGCTTAGGATCATAGAATTATTGAATCATAGCTAGTCAAGAATTCAGAGACCATGAAATCCAGCTCCCCTCATTTTACAGACGAAGAAATAAACAGTCTCAGGGTTGTTATGGGATTTGTCCAAGGTCACATAGGTAGTACTTTATCTCTGTCCTCAATTTGTTCTCTTGCTCTATAAAGTGTTTTGGCTGCTACTACAAAATAGAATGGGATTTGGGATTTATTTTAGCACACTTTGTAATTTGTTGTTATCTACAGACATTATTTAATTTCACACAGAAAAGAAAATATGTTCCAACTTTGTCACTATAATACAATCAGTTCAATTCTGTCTACTAATAAATAAGCACCACCAAGTAGAATAAAAGTAAGAATCTCCAGAATCTCTTCCACATTCCTTTCTTGGTCAAGGTTAAGAAAAAAGCCATTTAATTCTAAGATCAGTTATCTTACTTTTGCATTCCCAAAGAAAATCCATTCATTCAGAAGAGCAGTCAATTAATATTATGGCCTCACATTTGAGTAGCAAAATTACACTTTTCAAAACACTTTTTACATGCCATTTTCTACAATCTGACATTGTAGAAAGAACAATGAATTAATGAATTTAGAGCCAGAGGCCTTGAATTTAAATTCCAGCTATACTACAAAACCTGTAACTGGAAAGTTACTTTCACTCTGGGTTGCTCTCTGGATTTCAGTTTCTTTTTCCTTAAATTAAATAGCAGGAATAGATGATCTCTGAGTTCATTCCAGCTTTGAATCAATGATCTCCTAGAAGCAAGTTTATCAGGTAGGCAGATGTGGTGTTTTATCCCCATTCTACTACTGAGCAGACCAATTTTACAAAGAAAGCAAATTAATTGTTTTGAATCTTACAACAAAGTATTGACAAAGCAGAGATGAAACTAAAGTCCATTGTTCTTTCTACAGGGCCAGGCTATCTCTCTACCTTATCTTCACACACTTGCTAACCTCAGGGATGGCTTTGGCCAAACTTTTATTCATCTTGGATATTTTCTGGTGCCTATGAGTGAGAACAAAAATTGAAAATAGACACTGTCTGGATTTTTACCATCTTTTGTTCAATGTGAAGCAATCATTCTAATTCAGTCATGTTTACAAGTTAAAATACATTTTAGAGGACATAATTCTGTTAAGCGTTTATTAAAACTGATCTAAAGGGCACACTTAATTGCTCACAGATGCCTCAGTAGGCTGTGGAAGGGCATGTCTTCATTACATTCATTCTTCATGTTTGCTTTATATATACAGTCATTAAAATATAATACCACTAAAATACCACATTGAATATTAACTTCCATATGGTTCTTACTCTATTTTGAAGCTCAATAAAATGTTCTATTAGTACATCTTTTTTTTAAACTAGAAGGGATGATTATTTTATGTGAAACTAGATTTACAGCTGTTTCTTAGAGCAGTCTTAAATATCATTCTGTACCACAGTATGATCTTCTTCACTGTTTAAGTATTTTCTGAAGGATTTCAATAATACTTTCCTGCTTCTATGATCTAGCTCATTTTCTAACCATGGAATGTCCTCACTTCCAGCTTTGACTTTTATTAGGCAAAATATCCATGCAAAACATTTTCCACTTGGATCTCATGTGGTATTAAAAAAAAAGAACTTAATGCATTCTTTATGCAGTTATATATATTTTAGGGAACTGTATATATGTCCCTTTACCCTGTCTGACCAGATTATAAGTTTCAGGATGATAACAATGTCTTATCAAAAAGCTGTTTCTTCCTCAGAATCTAGTGCAGGATTTTTCACATGGAAAATACTTAACGAATATTCTCCAAAATAAGCTTTTCCTTTATATAATAAATAATTTATGAAAAAAGGGGGAAATAAACTAAGAACCAGAATTATATATAATAAGGTCAAATTAGAGGTCTTTCTACTCATATCAGCATAAATTACAGATGTCCATTATGACCATTTCTATTTGACATAGAGGTAGAAATGCAAATCCTAACTTTATTAAAGAAATTATGGTTTTTTCATGTTAGAAATATTCAAAGATTATCCCATACACACTTTGCAGGAAGCCTCTTATAAAATCAAAACAGTTAAGCAGAACTAATAATACAATGTCCTCATCTAAAAGTACTTAGAAAATTTTATGTCTCTAACACCTATTTTTTTTTAGTTAAAACTAATTTTTTTTTCTCTCTCACCTCATTGGGGGAAGAGAAAAACAAATTTATTGCAACAAATATTAAGAAATAAAATTAATTCCATCAATGAGTATATAGAAATAATTTATATGTATAGATATGCAGCTATATGTATATGGAAAGAAATGTGAATGTGTGTGTATATATATGTATGTGTATATAGATATGTTGATACAGATGTAGATATGTATGTGTGTTTGTGTATGTATGTGTGTGTGTGTGTGTGTGTGTGTGTGTGTGTGTGTGTACCTGGAAGTCTGGCAATTCATTGAATATCTCTTGTTTTTTATTCAAGATTATGCTTAACTTTGCGAGTATGATACTTTTGGCTGCAATCCCACTTTTTTTGTTCTTTCATAAATAGTGTTCTAAGACCTGCAGTCTTTTTGTGTTGCTACTGCTAGGTCTTGTGTAATTATAATTGTGGATCTGACATATTTAAATCATTTTTCCTTGTTATATATAATATTTTCTCTTTGACCTGGGAGTTTCATATTTTGACTAGAATATTCCAGTAGATCTTCCTTGTAGAATCTCTTTCAGGTGGTGATAGATGATTTTTTTTCTATTTCTACTTTCCCTTCTTTTTTTTTAACACTTCAGAGCAATTTTCTTAAATTATTTCTTGTATTATTGTATCAATATTCCTTTTGTTATTGTAGTTTTCAGGTAGTCTGATTATTCTTATGTTTTCTCTTCTTGATCTATTCTCGTGATCAATTGTTTTTCTTGTAAGATGTTTTACACTCTCTTCTATTATTTTTTCATTCTTTATAGCTCATTTTAATATTCTTGGTCTCATAACTTCACTGGCTTCCCTTTGCCCAATTATAATTTTCAAGAAGTCATTTTCTTCTTTAAGATTCTGGATCTCCTTTTCCAGTTGGTTGACTTTCTTTTCATGATCTTCTTGTTTTTCTTGAATTGTTCCTATTGTTTTTCTAATTTTTTCCTCAATCTCTCTCATATGATTTTTAAAGCCTTTTTTTTAAGGTCTTTGAATTTTTCATGAGCAGGTGACCATTTGACACTACTCTTTGGGGTAGAAGAGGTTTTTTTTTTTTTGCTTCGGCATCCTCCTCTGAAGACAAAACTCAGTCTTCTTTATTTCTGTAGTATCTTTCTATAGTTCTCCTTTGTCTGACCATTTTTTTTTATTTGTAACAGTTTATTATTGTAATCTCCTCTAGTCCTGGAGGATAGGGGATGGTGCCTCTAGCCTCAGATCCTCCTTCAGTTCTTGTCTTTTTTCTGGAACTGAAACCAAGAACTCTGCCCTCCTGTAAGTGGTCACAGCTCCACTGCTTCTGTGCTCACTAGTGTGTGCTGGCTCCTTCTCACCCAGGGCCCTGTCTTGGCAACACAGCTGGGCCTGGCATCCATTATCAGCAGATGTTCCCTCAATCTTCTCCTCTTCAGATTCTCAACTCCCCTCACTGTTCAGGAGGTGAAAATTCCTACATCTGGGGCCAAGTTTACTTCCCAAACCAGCTAGACTCAGGGCTTACCATTTGCTATTTTGGTGGAACTAGCCTGGAGGTACTTCCACTTCACGGAGACCAAATTTTGTATCTTTTCTGGTTGTCCTGGGAGGACCACTGTCCTATCCCAACTCTTATTTATTTTTAATGTTCTATGTTCCTCCTGAGGTGCTATTTTATCTTGTGTGTGGGGAAAATCTAGAGAGCTTGGAATTTTCTGACCTACTACCGCCATCTTCCCAGAATCCTCTCTACAATTTTCTTTTCGGTTTTTATCTTACCCTGGTTTAGATATTAAGGCTCTATTTGTATCAAAAAAGGATTCTGATAAGTTATTTTTCGCTTTTTATTTCCCTGAATCTTTTTTGTATCTCTTTCTTTAAAAAAAAAAACAGTATTATACCCCTATAAGTTATTTTATGTTTAAATCCCCTCATACTCAACCTACCTCACTTTGTCATGTAGTTATATACTGATGGAGTTTTGTATAACCTACATATACTTTCCCTTTCAATATTTTATTTATTAGTACAAGTTTTCCTCTCCTTTATCTCTTGCCCTCAAAGCTTTAACATAATACATCATTAATCCCATAACATTAATGATAATAGTGCTATATTTTAAAATTTTTATAATTATCTAATAGAGTTACAAACTTAAGAAATGGAGGCACAGTTTGCTTTTGCTGCTATTGAGTACATGTTCATTAACTCAGAGTGGTGAGAACAAAGATAAAGACACAGGAAAATGAAGAATATGCTTGTTAAATAGGGAATATACAACCTTGGCCTTATCCTCCTCACTCTCACTCATCCTACGAATGCAATCTGTTATAAAATATTGTTTCTACCTTCACAGTCTCTACCTACTGAAATCCAACCTACACTCAAACTGATTTTTCTAACATTCAGATCTGCCTATGCAATCTTCCTATTCAATGCCAGAGACATGCTATTATTCTAGCTCCAAATAAAAAATATTTTCTTATTTAAATCCCTTTATAACTTTGTGCTTTCCTATCTTCCCAGTCTCTTTTATCCTCTTCCAAACACTTTATAATTCATCTAAATGGGCCTACTCACTATTCCTTAAGTATGATACTTTATCTCCTGACTTAGTATCTTTGCAGTGATTGTCCCTCAAGCAGAGGAAGTTTTCCTTCTTCACTGCTCTCTTACCCTCCCTTGATTGTTTCAAGACTTAGTTCATGTCCCACCTCCTGTAGGAGGCCTTTCCAAGCTTCTCCTCTTCCATCACCACCTTTAGAGCTTTCTGTATGAGATTATTACTTACCATTTATTATGAATATAAATTATATGATCTCTTTGAGGGCCAGAACAGAATTTTTGCCTTTCCTTGTATCACTAGTGCTTATTACAGGGCCCAGAACATAGTAAGCACTTCATAATTACTTTTTATTTTGGGTTTGTTTTTTTTTTTGGTTTTGTTTTTTTGGCTAGGCAATGGGGTTAAGTGACTTTCCCAGGGCAATGTGTCTGAGGCCAGATTTGAACTCAGGTCCTTCTGAATTCACGGGCCAGTGCTCTATCCACTGTGCCACTTAGCTGCCCCCATAAGTACTTTTTAAATAATAGACTTACATACTCCAAATTATAGCCAAATTGAATTAGTGGCAGGTTTTTGTTGTTGTTGTTGTTGCTGCTGCTGCAGTTGATTTATTTTTTCCCTATTTGAACTTTAATCCTTTTCAAAACAAAATTTCAGAGTGAGATACTTTGGAAGTAGAAAAATTTTCAGTGACAAGAAGTACTACCAACTGATAGGCAGATGAATTAAATGAAATACCACCATTCCTAGAAATTAGAGTTTCTAAAATCTCTAAGGACAACATAGTATAAGGGCCATCAACGTGACTATTAAAGTCTTTAATGCCAATAGTATGGAAGGAATAAAGAAGAAGACTAAATTATATGATAAAGTCATGTAGAAATGACTTGAAGATCAATACATGAAGGCAAACAGGGTTTGGAAATTTTTGTTATTCTATAGTTGAATAGCATGTATTTTGGATGAAATAACAAATGTTGAATTACAGTCACAAAAAAGGGTCTGAAAAATAATGATGAGTAATGAGAGTGCTCACTTCCCCTCTATGAAATAAGAGAAGAGTCATCAGAGATATCTAATCCCAAGCAGAAAGACAGCTTTCATTTAAAGGAAGAATGTGAAACGAATATAGCTGAAAGAGACCCAAGATGAAGGAGCGTTTGTTGGCAATTCAAAAAAAAAAATCATTGTGAACACATCTCTGTGCTCACTCATAAACTAGTACTGAGTGTTTATATGCTATTATGTTGGACAGCCAATTCTGCTTAGATAGTGAGACTGCTGCAGATGAATCAATGAGCTAATTCTGCAGGGCCTAAAGATTAAATTGGAATCTAAATATTGCTTTCCAAGACTAGGATTTCATGATCTGCATCATTCTAATTATCTTTTCTGCTAGAAGAAAACATTATAGATTGAACAAAACAACTAAAAGAAAACCATTATTTAGAAAGTGGTGCTTTTATGTAATTGAGAAAGTTAAGAATAAGTGGCCCCATTTTACCAAATCCCTATATACCTTTCTTGCATACAGGGCATCTCCTGAAGTTGATAAACTTCACATGAAGAAAAATATATGATTGGAGGAAATAAGGCTCGTAGCAGTACTAGATATTTTGTAACTGTGTGTCCCAATTGTGTCTATACCTCTGACAAGTGGAGCCCCAGGAAAAACTGCAAATGAAACAGCCAAAGCTTGTCTTCAGCACTATTGTTTTACCTCTCAGCAAATGTGAGAAGAATGAGACCTTCACATGCCAGCCCATTTATTGCCATAGAGAACTTCTTAGATAATCTCATTCCCCAAAACATTTCAATCATATAATTACAATTATATTCTTCCAACAAGGAGGAAAAAGGGACTACAAAAAACATTAACATTTACCACAATATCCTGTTGCATATTCATATAATGGTATCTTTATAAATCCCCTTTCAAAGTCTTCTTTCTAAGCCCTCAAGAACACCAAGGTCTTAAATTATTTCTTGGCAAGCCAGAATATTTGCACTAAATACCTCACCACTCCTACAATTCCATATACCTCATTTTGTTACATCCTTGATATGATTGCATTTATAGCTATGGATATATTTTTGGAATACTATATTGGCCTACTTGTTGAACATCATTTGATACAAAAACCAAACAAACAAAAATGCCACAATGACTTCCCAGGAAGAAATATTATGGTTGGATCCAAAAGAATACTAGACCAAAATGAACCCTAAGTATTAGTGTGGTAGACAGGGGATTTTTAGAAAAATGGTGGGGGGAAAGGTATTATCCAAAGTGAAATGAAGGATGAGGAAAAAAAAAACTTGCTTCTTGAGTAGAGTTTTCTAAGGATTCATCTTAGATGAGAAGTAGAATTGTGGTACCTATGATAAATACTCTTCTAACAACCAGGATTTCAGTATGAAGTAGATGTGAAAGCAGATTGTAAAACAGAGTCGATAAGCTTACTCAGAATCTAAGGAGATGGCCTCAGAACTGAAATAACCTTGATTGGGTGGCTAGAGAGACAGATTCCCAGTTAGAGCACACCCCTCAGTATCATTTGCATCCCAAGCTAGACAAACTGAATATATGCCTTATCTATATATCTGTGGGTCATTTGCATACTTTAATCACTAGATATCTTACCACTTATTGTAAAGTAGCTCTGTTTCTGCCTAAGAAGTGGGTTACTTTTGTTATGATTTACTTATAAGAAATCAGGACTGTCTATTGTCTCTTTGCATCTCCTATGCTTTGAATTGTACCTGGCACATAATAGGTGATTAATAAATGTTTACCAATTGACTGACTGAAGATTCAATATATAGCAATGACTTATTATTTTGCATTCTAACATTAGTTTCAAAATAGATGATATAACTATTTAAAAATACTTAAAGAAGTGTGACTATGATATTACTCTTGTTGTTTGCCTATCAGATATAGGTGCTGTGAGAATTAAAATAACTATTTGTTTTCTCTAGGAATCATAATGAAATCAGTAAGGTATGGCTAGTATCCTAGATCTGGAGTCAAGAAGATCAAGATTCAAACTCCATCTATTGTACTTAATAGGTGTCTGACCAAGTACAAGTCATTTAGTCTCTTTGAGACATAGGCAACTCACTAAGACTATAAATTATGAATTGACAGCCTAGTTGAAAGGCATTCCCATACTACTTGTATCCCTTAATTCTAACATACAATCCATTTTTCCCTATTTCTAGAACAAGCCTATATAAGATACTAGTCTATCTCCTGATAAAAGGAACTTCACATCATTGAGTTTTTTCAATGGCTGAAATAAAAACATAATTATTTTAAAATTTCATTTCAATAAACCTGTGCACTGTTTCATGTATGTACATTCTAAATGTGAACTTGTCAGTGGAATGTGGTTTCATTGGAATTACTCTATTGATTTAGACATGCCAATAATACTAGAATAGGTTTTTCAGTTCAGGAGAAAAAAAAAGGATTTCTGTATACTTAATAAGAAAGGAGCGGAGTTTTCAAAATACTTAGCTAAAATTATCCTCTTGACTCCAGGCTGCTGTCAAAGTTTCCTTGGAACAAAGTAAAGTCATCTTCTGAATAAACTATGCCCAAAGATAACCATAGTAATAATTTTGAAAGGACAATTCTTTCATGGTGCTAAGCTGAAGTCATAAATTTCCTGGCTCAATAATCGGAATAACTGAATGGTTCTAATTAAACTTTCATGTTAACAAGCCATCAATAGAAATGAATGGCCTTGGGTTTATACTATTTGCTGCTATTGTCAGTCTGGCTGCAGACAGTTTTCTGCCAGCCTAGCTGAAAAGGGCAATATTAATCTGATTTAAGTAAGAAAATCTATTTTTTAAATGGAAAAGGTTAGCAGGTTCATTTTAAAATGAAATTTGTGTTTTGAATGAAAGCTACATTGCCAAATTGAGTGTGTATCACAGATGATTCCACCAGGATTTTCAGAAGACCATGAGAGCACAAAATCATTCATTCCAAAATAAAGCTTCATCTATGTAGGACAGCGAGGTAGCACAGTGCCAGGCCTGAAGTCAAGAAGACTCATCTTCCTGAGTTCAAATCTGGCCTCAGACACTGGCTTTTGTGACACTGGTCAAATGACTTAATGCTGTTAGCCTCAGTTTCCTCGCCTATAAAAATTAGCTACAGAAGGAAATGACAAGACACAAAAGTATCTCTGTCAAGAAATGAGGTTAGAAAGAGCATAAAATGGTTATAAATATTAAACAACATAATAATCTTCTATCACCCCTGTGCTGAGAGAGAAAAGAAGCTGTTGGGTTACACATCTCCCAGGGCCTCCACTGGTTTTTTTTTTCCCTCATTCAGGGTTCAACTTCCTTTTTTAATCATTTATAGTGGGGTCATTACTGAGTTCATTGTTTTCTTTGTTCTGCTTATTTTATTTTGCATCAGTTCTTAAAGATGTTCTTATGTTTCTCTGAATTTCTCATATTCATAATTTCTTACAGCATAATAGTGTGACATTTTATTCACTTACCACATTTTCCCAGTTATAATCCTATAAATAGGTATCCTTTTTGATACCATAAAAAAGTACTGATACAGATATTCTGACATTTACTGAAGCTTTGATTTTCTTTAATGGCCCTTACCTCAAAAAAAAAAAAAAAAGAAAAAATAAGCAGGAGAAAATACATTCTCTCCTAAAGTCCTATACTGATATTTCATTATGACATAGAGGTGCTCCTTGGTTCTCAATGATAATGCTAGTGGAGTATAAGCAGTTTGAGTCCCTGCTATACTAGAAAGTTTTTGACCAACGATGAACATGAATCCTTTATTTGAAGTTCAGACTAACTAAACTGGAGAACCTCATCAACATATTGGTTCCATGACGATGAATTTTTTGGTCTTTGCAAATCTGAAAGTATGCTTGTTAAAATGTAGAGTTGTTAGAGTTGCTAGAGAGGAAACTACAAATTTTTGAAATATTAAAATATAAGATCAATAATGATTATATAAGTGGGAACTGATTCTACCACTTCAGATTAGTATAGCTACAACTCTGATGGGCTGGCCATCTTGTTCAGATGCAAAATGTATGCTTGCCAGAAAGACTATTTTATGAAGAATTCACAAAAGGCAAGAGCTCACTTAGTGATCAGAAGAAGCTATACAAGGACACTGTCATGGTATCTCATAAGAACTTTGGAATTGATCATGGGACAGAATGGCACAGGACTGCTCTGCATGGTGTGCCCTCATCAGAGAAGGCACTGTCTTCTATGAGCAAAGCAGAATTGAAGTAGCTCAAAAGAAACATGAGATACACAAATTTATAGAAGCTACCCCAAATGTTCACATGGACTATTTGTCCCCAATATGTAGTAGAACATTCTGAGCTCCTGTTGGTCTGATCAGCTGCAGTAGGCCACACTGTAACTTGACTCTAGCATAATGATGTTATTTTGGTCCTTTTTGAGAATGAAGGAAAGTAACCAACAATAGCTGCACTATCTAACGGGCTCAAAAGAGTCCATCATCCAGATATGAATGTTATCTGGCTCCCATTGCAAACTAGAAAAAGGCCAACTATTTCTTTTTCTTCTGACCTGCCTTCTACTACACTTTCTTTCTATACCTTTCTCCTCTTCAACATGGTCTATGACCTAAGCCCTTTGCACCTTACTTAGCTTGGCATGTTTGAAAGAACTCTGAATATTTGCTATAGGAAACCTGAGTTATTGTCCAGCTTCTCATACTAATGACACTTTAAAGGTAGAACACAAAGATTCTAGAGTTAAAAGTTTACAGAACAGAAAGCAACCAAAGAGAGAATAATAATGTGATCAATTAAATAGGCTCTAAGTATTATGACAAAGGTGCAAAAAACTTTTTTTTTAAAGCTGTGTAATCAACTTCCCCTTTTTGGGGGAAGTTGATGAAGATCATGATCTATATCATGAAAAATTTTAACTTTATCGACTTTATGCTGCCTTCAGTTTTGACATTATAAAAGCCTGCTATTTGTATCAGAATTGGGAATGAATTCACATGGGAATGAAAAAGAAGGAAGAATGAATAAGAAAAGGAGCAATCATAATTTGCTTGTTCTGGGCTGTAAAGAAAGATGCAAAACAAGATTTTTATCTACACTTCAAACCAATTTTTTTCCTATCAAAGTGCAAAACTTTATTTTTATCTCATTTAATTTTTTCTTATATAGATTAATCCCAATTTTCCAGCCTTTCAAATCCCTTTTGTACCCTGACTTCCCCATACATTGTGTTAGCTAATCTTCCTAGCTTTTTGTCACTTCCAAATTAGAGTAGTACATCATTTGTGCCTTCATTTAAGTCAGTGATAAAAAATGTAAAAAACAGTACAGCACCATGTACTGATTCCCAATCAAATGTAATCGCCCTGCCATACTGACACTGAACTATTAGAAACTACTCTTTTAGTCCAGCCATCCAAATAATTCTGACTTATTCTAATTGTATTATTGTTAACTCATTGTCCATTTTATCTACAAGAATAGTAAGAGATTCTTTATCAAAAGTTTTACAAAAATCTAGGTAAGCTGTATGTACATCTTTAATATCACCCACAGGCAAAAAGGGAAATGACCTGTTCATATTAAAATCATTCATGTTCTTTGATAAAGCCGTGCTGACCTCTTTCCCCTTTATACTTTCCCTTTATTTGTTGTCATGTTCCATTAGAATGTAAGCTCCACAGGGGCAGCAACTCTTTCTTGATTTAATTTTTATATCTTCTACAGGGCACAGTTCTGGGTACTTGGTAAATACTTAAGAAACACTCCATCTATTATCAAAAATAAAATGCCATTCTTGTGTAGGGACTAGGGACAAAAACTTAAGATAAATAAAGAATTGTCACTGCAAAATAAAGATACACAGTACTGTGTAAACAAGATATATACAAATGAATTAGTCACTATGGGAGTTATAAAGATAACTTCTCAGGGTTTTTAAAGAAATTACTGATTTACTTCCTATGTTAAATGTAATACTATATTGCTCAGTAGATAGAGTGCCAGGTCTGGAGTGAGGAAGACTCATCTTCTTAAGTTCAAATCTGGCCTCAGGCACTTACTAGATTGGTGACCCTGGAAAAGTCACTTAACCTTGTTTCCCTCAGTTTACTCATTTGCAAAATGAGTTAGAAAAGGAAATTACAAACCGCTCCAGTATCTTTGCCAAGAAAATCCAAATAAGGCCGTGAGTCAGCTATAACTAAAGCAATTAAACAACAACAACACGATCTAGGTAAAAAACACCAAGGCTCATCTTGAAACTCATCTTAGAGTGGACCTAGGAAATCTCTGTAATTCCATTTCCTCCATAATACTCTGCAGAATGGAATGAGTTGCAAATGGGTCAGGCCTCTTGTTATGATTCCTGAATTGATTGGCTGATTCATATATTGACAATGTATGATAGAAAGTAATTCAATAAATCAAATGGTTTAAGCTTGTACCCAATATGTGGCACTATCACTCCTATTTGATAAGTAAGACCAATGGGACCTAAAACAGTGGTGACTTATTTAAGATCATACAACTAGTGAGAGGAATAGTCAAGACATAAATAGTCCCCTTAAATCTTTGGGTAGTAATCTTAACAGACAGGAGTTTGAACTTGTGTCCTGTAACTGAACTGACTACCAGGGATAAAATCATTAGGAGCCAAAGGTGTATTAATACTACATGTAAACTCAGCAGAAAAATTATCTTTAACATATGATTTGAAAATCTTGAATATTACTCATGTGTCTTGCTTAAGAAGGAGAATGGGAAAATTACAGAAAAGAATGTGTAAATGTTTTGGCTAATACAGTGAGGTTTGCTGTCATAAGAGATTCATTTTTATGTGTGTACAAATGTCATCAATTCTTTTGGATTTATACTGATCCATGAGCAATTTTGCAAAATGAAAACTTTACACACTTCGGTCTTGCCATTAAATAACACTGGTTCTCTCCATGTGGCAGAGATCCTGTTTTATACCTTTCACAAGCTGTAAGAATCAAAAGATGAAAGGCTGACAACAGGTTTAACATTGTAATGAAATTACTCTAAAGACTTTGGGAGAAGATGGTCTGTTTTATTTTAAATAGCCATCTTAGATATGAGAAAGCACATGTGGACCTGTTTTTGGTGTGAAAAGACAATTCTAAAATTTCACCAGGCCTACTCAATTGACTATAAAGTTAAGTTGCCAGTTCATTGCAAGATATGAGGTGGGATGGAGAGGGTAGTGAAAGGGTGGGGGAAAAGTGGGTAATGTCAGGAGAGGCAAAAGAAATTATCAACTGTGGCTGCACCAAAATGGCTCATGAGTTTATTCTTTGAGGAAGGATATGTATATGGTGTCTGATGAAGATAAGTTTGCTACAGGCCTAGTCTCAAGAACTGTTTGGGAAAATCTTAGGTACCTTTGTCACCAGATTCTCCTACAATCTATTTGAAAATAAGTGTGCCAGACATGACAACAGCTTACATGAAAACCATAGCTCCAAGACGCAGAAGTTTGCACAGCCCGGTGGGATAATTCTGTAATTTCCAAGCACTGACAATTCTACCACAGTGGAGCCAAGTCGACATTCAGGACTTTTTACCTCTCAGATTGGTCTTCCTTCAATAACTTAGAACAAATGAGGCAGAGATCCTGACATTCAATGAATGTGGCTGTGAGCTAATGTTGGCTCTGGTGAAGGTGCCGGGTCCTCAGAATGTCTGAGACAAGTCTCTAATGAAAGCGTGATAGTGTATCCCAATAACTAAAAGTGGGGTGAAAGGACTCAAGTCCCTGTTAAGTTCACCTGAAGTTCCTTCACCAGGGTCACAGGAACAGGCAGCAGGTGCTCCAGGAACTCTTGGGGGACCCTCACCTGGCCCGCCACGTGCTCCAGCCACATGGCCACCTACTTGGTCTGGCAGCGGCCTCTGAGGCTGTACACCGCCCTGAGGGCCGTGGAGCAGCAGGCTGAGCAGGCTGCATTGTACAGAGTGTCCATGGGGGCGGCGACCAGCATGCCTGCACAGAGCGCTGACAAAGGGGCCAACAGAGCTTCAGACCAGCCTTCCAACTCTTGCTTGGCGCCCACAGCCCGACCTGCACGAGAGTAAGAGACACCCCGAGGCAGCTGCTGGAGCCGGGTTTCAGAGCGGGAGATCAGGAGACAACTGACTCGGGGAGCCAGTGGCTCTTCTCCCAATCCCATGGCTTCGGCCTCCCTCCACTGCCACCAGAGGAGGCCAGTTTTCTTGTGTTTTGATACATAACTTGGCCACAGCCTTTCAAGAGTTAAAGCTTGCTGGGAATGCACTACTGAGTTCTACACTGCCAGTACCAGGGAAAACAGGTTCTGTGATGATTCTGGGGTATAAAACTGTAATAGAGTATTGGGACAGGTGACCAGGACAGGACAGTGTGTGTGTGTGTTGTGTGGGAGGGTGGTGCAGCAGGCTGTGTAACTCTCTATTAAGCCTGAAGAAAAGAGCGCAGCTTTCATCTGGGACCAGCCAAAAGTCACTGAGAGCAGAGACCTAGGCTGGTGAAGCCTGACTTCTCTGGTTTGAGAGGGAACTAAGATACATTGAGATCTACTTCCCAAGGAAATCACAGTCGAAGGGAAGGGAGTCAGGAAGTGAGTGATAAGGAAAATAAAGGTGGAAAAAATGTAATTACCAAAGAAAAATTTCGTGCAGAAGAAATCTCAAAGACCTTTCACTTGAATAGATATATCAACAGGACAAGCAGGAACAATAGAAGGAAATATGGCTTCCAGATTTAGTAAACAAGCTCTGACATGGAAAAGTAAATACTGTGAAATAAAAGAAAATGATCTAACACTTGATGAGAAAGAGAGCCCTGTGGAATTTGAGGAAAACATGGAACCACATGTTCTCAGAAGAATCCAACAGGATTTAAAAAATACTATCACAATGAAGGAAATAATAGTACTGTTTAGAACTTCTGAACATAAAAATGAAATCTAATTGAAAGAACTCACAGATGACCTATAGGGAAAAAAAAACAACCCCCCCAAAAAAAAACACGTAAGCCTGCAAATTCCAAGACAATGCAGTTAAATTTAGAAGTTCAGTTCAGAAATAAAAAGTTCTAAAAGTCTTCTGGAGAAAGACTTTCAAATACAAAGGAAAGACAAATAATGTAACACTATTTAACACCTACTAGAAAAAGAGAGAATGGAATGTATCTGAAAAATTAGTGAATCTCAGAATGTAGCCCAGGATGGCCAGTGATGCAAATCTAAGCTTAGTAATTCATGATAAGATATGAGAATAAGAATATAATAAGAAAGAAAAGTTCAAAATATTTTTTGAAGGAAAACCAGAACTGAACAGATTATTTTCCTGTTGAACACCCCTAACCACAGAAATGAAGGAAGAGTGATAAAATGCATTCAGGCAAGAACAGTAACAATAACAATATCACAACAGAGAGACCAATAAGAAAATCCTTTCTAAATGTGCAGAAGTGAGCAGGGGTGAAGGCATAATGCTAACAGAGGTAACAGTGAAAAGGTGGACAGGGTATCTTTGATACTGACAAAACCTGACAACACTTTGCCTATAGTTGAATGCATAACAGGTCTCTACCTGTTATGAGCAGGGGACTGCAGAGGAGTAAGTGATATACTAGGGTCAAATCAACAGCTAGCAATGTGAAAGGAACAACCTCTGTGGTCTCAGAAAGATAAAAGCCTCCAAGTGAGAGGATGAGGAAGATGAGGTGGAGGTAGATTAAATAGGTTGGATGGGTAAAGGAAAGATGCCTTATTTTGGAGATGAAAGGGGTTCCACTGATTAATTCATCTATGAGTAAATAGAGATGGTCAATGAAGGGAAAAGGGGACTGGGTGAGGCCTAGTGAATTTAGTAACTGAAAAGTCTTCTTGTCCTTGGATAAAGGGGGTTGTAACCCCTTAGGGAAACTTGCACCTGAAGGAATAGAAGAACATTAACTCAAGTGGGAGATTTCCAGGCAAATGTTGATTAAAAAAAAAAAAGGTCAATAAGAGATGATAATCAGACCCACGGTAAGGCAGGGGCCCTACCATGGGGCAATGTCCACCTATGACACCTTCAATAATTAGCATTGTTCTAGAAATGGGGCACAATGGAAAAGGGGAATTCATGGGATAAGCCCTATAAGACAATAGCAGAAAGTGCCTCAGGGAAAAGCCTATAATGGATAACTTGGAAACTTTGATTGAATGAAAAATAGAGAGAGAGAAAGAGACTAGATAATGTCATGAGTCAGAGAATCAGAGTTTAGGGTAAACAGAAAGAAAAAAATGGATAATAAAAAGAGTGAGAAAAATCCTATTTTGTAAGGAGGCATAAAAATGAAATTTAAAAACTAGGGAACAGGATTCACAAGATTCCATTGAAGAAGGAGTCACTCAGGGAGATTATACTCCTATGGAGGACAGTAAGAAAACCTTTCAGTCTCTTCAAATCAACTAGACCCCTGCAGTCAATCATCAAACTTCAATCTCTTGCCAGGATGTCCAGTCTAAAGGAGATGACCATTGTGATAAACAATGATGATGAAGACAATGATGATGATGAAAATGATGGTGAACAAGAGGACTATGAAGAGGATGAAGATAATGGTGATGAAGAAGACACAGGATGGGAGATGAAGGTCAAGATAGTAATAAAGGTGCTGGTAGTGCAAATGGCAACGATTGCTACGCAACTGATGATGCTCAGAGTGATGATGGTACTGATCCAGATGCCAAAACAGAAGAAAGTATGGGAGGTGAAAGTAGCCAGAAAGTTGTAGATTCTCAGAATGGTGGTGAAGGAGGATCTATTACAGAATCATCTCTGCCCTATGAGAATTCTAGAGAATAACATGGATCATTACTTATGGGGGAACTGGGTGAAGTGGTCTTCAGGAGGCCTAAGGAGCATGAGGATCTTGTCCTTCAGATGTTCATGATGGTTGTTGTGACCTTATACAGGGTTTGGTAATAGGCGTCAAATTGCAGTTTTGTCTGTCATTTGCTACTACTCAGTTCCAGAGTTGAACTGTGCGATCCTGGAATAATTAAGGAGGGAACTGCATCAAAGGTGGCATTATGCAATGAATAGCAGTCACAAACCTTAGTCTCCATATTGAGAAAGGAACAAGTTCAGAATCAAACATTAGCTATATGGATGTGACACTAGAAGCAGAGCAATCTCAGCTTTACTTTACTGAAATCTACAGCCTGAAGATGACAACTAGGGCAGGAATCCCAGGCCAAAGGGAAGCTTACAGTTCTTTCACTGCACCAAGTAGAGCTTTCCAGCTGGCTTATAATGGTGGAATACAATAGCAGTTTACTGAAACTTCACAGGTTGCAAGCCATTAAGTGTGTTGCTGCATCTCAAACCCATGTAGGGAATTTGTGGAGTTCAGCTTATAGGGAAGGAATTAAACTTGTTCTAGGTCAGATCACTTTGGGGAAACTGAAAACTTAAAAAACTTAGAAGTATCTAGGTTGAGCTGTCCCTGAGATCCTGAAATGGCATAACACAAGAATTAATACCCCATGAAAAAGGAGTAAGACCATCCCTGACATTCCCTCCAGAAGTTCACTGAGTCTGGCCTTAACATAAAGTCTGAAGTCAGAAAGAAAGCTGGAAAAATAAACAAAATAAAAATGAATAATAAATAGTTATTTTGGTAACAGGGCCACTTAAGATGCAAATGCAGAAAAGAAAAACTCCAAAAAAACTCAAAGAAAAACATAGCAATTCAACTAGAATTCCTGGAGGAGTTAACACAAGTGTTATTTTTCTTTTTCCATAAATGAAGTGAGAGCACTAGAGAAAAATGGAATTATATGTATGTGTGTATGTAATATATGTGTGTGTGCATGTGCACATACACGTAATATGTATACATACATACACAGATATATGTGTGTATGTGTGTATATTTATATGAATCCTCCCCCATTAAAATGTAAGCTTCTTGAGATCGAGACTGACTTTGCTTTTTTTTTTTACCCCAGTGCTTACCACAGCTTTTAGCACATAGTTCACCCCTAAAAAATGGTTGTTGATTAATTAGGGAAAGATTCCAAAGGAATGGATTATATCACAGAAAATGTCTTCTTTTTCCTCCCTAAATGAAAGACAAATAAGAAGAAATCAGCTATTAGTATTTCTCTCCCACACAACTACTTTTTTATTTAATTATCGTTATGGGAATGGGCTACAGATATAAGAAAGGTATCACTGATAACAATATAAATTTAACAAAAGCCAACTTCTTCAAATTGTTTTCCTCAACCTATTAGATTTTCTAATTATACAGTTATTGAGGGGCATAGATAACAATTCTCCTATTTTTGGTTGATTACCAACAAAAATAAAATGCTTTTTTTCCCATCCAATTTCATGGACTCTCTTAAAGCTATCCATGGACACCTTGAAGTTAAATACCTCTGCCTACTTTAAATACTTTTTCCAAGCGAGGTATCTCCTACTAATATGTTAAGATATGAGCTTGGACAATGGAATTTTTTATGGCCTCAGGCCTCACATTATGTCAAGAAATATAATGGGCTTCTGTGAGACTGTGTCCAAACAAACAATACTGTCAGGAAACACTCAAGGTTTCTTCAACTTCAGTCAGTTTCCCTTCCAAATAATTTATCAATTCTTTCCCCTCAACATTATGCCAAGATAGTATTATGCTGTTTGTAGATACTTTTAATAAAAACATTTTCTCACCTGTCCCAGGCCCTTTGTGGCTCTTTATTCTCTGGCTATTTCTTTTAGCATATCTAAATGACAACAGTTTCAGGATATCTCTTGGGTCTTTGTCAATAACTATCAAAGTATGTGAATCTGAGATTATCTTTCCAAATATAGACCAACATTTCCTAAGATCTAGCCTGTATAAAATCTAAATTCAACTTTTGACATTACTCTTGGTAAGAGAACAATGAAAGTGAAGAAATGGAAACAGGTGGTTTTTTTTTTAAATAAACCACCTTTCTTTTGAAATAATGTTAAAAAATACTACATTGAGTGTAATTATTAAAAACCTATTACTTGCACGATGATTTTATTCATTTTTAAAAATTCTAAATATTTCTATTTTTGAATGTGGCCAGTATGTGGACCACGTCAATAACTCATATATGATAATCACTTAGAATTATGCTACCTTATTATTGTTTTCAGTGTCACCTGTGTTCTTAAAAACTTTTTATGATCACAATAACCAACTTTTAAAAGTCTGAGTTACTCAGTCTAACACTGATAGGTCTTCTATTTGCTCTCCTCTATCTTGTTTATTGTATTAAACCAATTAATCACTGATTATTTTAATTATGAGTTGTTTACATCAATGATTGAATTATAGGCTTTGTGTTTACAAGAACTGTTTTGTCCCATTACTTGGAGAATCCATGTCCCATAATGATGGGCACATAGACTAATATTCAGTGGTACACCGTTAGAATTTGTACCACTTAGTGTCCATATTGTTTGTTTTGTTTGCTTTCCTTCACTGATTGGATTTTTCTCATCCATTGTGTTTCACCATGTCATACCTTCTTTAATATTTCATTATAATCTTAGCTTGATAAGCATTCAAAAAAGGAAACTAGGTAGCATTTGGAATTTTGGGAATGCTTATGGTGGAGTGGAGAAATTAAATAATGTCTCAAAAGGACTTCTAAGTGTTACTATTATTGAAATGATATTTTTTCCCAACTTAGCTCATATCTGGCTTCTAATTCCAGAAATAAATATATGAACACATTAACATTTCAAGGGTATTAGCATGTAGCTTTAGGTAACATTATCTATTTATTTTTTAAATGGCTTCATGTGACTTTATTTGTCATATGTTGGTTAATATATTATGCCTTAGTGATAAATCTGTACACAAAGAAGGGTGTAATTTGTGGAAATGATCTCCATTGAAAGTTGTAGCTCTTTGAAGAATTACAAAAAGAAGAATTTTTTGTAACACTTCTAATCTTACCTGAGGTGAGGAAAGAGTAGAATTTTTAAATGAGCTAAAATATAAGTATGGGGCATGTGTATTTCAAAACTTATTGTTGGCAATGTCATCATGCCATTTTGTATTGTATCTTAAAATGAGACTTTTAAGGAAAACAAATACAATATTTGTAGCAGTTTCAAAGGTGAATGAGGACTAGAAGTTTGGCAACACTAACTGAAGAAGCAGTGATGATTGTGAAGGGTGAATATTACTGAAATCACAGAAATTTGTTATTTTTCTAACATCATACCTTCTGTCTTGATGCCAGTTCAGTCAGAAAAATATATGGAGGAACTGGAATTTGCTGAAAGTACAATAGAACGTACACTCAAAAACCTTCCCTGCCATTTGCATGGGAGAATGAAGATTTGTCAACACATATTAGACAACTATTTCAGAGAAGAGCCTTCATCCGCTCAGCTTTCATTTTGTTTCATCCTGTATGTAAAAGAGGAAGAGTATACTAATTTAAACCAATTCTTTAGAGTTTTACCAACAAAGCCAAAGAATGAGAGAAGGCATAGTAGATACAAATGTTAATTATGAAGCTTCTGAAGTTTTTGCATTTTTCTTTTGTTCCCAAAAGAACAAAGAGGGGAAAGTATTTCGTGTAACCTTGTGATACGCTGTTTAGTCAGACTTTATTTCATAATGGAAACATTTTCATAGTAAAGTGGTGGAATAAATGGCTGAGCTATAAGCTGTAAAGCATTGGTAATCATTTTTATTAACTTTTTCTACATTAAAACTTCATAGATCAAATTTAAGTTCAATAGCAGACATTCTGCAGAGGGTATATATGTAGAACATTATGGAACATCCTGTGTTTTAGTTTAAGGAGGAGTGAAATTGAAGGATCTTGGATGTCGTATCATTGATATCATTTATTATTTGTATATGAATTAAGCATCTAACCTTCCCTTGTAAAGCAAGGTTACATTTACATATTCAAAATCCAAGAAAATAGCTCAACAACAAATACAATGCTGTGTTATGGTGCAAGGAGAAAAAGGTAATTTAGATCTTATAAATTGTTGTTCAATTGTTTCAATTGTGTCTGACTCTTTGTGACCCCATTTGGGGTTTTCTTTGCTGGAGTGGTTTGCTATTTCCTTCTCTATCTCATTTTAAAGATGAGTAAATTGAAGCAAATAGGGTTAAATGACTTGCTTAAGGTCACAGAGATAGTAAGTGTCTAAGATCGGCTTTGAACTCAGGTCTACCTGACTCCAGGCCCAGTGTTCTATTATCCACTGTGCCACCTAGTTACCCTACATCTCATATTAAAAGTTCTTATTATCCCAATTAGGAGAGATTATGTAAAGCTTTGTTGTTGTTGTTGTCGTCATCAAACTGTAAAAAACAAAAGCTATCTTCAAATTGAATTAGAAAATGGTGTTGATGGTATTTCAAAAAGGTCCCAGATATTGTCATAAATCAAGTTGAAACAAAACAATACAAAAATGTTTTTTGGAGGTAGGCAGTAACTCATTGGGGAATTCAGTGGAAGTGGTCATGAGATGATAGAATTTTCCTCAGTAGATTAGTACCCTTCTCCTTGCAATTATCTTCTTTGTAAGGTTCTGTAAATCTGCTATGCTGCTTTTTTTATACTACCATTCTAGGCAACTCTTTTATTTCTTTTACTATCCTCTTATTTCTCCCTCTTCCAAACATCAGGCACTCTGTAATATTCAGTCCTAAATTCTTTATTCTCTCTATACAAAAATTCCTTCAAAGGGCCAGTCAATTACATGACTTCAATGATGCCTGTGGTTTTTATTGTTCATTTATACTCTTAACATCTCATATGAGTTCTTTCTCCAATTGAACATTTTCTCTTAGGTGTCTTGCAGTCCTATTGAACTCAACTTATTCAAAAATAAATGCATTATTCCTCTCTAGCAAATTAGTTTTTTTCTCTCAATGAATTTGCATCATTCTCCCAATAACTAGAGGTGAAACCTGAAACTTTTTTGTCTTTCTCATTTCCCAAATCCAATCAGTTTGGTAAATTTTCCACCTAACAAATATATCTTATCCTCTCCCTATCTCTCTCTCTCTCTCTCTCTCTCTCTCTCTCTCTCTCTCTCTCTCTCTCTTCTCTCTCTCTCTCCCCCCCCCCCCCTCTCTCCTCCATCCCTACCTGTCTCATTACTTCCACATTGGTCTAGCTGCTCAGTCCTTCCTCTTTGAATCTTTTCAATATTTTTCTGATTTCAGATTCTTCTTCTTACAATTCATCCTTTACATATATTTGAAAGATTAAGTTTGTTCATTTTTTCAAAAATTAATTTACTCCTCTGATACAATTAATAGCTACCTCTTATCTACAACATCAAATTTTAAATTCTTTGCTTATAAAAACCCAATCATATCATTTCATTTTTCCCCTCTCAACAGCTATCCTTCATGCACCTATCAGCACTCTCCTAAGTAACATATGCAACCACCTCAATAACTCATTTACTGAAATTCCACAACACTTCTAATATCTTCCTTTGACACCTCCACCTAATTCATTCATCCATCCAAAAGTCTACTCTTCTGTTCTAAACACCTTCCCCCAATTGCTGCAATCAATCAGTCAATAAGCAGTTATTGCACACCTACAATGTGCCATGCACTGTGCTAAGCACTTGACAGCTATCTGGAACTCTTCTTATATACTGCAGCACTTAGAAGCTGTACAATATAATAAAGTGTGTAGTTATATATTATTCAATATTAATCTCCCAATTCTTTTTAATTAATTTATTTTGATTTATCAACAATCACTTCCATATGGTTTTGAGTTTGAAATTTTTCTCCCCTTTCTCCCCACCACCCTCTCCAAGATGGTGCACAATCTGATATAAGCTATACATATACATTCTTATTAAACATATTTTCACATTAGTGATGCTGTAAGGAAGAATTAGAGCCAATAGGAGGAACCACCAGAAAGAGGAAACAAAACTCAACAGAAGAAAAAAGTAGCAAACAGTATGCTTTCATCTGCATTCAAATCCATAGTTCTTTTCTTGGATGTGGATGCCATTTTCTATCATGAGGCCTTTGGAATGTCTTAGATCCTTGTATTGCTAGGAAGGGTTAAGTTTATCAATATTAGTCATTGCACATTGTGGCTCTTATTACATACAATGTTCTCCTATTTCCACTCACTTCAGTCAACATCAAACCATACAAGTCTTTCCAGGTTTTTCTGAACTCCACCTGTTCATTATTTCTTATAGCACAATAGTATTATTCCATTATATTCATATACCACAACTTGCTCAGCCATTCCCCAATTGATGGGCATGTTCTCAATTTCTAATTCTTTGCCACCACAAAAAGAGCTGCTGTAAATATTTTTGTATATGTGAGTCATTTTCCAATTTGTATGATCTCTTTGGGATATAGTCCTAGAAGTGCTATTGCTGGGTCAAAGCGTACTTACATTTGGATAGCTCTTTGGGCAGAGTTCCAAATTGATCTCCAAAGTGGTTGGCTCATTTCACAACTCCACCAACAATGCATTAGTGCTCCAATTTTCCCACACCTTCTCCAAAATTTATCATTGTGTCATCTTGGCCAATCTCATAGGTGTGATGTGGTTCCTCAGAGTTATTTTGATTTGCATTTCTCTAATCAATGGTGATTTAGAGCATTTTTTATATGACTATAGATGGCTTTAATTTCTTCATCTGAGAACTGCCTGTTCATATCCTTTGATCATTTACAATTGGGGAATGACTTACATTCTTGTAAATTTGACTAAATTTTCTATGTATTTTAGAAACAAGGTCCTCAGAGAAGCTGGTTGTAAAAATTCTTTTCCAATTTTCTACTTTTTTCTAATTTTAGTTGCATTGGCTTTGTTTGTGCAAAAACCTTTCAATTTAATGTAATCAAAGTTATCCATTTTGCTTTTTTGTAATGTTTTCTATCTCCTGTTTGGTTGTGAATTCTTCTGTTCTCCATAAATCTGATAGGTAAACTAATCCTTGCTCTATAAATCATTAACCTATTTTGACTTTATTTTAGTATATGGTGTGAGATTTCAATCTATACCTAGTTTCTGCCATTCTCTTTTCCACTTTTCCTAGCAGTTTTTGTCAAAGAGTGGGTTCTCATCCCAGAAGCTGGGGTCTTTGTGTTTATCAAATTATAGATTACTGTAGTCATTGACTACTGTGTCTTTCATATTTAACTTATTCCACTGATCACCACTGTATTTCTCAGCCAGTAGCAAGCAGTTTTGATGATTGCTGCTTTATAATACAATTTAAGATCTGGAATGGCTAGGCCACCTCCCCATGCATTTCTTTTCATTAGTTCTCTTGATATTCTGGACCTTCTGTTCTTCCAAATCAATCTTGTTATTATTTTTTCTAACTTTATAAAATAATTTTTTGGTAGTTTGATTGGTATGGTGCAGAATAATTAAATTACCTTAGGTAGAATTGTCATTTTTATTATATTAGCTTGGCCTACCTATGAGCAACTGATATTTTTCCAATTATTTAAATCTGACTTAATTTGTGTGAAAAGTGTTTTGTAATTGTGTTCATATAGTTCCCTGTGTTTGTTTCAGAAGTTGGATTCCTAAATATTTTATTATGTCTGCAGT
This sequence comes from Phascolarctos cinereus, assembly GCF_003287225.1. NCBI lineage: Eukaryota > Metazoa > Chordata > Mammalia > Diprotodontia > Phascolarctidae > Phascolarctos > Phascolarctos cinereus. The sequence goes on along the minus strand of NW_027556180.1, from coordinate 136,043,973 downwards.
ATGTTTAAATGGAATTTCTCTTTCTATCTCTTGCTGTTGGGCTTTGCTGGTAATATATAGAAATGCTGATGATTTATGTGGGTTTATTTTATAGCCTGCAACTTTGCTAGAGTTGTTTATTATTTCAAGTAGTTTTTTGGTTGATTCTGTAGAGTTCTCTAAGTATATCATCATGTCATCTGCCTTTAAGAGTGATGGTTTTGTTTCTTCTTTGCCTATTCTAAAACCATCAATTTCTTTTTCTTCTCTTATTGCTAAAGCTAACATTTCCAGTATGATATTATTTTAGGAAAGACTCCATTTATTCCTATGCTCTCTAGTGTTTTTAATAGAAATGGTTGTTGTATTTTGTCAAAAGCTTTTTCTACATCTATTGAGATGATCATGTGGTTTCTGATAGTTTTGTTTTGATATGATCAATTATGCTGATAGTTTTCCTAATATTGAACCAGCCCTGCATTCCTAGTATAATTCCTACCTGGTCATAGTGTATTGTTCTTGTGATAACTTGCTATAGCCTATTTGCTAATATTTTATTTAAAATTTTTGCATCTATATTCATTAGAGAAAATGATCTATAATTTTCTTTCTCTGTTTTGACTCTTCCTGGTTTAGGTATTAGCACTATATTTGTATCATGAAAAGAATTTGATAAGACTAGTCTCCCAACTGTTGAGGTCCTTCAAATCAGGTGCTAAAAATGACATCTTCCATTGACATAGTGTTTTACAATTTTTCAGTGACCTTCCATGTCCCTTTTTTCATGCAGTTTTTACAAAATTGCTGTGAAGTAGTCAAACCAAAATAAATTTATTTTTATTTTACCTCTATATAAAATTTCACACATGGAACAAATCTTATAGTGTTTCTTTTCTCATTTTAAAGGCCAAAAAAAATGGAAACCCAGAAATTAAAAAAAAAAAAGGCACTTCCAAGATGATATATTTAGTAAGTCAGCCTAGGACCTAGACAATGCAGTTTTAGAACTGAAAGGAAACCTACAGGTCATCTAGTTCAAATCTGTAAGTGTATGATGAGAACATTGAGATAAAAGAGGTCAAAGGTTAAAGAGGTAATTAGAACCAGAATTAGCACTAAAAGTCAGACCTCTTTATTCCCAGTCTAGTGTTCATTGTAGCTATCATATCATACTGCCTCTCAGAGGAAAGAGAAAAAAAAATTAGAATATTTATTATTCCCTAATGCTTTACTTGATTCTTTTGTATTTCCCTAGATTAAATAGCAAAGAATTGGATATCAAATGAGTGACTGAAAACAAAAGGAAATTAATCTAAAACAAGGCTAAAAGAGCTATATTTGAGTTTCTTATTATGTTTATAATGGAGGGAGAAAAATAAATATTTGTATTGTGAAGTTATATTTCAATTCATAGGAAAAAATGCATTTTAAAAAGTATCAATTCAAAAGCACTTATTAAGTACATTCCCATCAAACACTGAAGTGCATGGGAAAGAATGCTGGCTCTCCAGCTGATGTACATTGCTTTACATTCTGTTTGTCACACCAACTATATGAGTTTGGGCAAATTACTTAACCTCCCTGTGTCTCATTTCATCATTCATCATTTTCATTTGAAAAATAAGAAGTTCATACCACATGAACAGAGGTTCCTTGCAGCTCTTAAATACATAATCATATGATCCTATGATCTTTCATAAATCCTGCTTTAATGGGGGAACACAGTGAAACTAAAGATGTGTAACCTATTCCTATGAATAAGGGTTTTGATTTCATGACAACCCAAAAGAAACAGAGTGAAGTATGTTAGATCTCAGGATACAAATGCAAATCCAAAGTAATTTATGGGACTTAGTGGTGGGAAAGAGACAGAGAGAGGGTCTCCTTTAATAGAATTTAAAATCCTTGAAGGCAATGGCTCTTACTTTTGCTTTTGATTCTTCAGTGTCTAGTACAGTGACTAGAATTTAGTGGTTAATGAATAAAAATAATTTGTTCGTTCAATTGCTTGATGCATTCCTACTATTCATTCAGAATGTAACACTTGAGCTTTACCTTGCAGTTTCCTAAGGATTGTAAGATATAAAGGTGAGGAGGGAGGACATTTCTCCCATTAGGGACAGTCAATGCAAAGGCATTATAGGTAGGAATGGAGTGTCTTTTGTAAGGAAGAGTAAATAAATCAGTTTGTTTATACTCCATTGTACACAGATGAGAGTAATATATAATAAAGTTGAAAAAGGAGGATGTAGCTAACTCAGTGACAATCAAAGGAGTTTATATCTGATGCTATATCCATTAAACAGAAACAACACATTGGTGGCTATTGAGTAGGGGAGGGTTATAATCTGTGTTTTATGAAAGTAAATTTTGAAACAATATGTAGGATGGGTTGGAGAGCAGAAATATGAGGGAAAGAAACAAGTTAAGAAAGTATTTCAACAGATCATTTGAGAGGTAATGAAAGCCTGGGCATGAACTGGTATGGTGGCTATCTGAGTGGAGGGAACAGATATGTTTCACTGATGTATAAATGATAAATAAAGGGTTGGAACCTATATAGATATGTGGCATAAATGTGATTGAGGAGTCAATATTGATATGAATGTTGATAACCTGAGTGAATAGAAGGATAGTTTGATCCTATCAGAAATAGAAATATTTGGAAAATGGTTCTGTTTTGACCAGATGGAGTTTGGTATGCCTTCAGGACATCCTGTCTGAAATAACTAATGGGCAATATGTGGTGAATGACTTGAGCTCTGGAGATGGAATATGGATGGATATATAGATTTGATTCTCATCAGTATAGAAATGATAATTTTTATATATGAGCTGATAAGATAAAGAAAGATAATGTAAAGACATAAAAAAGAGGGCTCAAGGGTCTTAGGAGATATCCATAGTTAGGGGACATGATATGGTTGATGAACATTCAAAAGAGTCAGAGGAGTATTCAAAGGAGTAAAGCTAAGAGGGAAGAATGTCAACAAAATATGGAGAAAACAAGGTCTGCAGGAGGACACTGTACTCAAATGATTCAGAAATATCAGGAAGGATGGCAATTGAGAAAAGGCCATTACATTTAGCAATTAAAAGATGATTAGTAAAGTTGGAGAGTGAAGTTACTAGTTAAGTGCTTAGATTAAAACAAAATTACATAAGACAGGAGAGACCAAAGTATAATAAGAAGAAACATATAGCTTGAGAAAACAAAGACAATAATAGGAAAATGTTTTTCATTGACATAAAGTAAAATAAAATTTCCAAGGAAAGTATAGCCACTTTTATGGAAAATAAAGAGAAGCTGATTACATATTACTGTGAATAAAGAGAAGCATTTCATTTAAAAAAAATCATTGTCAATTGTTATTATTAGCTACAGTAAAGTAAAGAGGAAAAAAATCCTAGAATAGACAAAAGAACTTCATAAATATTATTTCCAAAAATATCACCTATTAACATGAAGAGACATTGATGACATGTATCCCTAAGAACTTGAAGAATTAGCAGACAATAATGCAAAAAAAACCCAGATTTTATTACTTTTGAGATTTTAAGTAATTCAGTGGAAACCCTAGTATGAAATAAGGTAAATTTAGTTTCCATCTTGGAAAATTGGAAGACAAAATAACTATGTTAATTATAAACTAGTTAGCTATTCGTTAAGACCAAATACAGTAATAAAATGCTGCAAAACACTCAATTTGAAATCACCTAAGAGAGAAGAAAGTAAATCAAATCAAATTAAGTTACAAAGCATTTATTAGGCACCTATAGAGACAGATAGGTAGGACTGTAGACAGAGTGCTGGGCCTGAAGTCAGGAAAACTCAACTTAGTGAGTTAAAATCAAGCCTCAGACACTTTTTAGCTGTGTGACCCTGGACAAAGACACTTAATCCTTTTTGCCTCTGTTTCTCATCTGTAAAATGAGCTGGAGAAGGAAATGGCAAACCACTAAAGTATCTTTGCCAAGAAAACCCCAAAGCAACTTAACTTTAAAATGTGCCTATATGCTTCATGTAAAAAAAAATGATAAAGTAAGAAGTGAAAAGTCAGGAAAAAGGAATTAGATTCTATTTGCCTGTTTTTTAACAAATGTTTTGGTTTTATCTCCCACTGGAGGTTGCTTCCAACAAGCTGAGAAAATATGGCTTGTATCATGTATTGTTAAGTAGGTAGACAAATGGAAAATAATCAATGACCAATTATTTAAAATTATATCAGGGAAGATGTGTTCTGGTGGTTTTAATTTCTGAAATTCCTTATGGCAATTTGAACCATTGTTTTATTTATTTATTTGAACCATAAAGCATCCTTCAGAGATGTGGCTTTCAAGGTTTTATGTAGTACTATCCCCTTTTTTTCCTAAACAAACATTTAAAAAGTCATACCTCTCCATTCCCTTCAGAAAATTATGCAACTAATTTTCTTAGTTTATTTTTATCCCAATAAAATTAAGAATTTTTAAAAGTGTATATAATACAAAAAAATCCTAAAATATACTAAAAATCATGTAATATAAACAGATTTCTGTTTTTGGTAAAATCCATTGTAATTTTCTTGTCTCTAACATAATCATGAGAACAGTAGTATTAATATTATACATAGGCTTCTTTTTTTGGCAAAAAAAAATTACAAAAAATATACTGTCAATGATAATGTATTAAATTTTTTTTTAGCTACTGACCAAAATCAACATTTCTTTATATAGAAGCTATGAAATAAAACTCCCCTCAGATATAAAATGCTATGTATAGAAGCAAAGTTTATGTTCCCTTGTTTGAAAAACAAAAGAACTCAATTAAACTGCAGCCAAATTATAGGATTTTAAGATATAAAAGCTCAGCTCAATGTAAAATCATACAACTAGTCTATTTACCATTCTTGATCAGTTAGAACAATACTAAATTTATCATATTTGTTCAGGACAAACTATTTCCTTATCAAAACATACTTAGAAATACCTTTCTTTAAAAATGAAATTTACACATATTCCAGTCAACTGTTTAATAATCCAATTTTAACACTGTTTTGCATTCATAGGGCAGGTTGTTGTTTTGTTTTGTTTTTTGTTTTGTTTTTGTTTTGATATAACTTTGCAAATTTATTATCCATATCTTTCGCTTGTTCTCAGATGCTGTCATTTGCTTTTCTGAATCAGGGTATGAATTCAAGGACATTGCATTGATTTATTTAGAATACACAATTAATTTTAATTACCATACAAGCATATTTAACTAGGACACTTTAGTTATAAAATTGAATTCTCCATGACTATTAGTAACACTAAAAAATGTACACTTTAAATTTTTCATTTAGATATACTACTTTGGTTTGAGAAAAGAAAAAAAAAAACAAGTTGACAATCACATTGAAGAGTCTTAGGCACTGCCTCAAATCGTTAGCCAATTTTGCAAAGACTTCTCTTTTAATAGACTATGTCATATAAGGTTGATTATTTTTGTAACAACTTGAATAAAGAAACTATGCTTCATTAATCATTTTAGTTCCTTAATAAAAGAGATTGTATGTGATGCATACAATGTATTCAAATTATAATAGGGGTCATATTTGTAACTTTTGTTTATTGATTTGTCCTTTCTCCTGATCACAGTTGAATTCTGGCAGTGCATATCCCAATAAAATTTAAAAGTATTTTATTATTTTTTAAAAATCTGTCAATAATATTGAAATTCTGTCTTAATAAGGTATTCCATCAATGAGTAACTAAAGTAGCAAACTTTTTCAAAAGAAGTTTCTTTTTAATTTTTTTTGTTTTTTGCTAAATAGTTCTAAATTACACATAACGTTTTTGATATTTTTCTTAATGTTGAGTTCCAAATTCTTTCCCTTCCTTTCACCTCTCCCACCTCATTGAGAAGGCAAGCAATTTGATTTTGATTTTACATGTAAGGTTATTCAAAAGATATTTCCAGATTAGTCGTGTTGGTAAGAGAACACAAACAAAATTAACCAATGTAAATTAAGAAATTTTAAAAAGTATGTTTCAATCTATATTCAGAGTTCATCCTTTCTTTCTCTGGACATGGAGAACATTTTTCATCATGGACTATTTGGACTTGTCTTGGATCATTTTATTGGTCAAAGTAGCTAAGTATTTCACAGTTGACCATCCTTACAACATTACTATTACTGTGTAAAATGTTCTCCTGGTTCTACTCACTTCACTTTACACAAGTTCATATAAGTCTTCTCAAGTCTCTTTGTTGTCATTATCTTTAATGAAATTATTGATTTTTTTTATGATTTGTTCTTTAAAACTTTCATTCTTTAGGATTAGATTATTTAGTTTCCAATTAAACTTTAGTCTATGCTCCCAACACATTATTAAATATAATTTTATTGCGTTATATCCAGAAAAGGGTGCATTTAATATTTTTACTTTTCTGCATTTGGTTGTGAGGATTTTATGCCCTAATACATGTTCAATTTCGGTAAAGATGACATATACAGCTGTTCAGTTTTCTCCAGAGGTCTCTCATATCTAACTTTTCTAATCGTCTATTCATCTCCTTGAACTTTTTTGTATTTATTTTATGGCTAAATTTATCTAGCTTTGAAAGGAAAAAGTTGAGGTCCCTATATAGTATAATTTTAATGTCATTTTCCTGCTGTAATTCATTTAATTTTTTCCTTAATTAATTTGTATCCTATGTCATTTGGTGTATATCTATTTAGTATTAGTATTACTTCATTGTCTATAGTTTCTTTCTTAAAGAGGCAACTAGATAATCAAGAGGATAATAATGCTGGGTCTAGAATCAGGAAGACTCAAGTTCAGCTTTGGCCTCAGTCAGTTATGTGGCCCTGGGGAATTCAGTTAATTCACTGGAGAAAGAAATGGCAAACTAACTCAGTATCTTTTCCAAGAAAAGCCCACGTTTAATATAAGTAAGGCATATGTTCCATGGGGTCACAACGAGTTGCACATGACTGAATGACTGAACTACAGCAAATGGCTCCTTTTTGCAAGATGCATTTTCCCTGCTTATCTCTTTTAATTAGTTATATTTTTTGCTTTTACTTTTTCTGAGATCATTATTACTGCCCTTGCCTATTTTACTTCCACTGAAGCATAATAGATTCTGCTCCAGTCCCTTATATTAACTCTATGTGTCTCTCGGTTTCAATAGTTTTTCTTATAAACAACACATAATTACATTCTGGTTTCCAATGTATTCTATATGAGTCTTTTTTTTTATGGGTGAGTTCTTCTCATTTACACTTATGATTATTAATTGCACATTTCCATCCATCTTTTTTTTTTATCTTATACCTGCTATAAGGTCTGTTTTGCTTCTGAGCACTGCCTTCTTTTGTCTGCCCACCCTTTGCTCACTCCCCCCTTTCTCTTATTCCCTTCTCAAACTTCCCTGTTGGGTAATATATTTCTATACCCAATTGGTTTGTAGATATATTTTTCCTTCTTTGAATGAATTTAGATATGAGTGAGGTTTAAGTACTGCCCACTCCCCACTATTTTCCCTTCAGTGTAAAAGCTCTGCCTTGGACTGCTCTTTTATGCAAGCTAATTTTCCCTATTCCTCTCATTTCAATCTTATCCCAGGGCAACGCTCTTTGTTGCCTATCCATTTTTTTACATAATTCCAGCAAAACTGACTCACATCAAGACCTTCTTTCTAAGTAGCATACTTCTAACTGCCCCAATAACAATGAAGTTTTTGGAAAATGCGTGCATTATCATTGTATGTAGAAAGGTAAACAGTTTAACCTTATAGAATCCCTTATGATTTCACTTTTCTGTTTTATCATTTTATGCTTATCTTGAATCTTGTATTTGGAAGCCAAATTTCCTATTCAGCTAAGATTTTTTCATTAGGAGTGCTTGGAAGTCCTCTTCATAAAATTCCCCAATTTTTCCTTTGAAAATGTATACTCAGTTTTGCTGGGTATGGTATTCTTGGTTGTAACTATGGTCCCCTTGCATTCCAGAATATCATACTCCATGCCCCCTCCCATTCTTTAATGTAGTAGTTTCAAAATCTTGTGGGATGCTTAGTGTGGTTCATAATATTCGAATTATTTGTTTTTTGTTGCTTGAAGTATTTTCTCTTTGACCAGGGAGCTCTGGAATTTGGCTACAATATTTCAAGTATTTCTTTCAGGTGATTATCAGTAGATTCCTTTGATTTCAATTTTTCCCTCTGCTTTTACCAGGGAAGTTTTCCTTGATACTTTCTTAAACTATATTGTTCTTTCTTTGATCATGGTTTTCAGGTAATCCAAGAATTCTTAAATTATCTCTCCTTGACCTATTTTCCAAGTTGGTTGCTTTCTGATTCAATATTTCCTGTGTTATTCTCTCTCATTCTTTTGACATTATTTTTTTTTCTTGTTGTCTCACAAAGTCATTAGCCTCCACTTGCACAATTATAACGTTTAATTTCTAAATTTTATTTCTCTTATTTCTATAGCTAGTATTTCTAATACTAAAGTGAATAATAGTGGTGATAGTGGGTATCCTTATTTCACCCTGATCAGGGTGTGCAAGGGGAAATTTATTATTAATCTCATCTTTGATTATCAGGATTTCCAATTTAATGCTCAATTAGGGATTATTAATTTGTTCTTTTAATAGTTTTTTTTAATTGCATGCAAAATTCATTAATCTGTTTGTTTCTTTTTTCCATTTTCTTGATGTAAAATTTAGAGAAATAAATGTTCCCCTAAGTACTGCTCTGGCTGCATCCCATAAATTTTGGTATGTTGTCTTATTGTTGTCATTCTCTTTAATGAAATTATTGATTGCGTCTATGATTTGTTCTTTGACCCACTTATTCTTTAGGATTAGATTATTTACTTTCCAATTGATTTTAATCTATCTTTCACTGCCTTTTGTTGAATGTAATTTTTATTGTATTATGATCTGAAAAGAATACATTTATGATTCCTTCCATTTTACATTTCATTTTGAGGTTTTTATGTCTAATTACGTGATCAATTTTTATGTAGGTGTCATATGCTGCTGAGAAAATGTATACTCCTTTCTGTTCCTATTCAGTATTCTCCAAAGATCTATTATACCTAATTTTTCTAATATTCTGTTTACCTCCTTAGTTTCTTTATTGTTTATTTTTGGTTGGATTTATTGAGTTCTAAGAAGGGACAGTTGAGGTTCCTCACTAGTATAGTTTTGCTCAATGTTTCTTCCTGAACTCGCTTAACTTCTCCTTTAAGAATTTGGAGGCTATATACAAACTTGATGCACATATTTTTAGTATTGATATTGCTTCATTGTCTAGGGTTTCTTTTAGCAAGATGTAATTTCCTTCCTTATCATTTTTAATTAGGTCTATTTTTGCTTGTACTTTGTCTGAGATAGGATTACTACTCCTATTGTTTTTTTTAACTTTAGCTGAAGCATAATACATTCTGCTCCAGCCTTTTAACTTTATTCTGTGTGTGTCTCTCTGCTTCACAATTCTAATTTTTAAGAAACTATTTTATTCAGAGACCTTTTGTACTTTTTTTTCCATTTGGCCAATTCTGTTTTTCAAGGTATTATATTTTAAAGTAGATTTTATGCCTCATTTACCAAGGTGTTAATTGTCTTTTTATAATTTTCTAGCTTTCCTTTCATTTCTTTACCTATTTTTTCCACCACCAAACTTATTTGATTTTTAAAATTACTTTTTTAGTTCTTCTGGTTATTCTTATTAGACTTGTGTCCAATTCATATTTTCCTTTGAGGCTTTTCTTGTGTATGGTTTGACTTCATTGTCTGTTTCTGAGTTTATCTTAATCTTCTTTGTCAGCATAGAACATTTTTATGGTTAAGTGGTTCTTGTTGTTGTTTGTTCATTTCCTCACCATATTTCTTGATTTGAAACTTTATGTAAATGTTCAGCTGTTTCCCTGAAATTGGGGTGAAGGGAAAGGCTCTGTCTCAAGCTTTAGGCTGTTATGCATTGCTGTTTTCAGAACTGTCTTGTTTTTTTTAAGTTTTTGATGTTTCCAAGTTGGTGTGATCTTGGGAGAGATATAGTCACTGCTCTCTTCATCTGTACTCTTGTCCTTACTAAAGAAGGGCCTTAATCCTTTGGAACTGGAATTGATATTTCTCCCTTGAACCATTCTCACTTGGAACAGAAAATGATATAGTTCCTCAGGGTGCCTGATCACTTAAGACTGGAAGTAATAAGTCTCGCAAAGCTTTCACTTCCTCTTGACTAAAAATGCTTCTCTCTACCTTTAAACTATTACCTAGAAATGGGTAGAGGAAATGGAATTATCAAACAGCATCTTGTCCTGCATCTGGCAGTATCCTTTAATCCCTTCTTGACTGGTGTCCAGGTGTTTTTACCCTATCTGGCTTGAGAACTCTTAAACTTCTTCTATCTCTACCACCTAGTGGTATTTTATCAATATGGGATCCAAACCACCATCTTCACTCATGTTTCAAATCTCTTTTTTTTTTCTGACTTGCTATGTATTCTTGGGGTGGAAGAATGTCTTATTCTGACTTTTTTTTTTGCTCTGCCATTCCAAAATGCGATTTGAGGTGTTATTTTAAAGTTGTTTGGAGTGGAATGTTGGGACAGCTCAGCTTTCTCTACCCCAACATTATGGATCCCCCAACATCAGTTTCAATAACATAGTGTTAATATGCAAACAAATGCACAGCTTTAAGTGTATAAGCTGCTTCATACTTTTCCTTTGTAAAATAGGAACATTCTATTTTTTTCTGTTAATTAATCAAAATTGTACTAAACTATATGAACAACTAATCTCATTACAGTTTGTTCAACCATTGCAGGCTCCTTTGCATATGATTCGTTAAGTATCACATTGAACCTATCAATATTTTTCTACCAAATGAAGCTTTTTACACTCCATAATTGTGTAACCAACCTTAAATAGTTCAATTAATCTCCCAATGACACAGAGACTTTTTTAAGTTTTTTTTTTCCCAAGGCTTAAATTTTCTCTAGAAAAAATAAGCTTACATTGCCTATATATGCTGTGTATAGATATTTGTGATGTTTCAATTTATTTGTTTTAATGCTTCCAACTTTGTGCTAAAGAATGTACATAAACAGAATTCAATACTCTTCCCACTCCATCAATCACAGTACTTGTGAGTTCTAATGATAAATTAAGTAGAAAACTGACCACATGTTATGGGATGTAAAAAAAAAAAATCACCACCAAATGCAAGAATATTAAATGCTTTCATTTCAGATAATGTATTTAAATTATATTTAATCAAGGGCCCTGAAACCATACATTAAAAAGTAATTGGAAACTAACTAATGAAATCTTAAAGAATGAGTGGATAAAAGAATAAATCATAAAAACATTCAATAATTTTATTAAAGAAAATGTCAGCAATAAGATAATATTAAAAATGTATGGTATGCAATCAAAACAGTACTGAGGGAATATATATGTGTGGGTGTGTGGGTGTTTATGTGTATATGTACATATGTGTGTATATGTATATATGTATGTATGTATGTATTTGCATGCAACAACAAAAACAACAAAAACAAAAACCAAGGTAGAACAAAACATAAAAATCCACAATTAAACATTAAAACAGAAATCTTGAAAATCAAAGGAGAAATTAACAAAATCAAAAGAAAAAAATTGAAATAATAAACAAAGCTAGGTACTGGTTTATGAAAAAAACAAGATAATAGATAAACCATTGGTTAATTTGAAAAAAAAAGCAAAAAACAAAATTACTAGCATCAAAAGGAAAAAGCATCAATGTACTACCAATGAAGCTGAAATTAAAGCAAATAATGTGGAGTTGGCTCATATTTATGTCAGTAAAACTGACAATCTAAAGGAAAAAGAGATAGATAGATAGATAGATAGATAGATAGATAGATAGATAGATAGATAGATAGATAAATATAGATATAGATATAGATATAGATATAGATATAGATATAGATATAGATATAGATATAGATATAGATATAGATATAGATATAGATATAGATATAGATACAGATATAGATATAGATACAGATACAGATACAGATACAGATACAGATACAGATACAGATAGATATAGATATAGATATAGATATAGATATAGATAGAGATAGAGATAGAGATAGAGATAGAGATAGAGATAGAGATAGAGATAGAGATAGAGATAGAGATAGAGATAGAGATAGAGATAGAGATAGAGATAGAGATAGAGATAGAGATAGATAGAGATATAGATATAGATATAGATATACATATACATATACATATACATATACATATACATATAGATAGATATAGATATAGATATAGATATAGATATAGATATAGATATAGATATAGATATAGATATAGATATAGATATAGATATAGATATAGATATAGATATAGATATAGATAACTGCCCATTAACAGAATAGGAAGTAAAGTATTTAAATAACTCCATCATAGGAAAATAAATAGAACAAGCCATCAATGAGCTATCCCCCCCACAAAAAAAAAATCATGACCAGGTGGATTCATAAGTGAATATACAAAATATTTAAGGAATAATCAATCCCAATAATATGTAAACAATATTTTAAAATAGGTGAACAAGTCCTAATAAATCTCTTTTATGACACAAATATGGTTTTGATTCTTGTTGTTGTTCATCTTTCACTTCTCTAAGGAGACCAATAACAAACATCATTATGTCTTGACTTGCATGTGAATTGAATATGAGTGGGGCAGAGCTGCACAAAATCATCAGCCTCATTGTCTCCTCCAAGTCATTTAAATTCATAGGTAAGATAAAGGTTAAGATGATTGAGGATGACCTAGGGTGCAGTGGGTCACCTTGGCATTTCTAAATTAAGGTCTTTCCCCAAGTCTCAGTTTGCCTGAGGCCATGCCTGTTCAATGACAGATGGTTAGGTAGGAGTTGAGACAAAAGATTGCTTCTTTTACTTTCACAAACACATCAGTCTGGAAGGGGAAGACCCTCGGAGTTTCTGACCAGAACAGAAAATAATTGCTTTTACACTCATTTTAAGCCACCAAAACCTAAACAATGAGCTAAGTGGCTTGGGTTAGGGATATTATTGGCCATTCATTGAGAGTCAAAGTGATTTGGGTTTTAAGGTCCACTGAAGTAACTCCACTTAAAACACAATGGGATTTTTAGCGAGCTATCTTTTCAGAGCTATATTTCAAGAAATCAAAATTGAAAACCACAGAAGACAAAAAATAAATTGTCTCAGTTTCTTGGGGGAGGGGAAATGTTGATAAAAATAAATAGATGAAGGAGGAGGAGTAGGGGGAGGAGGATGAAGAGGAGGAAAAGAAGGAGGAGGAGGAAGAGGAGCAAGAGGAGGAGGAGGAGGAGATGAAGAAAATAGCAGCATTCCCCAACTTCTGCTCAACTGACAGTTTAGGTACCCAGAGGATCGTTACTACTACTCTCAAATAGCATGGTGAAAGGACAATTATACAAAACATTCCCCTATAAACCCAGTTAACACCTTCCTACCAATACAACTTCCGTGGGAGGAGTAAATTTAAACTTAGAGCATCAAAATTATAATGAGGCACATGTTTAAGAAATATGGGTGACAAGGTTTAACTATAACACCTGCTCTATAAGTACTTCTCTCTATGTAGAAATTTTATGCAGAACTCCATAGTTTTGATACCTAAAGCAGGGATAATAAAAACAGAGAAAGAAAGCTAAAGACCAATTTCCCTAATGAACATCAATGCAACAATTTTAAATAAAATACTAGTAAGGAGATTACAGAAATATATCACAAAGATCATATACCATGAGCAAATAGGATTCATACAAGGAATATAGGGCTGGTTCAATATAAGGAAAATAATCTGCATCAGTTACCATAATATTAACAACTTTGGGGACAAGAACTTATTATTTTATGAAAACTGATCTGAAAACTGAGAAACAGTTTGTCAGAAAGTAGGTATAGACCAATATATCTCGTGGTATACTATAATAAGGTAAAAATGAGTATGTTCTTTAGATACAAAGGGTGATACTATGTGCAAATTAGGGGGAAAATGGAATAATTTACCTGACAGATCTGTGGGCAAGGAAAGAATTTATGACAAAATGAGAAACAGAATATTGAAAGATGTAAAATAAACAAATTTGATTTTAAGAAGTTTTTTTTTAAAAATAGTTTTTGTACAAAGAAAATCAATGCAGACAAGACTAGAAGGAAAGCAGAAAGATGGGGGAAATGTATTATATCACATGTCAATGATAAAGACTTCATTTCTTAAATATATAGAGAACTGAGTCAAATTTGTAAGAATGCAAGTCATTCCTCAATTGATAAAAGGTCAAAGGATAAGAACAGGCAGTTTTCAGATGAAGAAATCAAAGCTGTTTATAGTCACATAAACAAATGCTCCAAATCACTATTGATTAGAAAAATTAAAATTAAAAGAAATATGAGGTACTGCCTCACATCTATCACATTAGCTAATATGACAGAAAAAAAAAGAAAATAATAAATGTTGGAGACACGATGGAAAAATCAGGACACTAATTCACTGTTGAGAGAGTTGTGAACTGATCCAACAATTTTTTTAATGCAGTTTGGAACTATGCCCAAAAGGCAATCAAACTATGCATACCTTATGACCCAGCAAAAACACTACTAGGTCTGTATTTCAGAGAGGGGGATGAGGGGGAAGAGGAGAGAGAGAGAGAGAGAGAGAGAGAGAGAGAGAGAGAGAGAGAGAGAGAGGGAGAGAGAGAGAGAGAGAGAGAAGGAGAGCCTATTTGTACAAAAATAGAGCATCTCTTTTAGAAGTGGTAAAGAATTGGAAAATTAAGGGGTAACCATTACTTGGTGAGTGACTGCACAAGTTGTGGTATATGATTGTAATGGAATATTATTGTGTTATAAAAAGTAAAAGACAAGTAGGATGATTTCAGAAAAACCTGGAAATATTTACATGAACTGATAAACAGTTAAATGAGTAGAACCATGAGAATATTGTACACAGTACAATATACACAGTACATAGTACAATATACACAGTACACAGTACAATACACAGTAACAGCAATATTTTAAGGATAATCAACTATAAAAGACAGCTAATTTAATCAAGACCATGATCCAATATAATTCCAAAGACCCATGTTGAAAAATTGCTCTCTACCTCCAGAAAAAGAACTGATGACCTCAGATTGATACAGATTGAAGAATACTTTTTTTAATTTTTTTTTCTTTTTATTTTTGCAACATGGCTAATACGGACATATATTTTGCATGATTTCACATGTATAGTCAATATCAAATTGCTTGCCTTTCTAATGAGGGGGTGGGGCTGCAGGGAATGAGGGAATTTGGAGTTCAAAATTTTAAAAAAAATTGTTAAAATTTTAATATATAATTGGGAAATGATTAAATAAATATAAATCCCTTTCAATAATAAATAAATGTAGTGGATTAGGCTTTTTACATTTTTTTCTGTATTTCCACTCTTAAAGTATTTCAGTTTTCTTTGTAAGAAACATTTTCCCTATTCCAGTTATTTATCTTTAAACATTTCATTTATTTGTGGTATTTCACCTATCATTAAGAAATATTATTTTACTTTTAAAATTGACAAAAACAAAATTAAGAGAAATGTTTGTTGAGTTGTCAATTTTGAATAGTTTTGACCTTTTGTTATTTAGATATTTATAAACTTGTAGTTTTTTAGAAGCCAGTTTATAATATTGAACTTATTGAGATGAATCATGGTTGAGAAATAGAACAGATGCTTTCTTTTTTTTAGCTTAGCTAGTTTTAAAACAAATTTATATCAACAAACAAGGTGATCACATATATGTCAAGAATTAACTTTTTCCAACTAATGATTACTACAGCAGATAAAGCCTTCTGAAATTTAATAAACAAAGACTCATTTGATTTGTGAATATTATATTAATCACTTCACAACATTAATTGCTTGTTGGACTGGTTAGCATGCTAGTCTTGCTTTTTTCCTCTTACATTAGAACTTTGTGATCACTGCCAAAAGGAATATATTTTAATAGGAGTTGTACTCAAAAATATTCCAATAATTGTGCCCACTCTTTCACCCTGTTTTCCCCCTCATCCCTCCAACAGACTATATGTAACTCCCAGGTGGAGTTTTGGAAAATCCAATTTCAGATGTACTTAGTGGCCCATTCACATCCATAGCTACAATCTTATTGTTGGGAACTGTATCCCTTTTGTATTTTTATTCTCCCCCCAAAACAGCACAGTGAATAGCAAATAGTACTTAGTAAATCTTATTGATCAATTGTTACTTAACTAAAATTGGCCACATCTGTGTTAGTGTTTTATGTTTTCCATAGTGTTACCACGTATTTTCAAAAAGTCGAAGAAATATAGTAAATTTCCGGGGCAGTACATGAAAGCAAACTGTTTAGAAGAATTCATCTTTATTCTGGCAAAGAAAATGCTAAGCACTTACAATAATTGCCTTCAATATAAAAGATCATGGAGGAGGATTCTGAATAGTTGTTATACCTCTACAGAATAAGAGGAGAAAATGGAGTTAGGGTACATCAAGGGAGATTATCTCTTTAATTAAGAAAAAACTTGCTGTAAAATTGATCAAACACTGAATGAATTTATCAGAGAAGGTCATGGAATCTCCAACCTTAGAGAGCTTACAAAATAGGATCAAGATCTTTCTGTCCTTTGCAGTTTAGGTGGAGGCATGCCTCCAGTTTCAAGGCTGTAGTTCTTTCATTCCAAAGCAGCATTAATCACTGTTCTGTGAGTGGGTGTCAATGTCAACTCTTTCAATTCTTTTTTTTTATGCAGTTTTGTTTATGAGTCACTGTAGTCAAACAGATTTAAAAACAGCTTTCACTTGAACTGAAAATTTATCCCTATTTAACATAAAATATCCATGGTTTGATCCTGTTATAGTTCACTTATGTTCAATTTTTGTTGCTATGTGTCAGCTGCCTACTAAGTTATGTAAAATGCAAATAGAATTTAGGTTATCTAAAGGGCTCCTTCTTTCTCAGTTCAAGAGTTTTCTTCTAATTTGTGCCTCATGATATATTTCTTTTTAGTCTCAACCATTACAGTATATCCAGCCATAGATTTTTGCAAGTAGATATTAAGGTCCAGGGCCACCCCAACAGCGTTCTGGTATAAAACCCAAAACAAATGAAAGTGTTTATAATTCTCCCAGCCAATACTTTGCAATGATAAAATCACATGAAAATTGACTTGAAGCACCATAAGAAAAGAAGTTACATAGGAACAGTCAGAAATCATAAGGGGAAAATAAGTCAAAAAGGCCAGTGTGAGTGTGTGTGTGTGCATGTGTTTGTGTAGTGAGAAGAATCACTAATAATTCTCTACACTGAAGACAGAGCTGTTAAACTGACAGTATTCACTGTACACTAAGTTAGGGTTGTCACCATTTCTCCCTGAGACACTCTCTGAATCACTCTGTAGGTGGACCTCCTTATTCTCCATGTCTGAGCTATAACTCCTTTCCTAGATGTAACTGAGTACTATCTCATTCCTTAACCTTTGGTCAAAGTTCAGCAGATACAATCAAGCTATCATTTTAAGACAGCAAGAGGTATAAAATAACAATTCAGATTATTCCTGAAAATCATGTTCATGCTATTGTTCATGCATTTACGTTGTGTATATCTCTTCATGAACACAATTGGAGTTTTCTTAACAAAGATACTGAAGTTTTTGCCATTTCTTCTCCAGTTCATTTTAAAAATGAGGAAACAAGTAAACAGGGTTGAATGACTTGCTCACGGTCACACAGCTAGTAAGTGTCTCAGGTCACATTTGAAGTCAGGAAGATGAGTCTTCCTGACTCCTAACCTGGCACTCTGTGCATTGTGCCACTTGGCCACCCAAAACCACATTCGCTGTATATATTTATGTATCATATACGTGTGTATGTACACAAACATATGCATTTATGTACTATATGTGTGTGTATAAATTTTTTCATCTCAGAGGCTGACTTTGCATTGAGTGCCTAGCTCGTCCATCAGTATTGTTAACTTATTCTTCTGAAAAGAAACAATTATTCCTAATTAAAATACATCCATCCACATGCACTAACAGGAATTCTTCCATTGTTCAGATTTCAGATACATAGTAGATCACCACTAGCAGAACCTACTAACAAAGAATGAGAAGCCATGCTCTCAGTTTTGGTTGAAATGATTTTTATCCATTAGTTCATAAATCTATTTTATGGTGTGCAATTTATTGTTTGCTGATTCTTATTTGGCAGTAACTTGGGCAGCTGTAGCAAGGAATTCAATTTCCTTTTGATTCTGCACAATATTCAATTTTAGCAGATTTTTTTTATGTCAGTGGATTTTAAGAGCAATTTCTTGTGTTAGGTGCATTTGGGTTTTACCCATTTTCTTGATGTAGCTTCACTGTTGATATGTGTGAAAGATTGCAATTCTGCCCATGCAAATTCACTTTGTTTATAACCATTGATTTTAACACTAAAAAAAAAATAAATAAATAGATTGCAGCCATTCATTTGAATTTTGGAATTCGCATTATTTTTTTGTTTAGCTAGTTTGAATTCAAGTTATTTCCCCCATTCATGTATATTTATTGTCTTTACCCCCAAGAGTCTATAAGGATTCACTTTTTAAATCTGGCTACCTTTTTTCTGACAGTTTCAAATTATATATCCATAGAAACTATTTTATCTAAGTTCATCTAAGCTCAGTTGTCAAATATATGTTCTATGTATATGTATTTTCTTTTGTATGTAATTTCGAAGTCATTCAAAATGTTTTTGTGAATGTTTCTTTGCTCTACATTGAAAAAAAAAGTACTTTTTTTTCAAAGTGTACTCTACCAATAGAGATTGAAAATTATGCATCTTTCTCATGCTTGGTCTCTTGATCATGCTTTCAAATAATCTCTTCATAATGGCTCTACCCAAAACACTAAAACAACAACATTTGAACAAATTGAAGTACCATGAATTACTCATATCATTCATTTCTTTTTAACATTTTCAGTATGTGACCTATGTCTTTTGATGGTTATGATGGGGTACTTGGGTGCTTGTGTTTAGGTGCTTGTACTTGGACCCCAATTTCTCCCTAGCCTCAGAAACACTGTCCCTGACAGTTTCTCCCCAGCCCAAGGACACTGTGCCTAGCAATTACTCATGAGTGGGCCCCAGCAAGACCCTTATCTCTCTCCCTGGTGCAGTTCCAAACAGCACCTGAAGGATTTATTAGTTTAAACTGGCTTTGCACTGGGTCATAAAGACATTCTTACCCACTACTATACTATCCTACCACCCTACCACATTATCTACACCCTGGGCTCCTCATTAACTGTATTCTAGACTTAAGACATATGTATACTCCCTACATCTATCTTGTCAAACAAGACATTGATTGGTGGCAGACTGGACAACTCTCAGTTACCCTGAACTCTAGTTCATTTAGTGACTTAGCAGGCCTAAAACCACACCTCCATGTGGCCCCCCTTGTGGGCTTTTCCTAGTGAACCCTGAGTAAAATGCCTGTGCAGTAGGTACAAGAAGTGCATGTTCTTTTAAGAACTGACAACTCCTTAACCACTCCCTAATCCCACCCTGAATCCCCTAGTTAGCATATTTATTGTATTTTATCCTATATAAACTTTAACTGTACCTCTCTAAGGTTGCAGGATCCTTTAAGAATCCTTGCCCGCTGAAAAGCGTAACAATAAACTTTGCCACCTTGGCTTAAAGAATGCTTGAATCTGTGAATTCATTCCAGATGACCCATGTACTTCAGGCTTTGAGGGGTCACAACCTCTCAACCTCTCAGCCCACAACAGTTAAATATGGCCTTGATGTGTTTAGGTATTTATTTGCATATCCATTGTCATTTAAATACTGCCCCTTATATGGTCTACCACTTTGTGAGTTCCTTCACGTTGCTAGTTTATTTCTTTTGACATGATGGTGCTCTATGATTCACAGTCATGTAGTATTCCTGAGAAAATATTTGTACTTAAGATATGCAACTTTACAGTACCAAGTAGTGCATGATTTCTCCAATTTAAACTAGTTTGATGACCTACTACTAGTATTTGATTCAAAATACAAAATACAAAATACCTATACAATGTCACCTACAAAACTTTCTGAAAGTATAATTATGAGTGCACACATACACACGTGCGCAAGTACACATACACATAAACATATTAATGCATTAAGCAATTAACACAACATATGATAATAGCAAAGTAATAATTTTTAGGAATATTTCAATGTTATAATCTAGGTAACCTGTGTTTTTCATTTCTTTGATTGTTCCAGTGTGGCTAGATAGATTCACTGATTTTCTATTAATCTGAACATCACTGAAGAAATATGTGATTTGTATCTTAATGCAATTAATATAATATTATTGTCAAGTAGGAGCTTTTGGAAGATGTTGCCATCAAGAAGCAATTGTTATTTAATTTGAATCTTTAATGAATACATATTTCATTTTATACTCCCAAATAAATTATAAAAGCTTATGTTTAAATTGTTTGTTGTAACTATAGATTATTTTATTTATATTATCTAATTTGATCTTTATAGTACAGCAATCAAAGTGACACTCTTATAATGATTAACTGTGAAAGTAACTACACTAATCAATATAATTATCCAAGACAATTCAGAAAGACTCATGATGAAAATTTCTATCCACTTACACAGAGAGAACCGATGAACTCTGAGTGCAAATTACAGCATAATTTCTCATTTTCTTTTTCTTGCTTCTTTTTACAACCTGGCTAATACATGAATATGTTTTGCATGATTTCAGAGATATAATGAGTATCATATAGCTTGTCTTCTCAGTGGGTGGGGAAATGGCTGGAGGGTAAAAGAGAATTTGGAGCTCAACATTTAAAAAAAATTAAAATAAGTAAATAGTTTTAAGTGATACTCTTACCACTTAACAAGCTATATAGACAAGGCTGGATGAGTTGAGTTCCTTGCTTAGAGTTCCACTTTAAGTGAGATAGCAAAGTTTTCTGGCTTAAGCTTAGGATGCATTCTAGTATAGCCCATTGTACACTTGGGCTTGTGGCTTATAAATCTTTGTTTGAGTTTTGGGGCCTCTCTCTCTCTGTATACACACACACACACACACACACACACACACACACATACATAATCTCATAAAGTGAAGTCTGAATACTTGCATGATAGGATAACATTTAACATTCAGAAAGATGAAATAGCTTTTTTTCTGATGTTTTCTCAATTTATGATTTTAAAATATTTTAATTACATTTGTGTCCTCCTCCATTGCCATTTTTAATTATTCTACTTTTTAAAAAACTGACTTTGCTAATATTATTACCCTTTCATAGGGACAGGGTTTAAATTAGGTAGAAAGAGCAAGTCCATTGATAATTCTTTAATAGTGCCTAATAAGGGGTAAGAAAATTATATCAGTTCTTTCTTTTGCATGACAACTCTTCAAAAACTTTAAGAGAGTTACATGTCTCCTAGAAGTTTTCTCACCATTTCAACTATGTCTAGTTCTTTCAATCAGTCCTTGTACCAATCAATCATTAAGCGTTTATTAAGCACATACTCTGCTTCAGGTTAATATCTGCTCTCAAAGACATAAGAATCCATCATAAGGCATGGTTTCTAGTCCTCTTACTATTTTGCAACATTTTGATTATTCTAATTGCTCCAGTCAGAGAAGGAAATATACTTGACTATCATCATGATATCATATTAAGAACACTGGACAAAAGTAGATGGGATGCACCTTAGAGATCAGTCTCAAGTTCTAACTTTTTTGTTAATATACAATATCGTTGGAAATTCAGTTTCCTTCAGGAAAATATAAGCTGAATGAAGGCACATACAGTTTCAGGGTTTGTTTCTCCATAACCCTACACTTCACACAGTACCTGGCATATGCTAGGTTCTCAAGAAATGCTTCTGCACTTGTATTGAATGCATGATCAAATAATGGTGAAATTATGCATTACTTTGAAAATTCTAGGAACTTTAAAATGTACTCCATTTATATTCTCTTGACAATTCAAGTTTGGTCTTTTCTTTTTCCCAGTCTCCATTTAACGCTTGTATATTTATCTGACTCACTATGTTCAACCATCTGAGTCAGTAGTCTTCTTTTGTTTCTTCACGTGAGCTCTGACTGCATGGAGTGGATATAACCACAGCAACAAATGAACATACATATTTTAAGATTTATTACTTTCTCCTCATGAATATCCTACTCCCCATTGAATTATTGCTACTCAGTGGCACATTTAAGTGCCTCAAGTCCTTCAGAAATATCAGTCCTCTGTCTCACTTCACCCAGAAATACTATTCCAAGCATAGCATAGGATACTTGGGTAGCAGTGACTCCTACATTATAGATGATTGATAATGTGGAGCACTTATAATGCTGTCTAGATAGCTGTCTAGTTGGTTATATAATTGGATATCAATTTATATTTTTAAGAAAGGAAGTTATCTTCAGTCAATGTTGAAATTACTAGCATGTAGTTAGTCTTATAAGGAAAACTTTTAGAGAGAAAAAATTTCAAATATAAAACATCTTAACCTTTAAATGAATGACTGTATTTAGAATCAGTAGGGTAGACATTTCACTGTGAATGGCATAGAATCAAACAATAGCACAACTTCTCTAATTCATTTTTGTATGCATTCTTTTTATACTTTCCCTATTGAAAGTTTTTGTTTGTTTGTTTCATTAGTTTGTTGACTGTTGTATTCCTGCCACCAACACCAGCATCACCCTCACCCCCACAAAAAAAAATCATTTAGATTTTTAGACTTCGATCATAAAACATTTGGTCTGTGAAGTTTGGATCAGTCAAAGGGTAGCACTTGAGGACCTAGAGGGCCACATAAGCCTCCAGGCTGCAGGTTCCTCATCCCTACCCTAGGCTGTAGCAGCAGGCTGCACCTAGCAAAAGTTAGCATAAAGATCAGCTTCCCCCAAATTAGTTCTCTCTAATAATGTTCACCATTTGGTGACATTTGCCTGATAGGTGGGATCTACCCATTCAAGTATCAACCTAGGTGGCAGTTCTACACATTCTGGTGTTACCAGAAGTGAGAGAATTTACCCACTGGATTATGCCTTGCTTCTCCCAAGGGGATAGAAAACCTCTCTCTTTCCCTTTCCAAGGCTAGTTTCTCCCAAAATCAGCCACCTAGAATCTGAACATTTCACGCTTCTCAAGAGTAAGGCACGACCCAAACTGTACTTCATCACTTCCAAACAAGGATAAAAAGGGATGGGCTGGTTCTTAGACTTTCTGACCCCTACATAAGTGTCTAGCCTTAGAGTAGTTTCTTAATCTTATAAAATGTGTAGACAATGGATCAAGTTACCAAAAGTCTTGGTGTTGTAATGTCCTAAGAGTTAGGACCTAACCTCTTCTTCTATGCATGTTAGGATATTTTTTTCCTTAAAAAATATTGAAACCTTTCCTTGAGACTTGATTGACTGAAGGTATTAAAGGCTTAGGTTTTGAAATCACTCCTTTGTCTTCTGTGAATAAAACACTAATGAGACTTCCAGGTATCTTCTCTGATTCTTGACTGGTGGAAAATTATATTCAACTCAGGCAAGGAAGCTTTACTTAGCTGGGTGTGCCTGGAGAATATCTTTTTCCTGCTGCGACTACATGCACCTGCATTTGTTAACTATTGCATGATTTTCAAGTTGTTGTCTTCTAGTTTTGAAGTTAAATTGTCAAGGCCAATTTGATTTAAACACAGCTCAGCACACTTGGATACCAATGGCTGATTAACAGTGATCAAAGGACAAGTGAAATATTTTCTTCACCCCTGCCTTATCTCAAGAAGCCTTTGTCCAGGACCATTTCACAAAGGGTTATATGGTGAACAGCCTGAGGTGGTTCAAAGATGTTAAGGAAAAATTGATATCAGAGATCATAGCACAGACAGTCCATCTTCAAGTGACTCCAAGAAGTGAATAGAAAGATGTCAGGAACAGAATTGACACCACAGTGAAATGGCATGTGGATGTTACCACTTATTTGGCCATAAGACCATGTGAACAGGAATAATGAGGATTTTAACAGTGGATAAAGGAAATGCAAACTTCTAACTAACTGACTTCTGTATCTCTTGCATGAATGACTACATAGTTCAACCCTCAAGTCACTAAGTTATTCAGCCATGTGGCAAGTCCCTTCCATGATGATGTTGAAGGTGAGCAGGTTAAATTTCATAGCAGAAGGCATGTACTACTCAGTTATTGATATCCTAACATGGAGTTGACTGAGGAAGTGTCACCCTCTCCAAAAAGCATCAGTTAACATAATTGTCCCTGGGCCTCAGTTAGCAGCAATTTCAATAGTCTGTATCTCTCTTCATATATACCTGCTTTCCCCACTCTCCCACTAAGTCCCAAGGTGACAAGAGCCTTGTTAGAGGAGTAAACGTGGCTGTAATTCCAGCCAAAACTGACACTGCCTTTGAACAATCTGAAGGAAATACTGAGACACAGCACATGTACTGAGGTATAGTTACCATAGGGAACCTTTAGTGCAATGTCAGCACAGCTGCTTTGAGCTTATCTTGGAATAAGTCACTTTGTCTCGAGCTACACTCATCCCTCTAGTAACTGGCCACAGCAACAAAGGGCTTACAGAATCAGATTCATAGTAGAAGTAGAGCAGTATGTCAAGAAAATTGAAGCCAAGGAGCCTTACTCTGTCACTGCAAGAGGAAAAGCCTTCCATCCTCAGGCAAATCCATGATCCTCAGATTCTACTAACCCTTAGCTCTTATTTACTGTGTTCAATCTCAACTCCATTCTCTTCTCCTATTAGAGTCCCTCAGAACCTTGGAGGAGAGAGAGGACACAATCTTGCTTCAAAAACTCACCACCCATATAGATACCACTGCAGCACCATAGCTGCCAATTTTTTGTAAACAAATTTCAAGGCGGATGTTTTCTTAAAGTGAGCTAGAATATCTAGAGGAAAGAATGTCATTTTTCAATTTCTTCTACCATTCTCTGGACCTTGATCTGTATTTCCATTAAAATGATTTTTTTTTTAATATTTCGTTCAGTCCTGGTTAGACTACTTGATTCTACTTACAAAGGTGCTACTATATACCTTACAGCACTGAGAAAGGAAAAGGAAGTATTTTCCTTTTCTATTGCCAGATTCTATACTGCTAGTACAGAAATGACTGAAAATAGCTTTTTCTGTAAACCTTATCTTAGTGAAGTTCATTGACTTAACTTAATCTGTAATCCTCCATTGAGAAAAAACTATTCCTGGCACCATAAACTTCAAATCTTTGAAGTGGAGACCGGAAGAGAATTTCATTAATGACATTTAAACTGAAACAGGATACCTAGTTAAAGGGTACAATTGACTAAAAATCCTAAACTATGATTAGTGGATACACCTTTCTGCCACAAAGACTTATCCTATAATTAGAGACTGTTTACACCTTTAGATGTTACTTAAGTTTGAGAAAGCTAACAGCCTTACCTGAGATAACCTTGAAAGTGATGAAAGCTCCCTGATTATCAACATTGCAAAGCAGGCACATATTGAATATCTTTTTGTGTTTCCCCTTTACTTAAGTAATTTCTAGCTCTTACTTTCCATACATGAAATTTTTGCATGTTAATATTCAGGGGCTACAATATCTGAACTGTCCAGGATATTTTGTGCAATTTTGTAGAAACATAGTGTTGGATGAATTATTATTTTACTGTGGAATCATATTTTGCATTAATTACCTAACCTCAACTGTCACAAACAGTACCATGTAACTATTTTAAATGGATGATCTTGAATTTTTCAATATGAAATCAATACAGAGAAATGTCAAATACAATTTATTTTTGTATCATTGTATTAATATGATTTAGTGAGGTTCGGATTCGCTCCTATAAATGACACTCTCCAATGCACCAGAAAATAATAAGAAATAGATAATTTATTTAGAAGAAGCAAAGCACAGATAGTTTGAATTTGCATAGAAAGCATAAATAATAAGAACAATCAATAATATAGCACCGATCAAGAGAGTCGGTAATGGAAGAGAATACATCACCAATTCAAGGGAACCTCCAAAGTCAATCAACGGCTGGGAGCCCCGTTGCAGCCAGTGCAAACTTGAATTGTGTAAAGATTTTCCCGGGCGAAGCGTCCTTCCCGCGGGTGAGGCTCAGCGGGCTTACAGGACGCAGTGTTTTTATATTGTTCTAAACAAAGAAGGCTTGGGGCCAAGAAGCCCTTTTTGATGCATGCGCTATTCATGGTTTGTCCAATACACATCTGACCTTAGCCACGCT
Source organism: Phascolarctos cinereus (assembly GCF_003287225.1). Taxonomy (NCBI): domain Eukaryota; kingdom Metazoa; phylum Chordata; class Mammalia; order Diprotodontia; family Phascolarctidae; genus Phascolarctos; species Phascolarctos cinereus. The sequence goes on along the minus strand of NW_027556180.1, from coordinate 136,017,630 downwards.
CCCATCCGCCTGAGGCTTGGTATTTTGTTTTTTAATAACATCACGTCTCACAAGGAGAGGAGCCAACCCTCCATGTCAACGTGACCTAGGAATGGCTAGTTCCTGGAATGCTAGGCCAAGAACACTCAGGAGATATGGAACGGTCATGACCGAGATTTGAACTGAACCTATTTATTTGAGTGATCTTATTAATTTAAAGGGGAATTTCCAATTTCCATTTCAATCATCCAAAAAGGAATCTCAATACTCTGACCAGTGGATTTGAAGCAGGGCATAGGGTAGCCAGTTCTTTGCTTTCAGATCCTTTATTGGCATTATCACTTGAGCTTTTACTCAGCATGTAGTCTGCAGCCCAGCAGGGCAGAAAGGGAAGCAGATTGGAGCTTCTCACCCTTATCTCACACTCAGTTACCACTAAACTAAAACAATTGATTATATGACACAGGGAGGAGGTAAGCCATGGGGTCAAAAAGCATAACGCAAGAGTTGATACTTAAACTAAGGTTTCAGCTCATTTTTCTGTGTGTTACGTGTGTCTTTACTACTGTAAATTCCTTTATATCAGACATGTTCATTGGCTATATCTTACAAGGAACAACTATTCCAAGTACTTTAGTTAATAAAATGTTTTCTTATACAACCTGCAGCAAAGAATTTTTACAATTTTTAGAAAGGCTAATGTATGCTTTGTGGATTGACCACTTATATTCTGAGGGCAGAGTACTTCCTCCATTCTTCCTCTTTTTCCTTCCTTGTTTCCTCCCTGACTGTCTTTTTTCTTCATTCCTTCCTTCTGTTTTCCCTTTCTTTGGTGATCTTTATAACTTCAATATATTTTACATTGTAGTTCCTTCATAAGTATATTTCATATCCAATTGAAAATATTTGCTTTTAATAACAGCTAATAATTGTATAGTATTTTAAAACTTTCAAAGCACTTTACATATATCATTTGGGCCTTAAAATAATTCTAGAAGGCAAGAGAAATAGGTATTATTGTTCTAATTTTATAGAATAATGAACTGACATTCAGCTAAGTTATGTGTCTTCTCCATAGCCACACAGTTCTTACATGTCAGTCTTCTAGGAACAGAATGCTGACTTTAGATTTCTTCAGTTCCCTCAGGTGACTGGTTTAATCTCTTTGATTTCTAAGAAAAAGTCTTGAATTTTGTTGGGGAGACAAAGTAGTGCCTGACTTCAAAGCAAATATTTTCTTTCTGTAGGAAAATTTGTGAAGTTTCTGTAGGCCTCAATGCAGCACCAAAGTCGATAATTTTGTTACAATTAAATATGCCTAATAAAAGCAAGGATGTTGAATGGGGGGTAGAAGACAATGGCCTCGACAGATATAACATATTCTCTCATTTACTTTTATTGTCTTTACAATTGAGTCTCATTGCTTTCATCTTCACCAAATCTCCAGCTGGGTTATCTTGGTTGGAGTTCTCAAAATCCCTTTTGAGGATATGAAGTGGCAATCACTGATATAATAGAATATCAATAGAATCATATGCACTAAAGTTAATGTTCTTGGTCCTGAGAATTCCTTTTAACCTGTATACATGTAGTCACAAACATATGCACACATACATATATGCACATATACATATATATGTATGTATGTATTTGAGTTTAAATCACATAACATTGTATATATGTATACCCACATATATAAATGGCTAACATTTATATAATTTTTATTATGTGTGATAAGTAGATATGTATACATGAATACATATATATCTGTTTGGATATAGACATATATGTATTTGCATTTATAATAAATGTATACACAATATTGTTTGATTACCTCTTATTTTAAACTAATATACTACTATGTTCTCTTTCTGGTAGCAGTAAAAAAAGTGGTGTAGGGTTCATTAACTATGGTTTTGAATTGGTATTAAATAGAAAGAAACCTTCAAATCTAGAACAGCTTTCTGGGGGCTCACACGTAAGAGTGGACCCTACTGATAGATATCTATAGCCACAAGGCCTTTCAAAAAAAACCTTAGCATCTCTATTTTTACGCTATAGCTATTACACATTCCCAAAAACTTATTAATGAGGGCACAAACCCAGATGAACACCAAAACAATAAACAACAACAACAACAAAAAGAAACCAAAAGCTCTAGCTTTGGAATTTAACTTGTCTAAAAAAAACTGTCTATAAGGAAGGAAAGTGAACATCTGGAATATCACAAATAAAAAGAATTGCTAAGTCCTTTCTTTTCATTTTCAAAACATTATGAAGCTGATGTAAAGGCATGTATATTGGACTGTTATACTTAAATATGATTATATAATACAATAAATTATATTTAGATTAACTATTCTTATGAATTATCCATGTCATTATTTGTATTATATAGTTTAGAAAATCATAATTGACCTTTTTTCATATACTGTATCTTTGAAAATATTTGTCAACTTGTATATGTATTTATAATATAGAAGTGATATATAGCCAGATTTTGAGGAAATATCCTTGAAGGAAAATTAATCACTTATTAAAAACGAATTTGAATATACTGGAATAGAACAAGCTTTTCAAGGTAGAGTAAAAAAGTACTTTTTAATATATTACCACAGTAGGATACAGGGAATGTAAATTAAATGATAGGTTTGCTATTTATAATTAAAAGAAGACATCTTTTTAATCTTAGTAAAAGATTGTGGATGTGTTTTCCATCTAAAAGACTAAGATTATACTAAATAATTCCTTTAAATGTTAATGAGACTTTTGCAGTTAAATTTTTATCTGTGACCAGGTTTTAAAAAGTAGTTGAAGAAAATACAGGCATGAATTAAGACATGCCTTTCTAAGTAATGACTTTCAAAATTTTTACAAACAGGTATTTGTGATTTGATTAGAGTCAGTATGGTTCAATAGAGAGATTACTCTTAGACTAAAAAGATAACTCAATGCAAATCTTGGCTCTGTCAACTAATGTGTGTCCTTGCTAGTCACTTCATCTTTGTAAGTTTCATTTTCTCATCTGTAAAACAATGACAGGGATCACGACCTTAGCTACTTCCCATGTTTGTGAGGAAATAAAGTGCTTTGTAATATTTAAAAAGACACATACATAATGCATACATATGCATCATTGTTATTATAGTTATAATTATCAATAATGATAATAGCTAACACTTAGAGAGCACTTACTTTATGCCAGAAACTGTGCTAAGAACTTAGAAATTATTATGTTGTATAATGCTTACAATAACTTGGGAGATAGGTACTATTATTATCCTCATTTTACAAAAAAGGAAAATGAGGTAAACAGAAGTTAAGTGTCTTGGTCAAGGTCACACAGCTAGTATGTATCTGACATTGGATTTGAACTCAGGTTTTCTTGATTCCAGGCTCAGTGCTCTATCCACTCTATCATCTATCTACCCCAATACATGTATGTATGCATATGTGTGTACGCAGACACATATCATATATATGTATGCATATGTGTGGATATACCCATATATATGTGTGGGTATACACACATATTACATTTTTAAAAAATATAACTGCATAAACTCCTTAAAGAATGAAGCATTTATTAAGAAGTTACTATTTGAAAACCGCTATTCCAAATACTGGAGATAAACCTAGTAAAATAAGATAATCTCAGCTCTCAACGAGTAAATACTTTTTTCTTTTTAGTCAATTAGTGTTAAATGCATTGTCCAGGTTCACACAGCTAGTAAGTGTCAAGTGTTTGGTGTGAGGCAGGATTTGAACTCAGGCCTGGTGCCCTATCCACTGTACCACCTAGGTGCCCCAAAGAGTACATATTCTAATGGGGGAGACAAGACATATAGAAAGGTCCAGCTACAAGGTAGAAGAAAGGGTTCGCTGACTCTTAGGGCATACCAGCAATTAATAATGTAATAGCTCTTATTAACCTCATTTCCAGTAATAAAATCATATCAGTTGCTAATATTAAAACATTTCACAATGCTTTGGTAACAAAAAAAGAAACTTTTGTTTTCTAAATCTTTCATAGATGTAGTAGAAGCACCTGTAGGAGCAATTGTCAGACTATGTCTCCACAGGACTTGTTTATCAGGTTCAAAGCTATGGACAATGGGTTAGAAAAAACTCTGAGGGCCTTACCCTCCCAGATTGATTCTTTTGGGAAGTCAGACTAGGCTATCTTTTACCTTAATTCTTACCTAGCCTTTAATCACTGAATGGGTGTCGCCTCAGAGAAACTGAGACCTGGGAAATATCTTAGATTAAAACGGCCAGGGTCTCCCACTGCTTCGGGGGTCATCACCAGTCATCCTGACATAAGTCTTGTCAGTGGACTCTGATGACTTTAAAGGACAGAGTGAGGTTGATAATTTTACACAGTTCTGCCTCACTTAAATCCAATTCATTGCAAGTCAAGATACCACCCTCTGAAGGACAAACAACAACAGAAGCACTGATATTTCCAGGGCTTTGATATCCATAATAAAAGGAAAAGTAGTGGTTAAAGCCCTACCTCTGGGAAAGGTTAGCATAAAAAAGATACCTGAGCAAAGAAAAAGTCATGAACTTGATTCCATCCACAGAGTAGGGGAGACCTAGAATTCAACACCTAAGATCTCTATAACACCAAAAAAGAGTATAATAATAACAATGATGATGATGATGATGATGATAGATTTTTATTATGCTAAGAAGACCAAAACATAAGAGACGAAGTAAAAGAACAACTCAAAAACACCTACCCTAAAAACTTTAAAAAAAAATAGTGCTTTCCCACAGGAACAAATAGGATTCTTCTAAAAAATTTTGCAAGGGTATAACAATATAAAATAAATTAGAGCTATGAAGAATAGATTTAGAAAAAAAAAAAGATAAACAGCTTAGTAGAAGAGGTACAAAATTTACCATAGTAAACAAGCTCTCTGAAAATTACAATATATGAAATAAGAGTTTGTGGATCCAGAAGACATCAATTATTTAAAAAAAAAACAAAGTCAAAAGAATGAGTAAATATAAGAAATTTTGAGATACCTCATATAAATAACAAAAGACCTAGAATAAAATTCAAGAAGAGATACCTTAATCACATTATCACCTGAAATTCATGAAGAAAAAGGTACTTGCACATAATATTTCAAAAATTCATTAAAGGAATTTTGTAGATGTGAGAATAAGAAAGTAATGTAATAATAGAAATAATCCACACATCAACTTTTGGAACTAAACCTAAAATGAAAATTTCCAGAAATATCATTGGCAAATCTAGAACTTTCAGGAAAAAAGGAAAAATTCTGTGAGCAGCCACAACAAAATATTTCAAACAATTAGGAAAAAAAGTATATCAAACACAATCTTGCTATTTTCAGTACAATAGATCAGAGAATGTAACAAAAAAAAAGATATTCCAGAAGGCAAAAACAAAGGTCTACAGCACAGAAGAAGTGATACAACAAAATTTAGTGTAGCCCTGAGAGGGTCTGGGGGATGCGTAGAGGAATAAATGTTCAATGAAATAGGAAACTAATGAAAAACATAGAAATGACAAGAAACTATAATAGAAAAATACAGACATCAAATGAAAAACTTAAATGTAAATACAAGTAAACAATTAGAAGATTCTTTGTAACTATTAATTGTTTACATTGTAATGGGGAGGAGACATTAAATGTTCAGTCAGACTTTTAACTACAAGAGGGGTTTGGGATGTATTGAGGATTCCTGGAGACAAAATGAGGGAAAGGGTACATTAGAGAAAAATGGGGATAAAGATAGGGAAAATTGATAATGCATATAATTGGGTTGCACATATACATAAATATAGATAAATGTGGAAAGAGGGGGGGAAATGAGAATCATTGAACTTCATTTTCATCTAAGCTCTTCAAAAGAGGGCAGAACACACACAGAATTTAGTGCGCCAATATACTTAGCTCAGGAGTATTACAGATAAGAATAAGAAGAAGGAAAGTTTAGTGTAATAGGTAAGCTAATACAAGAAAGAGATTACTCATAAGCAAAACAACCCTTGACCTTGGAGAGGGTATAGTGAAGAGGACATTAGAAGAAAAACTTGAAAATCTTACAACTTGAAATGAAAAGTGAGTAGGGAACATTAGAATGGGGTGGGGAAGTATGAGGACAGAATGAAGGAAAATAAACAATAAGCTATTATAACTGTGATTGTGAATTGAATGAAGTGGTTAGCAAGATGGATTAGAAAGTAAAGTCCAACAATATTGTGATATTTTGTTTTGTTTTACAAGAATACACTTTAACAATTAAAAACTACTAGAAATAATAAACAACTTTAGCAAATTTGCAGGCTATAAAATAAACCCACATATATCATCAGCATGTCTATATATTACCAACAAAGCCCAACAGCAAGAGATAGAAAGAGAAATCCCATTTAAACTTACTGCAGATATTTTAAAATGTTTAGTAGTCTACATCCCGAAACAAACCCAGGAACACAACTACAAAACACTTTTCACACAAATAAAATCAGATCTAAATAACTGGAAAAACATCAGTTGCTCATGGGTAGGCCAAGCTAACATAATAAAAATGAAAATCTAAAGCTAATTTACTTATTCAGTGCCATACCAATCAAACTACCAAAAAATTATTTTATAGAGTTAGAAAAAATAATAACAAGATTCATTTGGAAAAACAAAAGGTCGAGAATATCAAAGGAACTAATGAAAAGAAATGCAGGGGAAGGTGGCTTAGCAATTCCATATCTTAAATTGTATTATAAAGCAGCAATCATCAAAACTGCTTGGTATTGGCTAAGAAATAGGGAGGTAGATCAGTGGAATAGGTTAAATATGCAAGACACAGTAATCATGACTATAGTAATCTATTATTTGATAAACCCAAAGACCCAGCTTCTGGGATAAGAACACTCTCTGTGAAAAAAAATGCTGGGAAAACTGGAAAAGAGTATAGCAGAAATTAGGCATAGACCCAAATCTCACACCATATACCAAAATAAAGTCAAAATGGGTTCATGACTTAGATATAAAGGCTGATACCATAAGTAAACTGGGAGAACAAGGAATAGTTTACCCATCAGATCTATGGAGAACAGAAGAATTCATGACCAAACAGGAGACAGAGAACATTACACAAACAGCAAAATGGATAATTTTGATTACATTAAATTGAAAAGTTTTTGCACAAACAATGCCAATGCAACTAAGATTAAAAGGAAGGTAGAAAATTGGGAAATAATTTTTACAACCAGTCTCTCTGATAAAGGCCTCATTTCTAAAATATATAGAGAATTAAGACAAATTTATAAGAACACAAGCCATTCCCCAATTGAAAAATGTTCAATGTTTCTGAAAGGCAATTTTCAGAAGAAGAAATTAGAATTATCTATAGTCATATAAAAATGCTCTAAATCACTATTGATTAGAGAAATGCAGATCAAAACAACTCTGAAATACGAAATCACACTTATCAGATGGGCAGACATGTCAAAAAGGGGAAAATGATAAATGTTGGAGAAGATGTGGGAAAATTGGAACACTAATGCATTGTCGGTTGAATTGTATACTGATTCAATCATTCTGGAGAGCAATATGGAACTATGCCCAAAGGGCTATAAAGTTGTGATTACTATTTGACCTAGCAATAGCACTTCTAGGGCTGTATCCCAAAAAGATCATAAAAATGAGGAAATAACCCACATGTATGAAAATATATATAGCAGCTCTTATTGTGGTGGCAAGGAATTGGAAATTAAGAGGATGCCCATCAGTTGGGGAATGGCTGAACACGTTGTGGTATATGGATGTAATGGAATACTATTGTGCTGTAAGAAATGATGAGCAGGTGAACTTCAGAAAAATCTGGAAAGACATATATTCTGATGCTGAGTGAAATGAGCAAAACCATGAGAATATTGTACATATTAAAAGCCACATTGTGAGATGACTGACTTTGATATACTTGGTTCTTCTCAGAAATGCAAGGATCTAAGAGAACTCCGAAAGATCCACAATGGAAAATGCTATCCACATCCAGAGAAAGAACTATAGAGTCTGAATGCAGATGGAAGCGTACTATTTGCTCTCCTTTTCCTTTGTTGTTTTGCTTTATTGCTCCATTCTCGTGGTTCCTCCCATTAGTTCTAATTGTTCTTTAAATCATGACTAATGGGAAAATATGCTTAATATGAATGTATAAGTAAAGCCTATATCAGATTGCAAGTTGTCTTAGTGGGGGGATAGGAGGACAGGGAAATGGAGAATATTTAAAACTCAAAATCTTATGAAAGCGAATGTTGAAAACTAAGAATAAATAAATTAATTATTAAAAAACAAAAAAAACAAAAGCTGGAGACCAAATGAATGTCTATTAATTCATTTAGGGATGGCTGAATAAGCTGTAGTATATGAATGTGATGGTCTATTATTATGAGGGGAAAATGTGGAAATAAGCAATTTCAAATAAACGTGAAAAGACATATGAATTGATGAAGAGTGAACATTGATATCATAAAAAAATGCAAAATGTTGAAGGCTTTATAACTAATCAAGAATGAAATGAGCAAAATTAGGAGAACAATATGAACGGTGACCACATTGTAAAGAAAAACAGTTTTGAAGGCCATAACAGCTACAAACAACGTAATGACCATTTGTGATTGCGGAGTGTCATAATAGATTTAGGGAAAGAAAAAAAACTGTATAAATTTTTATACAACCAATGAGATAATGTTTTTTGTTTCAGTATACATATTTTAAGCAAAGAATTTTATTTTTCCCTCCTCTTCCTTTTTATAAAAAAATTTTAAACATTCATTTTTTAAAAGTTTTTATTTCCAAATTCTATCCCTCCATTACCTTCACCTCTTTGAGGTAGTAAGCAATATGATGTAGGTTATGTAAAAGATATATCTACATTGGTAATATTGTGGAATAAAACTTAAATGAAAAAGAGAAAGAAAGAAAGAAAGAAAGAAAGAAAGAAAGAAAGAAAGAAAGAGAAAGAAAAGAAAGAAAGAAAGAAAGAAAGAAGGAAAGAAAGAAAGAAAGAAAGAAAGAAGAAAGAGAAGAAAGAAAGAAAGAAAGAAAGAAAGAAAGAAAGAAAGAAAGAAAGAAAGAAAGAAAAGAAGGAAGGAAGGAAAGGAAGGAAGGAAGGAAGGAAGGAAGGAAGGAAGGAAGGAAGGAAGGAAGGAAGGAAAGAGGGAAGGAAGGGAAGGAAGGGAAGGAAGGGAAGGAAGGGAAGGAAGGGAAGGAAGGGAAGGAAGGGAAGGAGGGAAGGAAGGAAGGGAAGGAGGGAAGGAAGGGAGGAAGGAAGGGAGGGAGGGAGGAAGTGAAGGAAGGGAAGGAGGGAAGGAAGGAAGGAAGGAAGGGAGGAAGGAAGGAGGGAAGGAAGGAGGGAGGGAGGGAAGGAAGGAAGGAGGGAGGGAGGGAAGGAAGGAAGGAAGGAGGGAGGGAAGGAAGGAGGGAGGGAGGGAGGGAGGGAAGGAAGGAAGGAAGGAAACAAAGAGAAAAATTGCTTGTGTCAGTCTGTATTCAGATGCTATCATTTCTTTCTCAGGAGGCAGGTAGCATTTTTCATTATGGTCCTTTGGGATTTATTTTGGATCCTTTTTCTGTTGAGAATAGCTAAGTCTTTCACAGTCGTTCATAGTACAATATTGCTGTTAATGAGATGAATATAAAAAATAGGATAAATATAGTTTAATTAAAAAGTTAAAAGGGAGAAAGGGAAGTACAATTTATTAAACATTTACTAAGCCCTTACTATGTGCCAGGAACTGTACAAAGGATCTTCAAGTTAGTATTTCATTTAAAAAAGGCAGGGAAGGCATGATTGGTCATATAAATGTACAATGTTACATAAATTATGGGATGAGATTACTGCATTATTAGTTATACTTGTTTCCCTTTGTTACAAGGAATTTCACACAGACTGGACCTGCTATGCAAATATTTGTAATGTAAACACAAACATGTAGACAAAACTTTTTATGTTGTTTTGTTTTTGTTTTGTTTGTGTCCAGAGTCTCTTGAGTTCAGGGTCCTGTCTCCATCAGGATCTGAGGGGAAATGTGTGTAAAGGTGGTTTGGCCTGCCAGGTATACACCGGGATAAGGAATATTTCATATATATCTTTGAATCTTCAATGTCTAGCATAGTGGTATGCAGTGAGGAGGAGCTTAACAAATATATTTGAATTAAATTCAAATAGAAGCCTAGTGTTTACAAAAATTTCTAATGTTCAAATAAAGGTCCAATTTCTGGGAAAGCACAATTTACTTCAAAATTTGTGATGTACACCACATGTTAAGTATAAACTTATGATCTTTTCTCTTCCCTACCTAAGTCATGAGTGTAATCCATTTTCGAAAGTTTTGTGTCTCTACAGCAAGTACTTAAAGACTATGCCATAATGTGAACATCAAAAATTTTCCACTCCTAAAGTGAATGTGCTTCATTTGATATTGATAATGAAAGGATTATGGACTGAGTGAGAAAAAAATAAATGTCATCTGATCCATTGCTTCCTCTCTCATTGTCCCAACTTAAATATGTTGCTGCACGTAATTTATATATCTCTTAAATATATATTTAACTGATCACTTTTGTTTTTATATAGCCAAGATTTCTCACTCTGTCCATCTCAACTACCACCCAGAGAGCCATCTCTCAAAAATGAATTTAAAAAGGCAAAAGGAAAAGAAAATTAAAAATTATCAGAGATAAATAATTCATAAAACAATATGAGATTATGTGCAATGATCAATACTTCTAGACTTCCTCCTCAAACTGCAAAGAAATTGGGTAGGTATCTTCTCATATTTCTTCTGTGGGACTATGGTTTTTTTTTTTTTTATAGTGTCATGACATTTACTTTATTTGGTGGTGGTTGTTAGTCCAATTTAAATTGTTGTGGTCATTATGTATATTGTTTCTTTGGGAATGCTTAATTCAATTTGCATAAGTTTCCGTAAGCCTTTCCTACAGTGTCTGTATTCATTATATTGTCATTTTGTGTAGCAATATTCTATTACATACAAATGCTACAATATGTATATCTATTTAGTAATCAGTGGGCATCTGATTTGTTTCTACTTCTTTGTCACATAAAAATGATTCTATAAATATATTGTTTCATTTGGAACATTTATTCTTGACAATGATCTTCTTTTGGTATACTCCTAATGGTGGAATCTCTGAGTAATAGGTTTTGGAGATTTTAGCCATTTCATTTGCATAAGTTTGAATTACTTTTTAGAATGGTTGCACTAATTCTTGTATCTATCAATAGTTATCTGTACAGGGCCAGCTCTGGGAAGTTGGAGGGCTTAGGCCAGCCTGGGTCTTACCTGAAGTTTGTACTAAGCCCGACAGCTGTGAAACTCAGGATGTTGGCTCACCACCCCCTGTTCCATCTCTTGAGAACAAGGTGCAGGAAGGGAGGAAACAGATAGGGTAGAGGACAGGACGCAAGAAAGAACGTAACAGACAAGGTACAAGGAAGTAAGGAAATCACTTAGTTAGGTTTGTGCTTTTCATGGAAAATAATATTACTATTGCTTGATCCAATACTATATAAGCCTGAGCCCTCAGATCAATAAACAAAGTTTATTTTGCAGGCGCTCAGGGCATTTGGCGCCTAGACAGGGACCTGAAAGGAAGGCTTCCCCCGGCAGAGTGGCCCTGGACAAGGTGGGCTGTTTGGCCAACAGCCCTAGAAAAGGAGATGCTGTCATCAAGAGAAGATGGCTAACAAGGTAGGGTGATAATTTTCATATGAAGCTTTTTATTTTCACCAGGTTAAGCGAGGATTAAAAAGAAATGAGACTGCTGCTTTTCAGTGTCTCTTAAAGTGAAAGTAAACTTCAGAATAAGACTGCTGCTTTTCAGCATCTCAGATTTCAAGTGAAAGCAAACCGTGCAGGCAGGGAAAGCTAAAGTAAACTACACGGGCTAAAAACGAGACTGCTGCTTTTCAGTGTCTTCAATTTAAAGGGAAAGTAAACCGCACCAGCTAAGTAGTGTCCTATAAAATAGTTAGCTAACATGGGGCAGAGCTCCTCGGCAGAACAGAGAAACAGAGAATATTATTTCAAAGTGTTCGAATACAGGGGACACAACTAGAATTTCAGCATGCAAATAAGAACATTGTCTTTCTTTAAACTATCAACTGCATCATTGTCATTTCTATTGAGAAGAAACCAAGTGCCATTCTGCTACTGAAATCTCTGTATAAGATACTTGTATTGTCCAACCATTTCATTGCAAGTCATAGCTGAAATCAGTCCAGTGTATCACCAAGATTCAATCTGCTGACTATTTTGCTCGCCTATTCCAAGACTGTACTAATACCAACATTGATTCCACTAGGAAATGGCAGTGCTCAGTTTTTGTGGTGTTGCAATTTTCACATATTTGCTATTTTATTGATTATTATTTAAAATAATAGTGCTGTATGAGAACTTAATGACTGTGTCTTGGAATTATTTTGTATAGAAAATATACTTAGAAAAGTGGTTACCATGCTGCTGTCTTGTTCTTGTTAAAAAGTCCCATGTGTACAAGTAGAGTTTCCTCATGTACAAGAGTCCTTTTTTCAGGTGAATATTAATTATTCTTCAAATAACATTAAAACACAGCATAATTCTGGTAATTTTTAGTTGTTTAAATAGAATCTGCCATTAGTTCTGGAAAGCCTTTTTTGGTTTCCTGGGTAGAATTTTATGTAACATATATAAAAATTAAAGTGAGATTCATAAATATTCAGGACATTGGCAACTGATCACATTTACAAAGTCAGTGCGTAAGTGAGGTTATTACTCCCTCCATAATGCCTTATGGACAAGCAGGATCTGTGATGTGAAGCTACATTGTATTTCCCATTTTATATATGTCTCCCTATTTGATTTTATTCAAGTTATAGTACATTCTGAAAAAGTTGGCCTTAGGTGTGTATTGTTGTGGCATGCAAAGAGTTATGATGACTTTACATTAAATGCTAGAATTTCTAGTCATTATGATATTAGAAATTTTTGTGGTTTTCAAGAGTCTCAAAGAAAATTATATATTAATGTTTTTGTCAGCCATCACATTTCCAAACAGTATTTTTAAAAAACAAAGGTAAATGTGATATGGCAGATGAGCAGACTAAGCAAAATCAGTGGTTAAGTGGATTTCATTTTGGATCCTTTTTAATAATCAAAGGAAATAGGATATTTGCCTTATATATAAAAAAAAGTTTTATTGAAGTTAGAGCTAAAATAGCATACTTAATTTTATAGTTTTTGTAGATACATGTCCTTTGCAACCTTCAATTCATTTCAGATCAGTTTGTAAATCAAGAGTTCTATCTTACGGTAATTCTAGAAAAATACACCTTGTATCATTTTATCTACAACCACAATTTAAATAACTTAAAAATTACATTGGTATTCAAAAAAGAGGAAAATTACTTAAGAAGCTAAGTTACATCAACAATTAGAAAACAAATCAACTTGTTTTCTTAATCAGGTAGGGGAGGAAAAGTCAAGGGTAGGAGTAAATAAACTCCCTACTTTAGAAATTTGACATAAGCAGTTTGTATGTTAAACACAGTCTAATGCACTGTATGTATACTAAAATTTCCAGTAAAATGTAGCTTGTAAATTTTCTGAATCAGCTCCTTAGTACTAGTTATAATATAGCTAAAATCTTAATATATTTTACAGTATATAAAAGGCTATAACTTCATAAGTCCTTTTTAACATATCTTTCATAGAACTTTTTGATTTAAAAAATTATTCATTCCCACTTTGTTAGAATATTAATAGCAATATTTTTAGGCTTTCATTTGTCCTGGTGGTTCTTTGGGAGGGTTTGCAAGCAAATTAAACAAGTGAAGTGGGAAAGGGGACATTTATTTGTCTTTGAATATTTAGAAATAGATTTTTACCCTTGCCCAACAAAACCCTCTTGAATTCAGTAGATAACTAACGAAATTCTTTTGCTTTGCTGCAGAGTTCTACTGCCTAACTCCCCTCTGGTATTAGAAAATCCAGCATAAATTTGTCATAGCCTGGTCAGTAGTTAAAACAACATTTCAGAGTTGAAAATAATGTTTATTAATTAAACCATTAGGGAATCTTTATTTTAACTACAGATAGGAAACAGTTATTTCTGCTTTTTCTGCCAAGAAGCATAGCCTTAAACACATTTCTACACATACCTGATTTCTTTGCTACTTAAACTTATGCTGTTCTAAGCATTACTTAATCATATTTAGTTGGCTATTTTTATACTGAACAATTACACAATGTTAAGGAGAGTCTTATTCTAAAATTCCTTTATTTCATATCAATGTGTGACTCATGTTTTTTAAGTGTAATTACAATGTATGTGTCAGAGTATGCACAAAAAAAGTGGGGGAAAGATGAATATCATATGAAGATAAGCAGATACTTTGGATTAGTTACTTATTTTAAGAAGGACATAAGCAATATCATTTCTTGTTTTGCTTTAGCATTGTTGGCATTCCAAGGCACCTCAAGACTGACAATGGTCCCGCCAAATACCAGCAGAAATTTTGCACAATTTTGTCTCCCCTATAATATCACTCTATTGGCATGCCATACAATCTTACTGGACAAGCCATTGTTGAAAGGTGCAACAAGGATATTAAAATCCTCCTTGATAAACAGGAAAAAGAGGGAGTAGAAAATAGGGGAAGAAGGAGATTGAATCAGTTAATATATACCATAAATTTTTTGACACTAGATGATCAGGGATGTACTACTGCACAAAAACATTTTGCAGGACAAAAGAACAGGTTGATAGATGAGCAACCAGATATCATAGTAATGTGGAAGGATCCAAAGACGGGTAATTGGGATGGTCCAGTAAAATTACTAACCTGGGGTGTAGGTTATGCTTGTTTTCCCAGAACATGCAGGAGAACTGGTCTGGGTCCCCAAGAGGAACATTCGCTTCTGTCAGCATACTGACCAGAGGGATAGAGACCCTGAGCATCAAAGGAAAAATTGGTAGGAGAGACAAGTAGAGGAGGAAGGGGGAGACCGAGAAGAAGAAGAGCCAATAATGAGATGTTGACTATCCTTTTTGCAATGATGACTGTTGCTGGTTCTCTGGGACAGAGTCATGATTACATTGGACTTACATGCCTTACCCCCCTTTGGTTAAACCTGTAACTTGAAATGTGATTACCACTATAGTTTTGTTTGTGTAACTCCCTATTTGCTTTCTAATACTACCAAAGTAACTCCTGATCAAATATTGAATAAGCTTCAGGGCACTTGGCGTTCCAAAAATATAACATGGATGGTATTGATCCTCAAGATATTGCTTATAAGCTGTTGTACTATAGCAAGCAACTTAACGCTTTCCAGAATATTTCAAGTTTGCTGTTGCATTTCATACCCTGATAGTATTCTTGTTATTCTTGAGTTTTCTCCTGATGTGCATCCCACTTTCTCAAGCTAGAACAGAAAAAAAGGGGGATATTTAGAGGGCTGGCTCTGGGGAGTTGGAGGGCTTAGGCCAGCCTGGGTCTTACCTGTAGATTGTACTAAGCCCAGCCTCTGTGAAACTCAGGATGTTGGCTCACCACCCCCCCATTCTGTCTCTTGAGAACAGGATGCAAGAAAGGAGGAAATGGATAGGGTGCAGGACAGGACACAGGAAAGAAAGTAATAGACAAGGTACAAGGAAGTAAGGAAATCACTTAATTAGGTTTGTGCTTTTCATGGAAAATAATGTTACTATTGCTTGATCCAATACTATATAAGCCTGAGCCCTCAGATCAATAAACGAAGTTTGTTCTTCATATCTTCCACCTGGCCCTTGATTCTTTCTCTCTTCACACTCTGCCGGCATCAGACCACGGCCACGGACACAGGTGCTCACGGCAGTTATCAGTTAGTGTTCCAATCCTCCCACAATCCCTCTAGCATTGACTAATATCTTG
Source organism: Phascolarctos cinereus (assembly GCF_003287225.1). Taxonomy (NCBI): domain Eukaryota; kingdom Metazoa; phylum Chordata; class Mammalia; order Diprotodontia; family Phascolarctidae; genus Phascolarctos; species Phascolarctos cinereus. Next base: position 136,001,691 of record NW_027556180.1, on the reverse strand, counting down.
TATCCTTTTAATCAATATACTAGGTGTGATGTGAAAATTCAAATTTGTTTTGAAATCCCCTTCTCTTAACATTAGTGATCTGGACCAATATTTCTTATGGTTGTTTATAGCTAGTATTCTTTCTTTTGAAATTAGTTTGTTCACGTCCTTTGTCCACTTATCTACTGGGGAATGGTTTTTGTTCTTAGGTATTTTGGTCAACTTCTTTGATACCAAATCTTAATATAAGAAATTTCAAACAAATAGATATTTTCTTAAATAACCGATATGCTTCTTATTCCAAATGCATTGGTTTTGCCTGTGTAAAATATTTTCAATTTAAAAATTAATAAACAGGTAAGAAAATATGTCCATTTTATATCTGTCAATTGCTTTTACCTTTTTTCATTAAAAATTCATCTTACTTGAAACTATGAAAAGTATGTGATATCCTTTTCTTTTAATATTTATGGTATGGTCTTTAATATTCATGTTGCCCATCTATCTTAAATACGTAATGAATGGAACATGATGTCAGTCTAAATATTATGTTGGCTGTACTGTGTATTCTAGTTTTTTCAATAATAGTTATCATATTGATGTTTTGGGGATATGTTAAATATTGGGCTTTTGAATTCTACTATTTCTGATTTTCCCTTTTCTAATTTGTGCCACAGACCCACTTTTCTAAATTTAGCTGGTACTAAGTCATTTTGAAGATTGTTGCTGGATAATAATTTTAAAGTTTGTAAGTCCTTTCTCCCCTTTTATTTCTATATGTTAGTTTATTACTCTGAAGATTGGAGGTAAATTTGCTACCTCTCCTCTTTCATATGTTCATGCTTTCAGATTAATCTGACTCAATTTAAACTAATGAAAAGCTTTGTGTAAACTTGTTTATCTTATATCATATCTTACATCATATCATGAGAGTGAGGCTATGTTGCTCAAATTTTTTAATCATTCTTCACTGAAAGATTTTTTTTGGAGGGAATGATGATGATGATATTCTAAGCTTGATTTGCCTTTAGTTCTCATAACTCTTCAGTTTTTGGTGAATTGTATGATTTTGAGATTATTTTGGTCTTGTAACAATATCACGCAAAATTTGTTTAGTGTACTGATAGTCAATTGTGATGTCTTTTCCTTTATTTGTGTCCCATTTTTTTTCAGTCTCTAATAAGTCACTTTAAAGATGTTATTGCATAAGATATCTTTCCATTTTTTCTTCCTTCTAATTTTGTATCAGTGTTTTTTAATGTTTTTCTAGTCAGATTTACATACATAGCTTATTCAGAAAGAACTTCCATAATGTTAATCACACATTTCATGTCATTTAAATTGTAACCAATTTAAGTTTTTCAATATAATTTTTGTTCTCTAAGTATTGATTGCCAATAATTTTCCCAAAGAAGAAATGTTAAATGCATTATATACCCACATATGTGTATGTGCATGTGTTAGGCTCCTATTTAATCTTTTTTATTTATTTCATTCCTTGTCCCTGAACCATATTTTCCAACATACTTTTTTTTAACTGCCTTTGCATATGGCCACCTTTACACTGATGTCACAAGTATTAAAATATCCCTTTGTAATTCTTTCTGAGTAGCCTAGGGTGCCATAATTACCCTGCTCCTATGCTAATATAATATCATTCATCTGGTATGACATAGTCATTCTCTAGACTGGTTTGCATAATGCAAACTACTATCACACTGACTGAGTTTCAAAGATAAACCAATGCCATACAGTTATACTCAAATTCTCTCAATAATCTAGGGATAACTTTGTTGAAGGGAAAAACATCCCTACTAAATAGTAGTCTTGTTCTTGAATCCCTCCACTCACTCACCCACCCCCACCACTATGCATTTTCATTTGCACAACCAGCAATCCCCAATGTAACACACCATGGTAGGCCACAGAAGATATATTCAACCTGTATGTCATGTGTTATGTTTACACAAATCAGCTACTCACAAGAATGACATATTTTAGATTTAACCATAAATGTATTATGTAAGGTAAAAGAAATAATATCACAGGCATTATAATATTGAAGCAATTTCATTAATAACAAAACAAATGATCATCACACATTAAATGTGGTCACATTCTCCCTCTAATTCAATCAGTGTCTATGGAAGAAACTAGAAACAGAAACACTGTAGAGAAGCACATAAGGGAGAAAAATGTGGTCTGGGTAACTCATAACTCTGTGCTTTAGGCTTTAATGTCATTAATCCATTCAGGAACATTTGTACCACAGAAAATTTTTTTCTACCAACTTGTGTCTTAATCCTTACTAATCTTCAGACTAAAATGTGCTCTTCTCTTGTATACTCAAATGTAGTACTTACTAGCTTGTTCATCTTATAGTCATCCTTCAGAAGTTATTTATAAATTATTGCCTTAATGTGAATAACAATACAAGTAAGTGGGAAAATTGCCAAAACCTTCAGATTATGTGTACAGACTTAACCAATTAGTTACTTTTACAGATGTTGTGTTGTCCAAACATATCAGAGCTCATAGCAAACAGCTCAGGTTAATTCTCCAGACAAGTTTAACTACCTTAGACAACATTCCTATACAGCAAAACAGCTGAAATCACCATTTTACCCTTTCTGTTCTTCCTTCTCAAAAGAGGGTGGGGGGAAGTTTCTCCTTTCTTAAGATGTAGGTAGTAGGTAATAGCTGAAACTTCAATCTTACTTCAGTTAAACACAAGCCAAGGAGACTAAAGTCTTCTATTTACTGATTGACTAGACTTACTGTTATTCTCTTTAAATTACTCCAACAAACTGATTTTTTCTAAACATCTACCATTTCTTCAATCTTCACTTGCCAGTTTCTTCCCTTCTATCTCTGAGGCCTATATATATTCCTTTATCCTTTAGTGGCTTAATTCAAGAACTCCCAGCTTTCATATTCAGTTACACAGTTGCAATTCTCTAAATGTCCACCTTGAAATCAATACTCATTTTAAAATCATGCCACAGCAAGCAAATATTTATATGATTTCTTGTTTGTTTTTTTTAAACTTTTGTCTTCTTTAGTTATAAAATGGCAATTTCTAAATGAAATGAAGGCCATTAATGTTCTGCAGGTATAATGCCCACAAAAGTGCCCCAACCCAATTTTGTCCTTGAAATATTGCTTCACACTCATTTTTAAAAAATTTCTAACAGATAAAAATTCTTGCTCTGTGAATTTAAACCATAAAATTGTTCACTTACACATATGGCATTATCTTCATCTTTTACAAGGTGATTGTAGTCATTGTATACATGCCACAACCCCTTTTCTGTCCTACATTTTTAAAATATGTTCTGAAAATTGTTTTATATACATATTTAAATTTTTATTAAGCCAAAAATTGTCCCCTCTTCTTCATAAAAATTTAAATTGTTCATATATAACAGTAAAAATATCTTAAAATATTTCTTCACACACAGAAGGGTTTTTTTGTTTGTTTGAACACTAACCTGATGAAAATAACCTTAAAAGAATAACACATGATACATTTATTTAATGATAAGTACTTGGACAATATTTTATGTACTTTCTTAGCCTCCAAATCTACTGAAATTGATTTAGGGGCTTAATCTGCAATCATCATGGTCATATTTGGATATTAAGGATCTCTACATTATGAGATGATCAATTGTTCAAAACAATGTTTCAGAGTGGAAAAATACACAGGGTTTAAAAATACAGAATAAAGATTCAAATTTCAACTTTGACAATTTTTTATTGTGACATTAGGCAATCACTTTGCCTATGTGTCATTTTTTTTTCATCTTAAAATGAAGAGGTTAGATTACATGATTTCTTCAATTCTAAACTTTGGTCTTATCACAAAGCAAACTGCAACACTAACTTTATGGGACGCTGCCAGATGAACCTGGAATGCAACCTTCCATTTAATTCTAACTTCCTTAAATTTTCTACATTAGTTTAGAAACAGAATGTTAATATTGATGTGTTAATTTCCTTTAGTAGTACTCACTTCTCATAAACTAAAAGCCATGAATTTAGTGTATCAACTGTTTAGTGAATATGCTGGTGAGAATGATATTATAAAAGTATAGATGGTATTCTCAGCAAATTTGCAGATGACACCAAGCTAGAAGAAATAGCCATTATACTATTTCATTGTAATAGGTGCCACAATTGTCCTATTGGCAACCTGACCAAGAGTTCAAATATAATTAAGCTAGGCTGGGGAAAAACAAGACCTAACCATTAAGGAAGGCTGGCATTGACAGCCTCAGTGACAGCCCCTTGCTTCAATGGACAACTTTTCATTGGTGAGGTCAGAGTCCATTGGCTGGTGAGAAAGATCATCTCACTCTAGAGAATAAAAGTGTGATGTCATCCTATATGGATGACTTCTCTAATCTTATGGAACTCCAACTTCACATGGACTGCTGCTTTCCAGGGTTGCAAGCATTTATTTATTAAGAGAATAAGGCAGTTATTCTAAGATAATGGGAAATTGCACTCAACTATCTTGTCTCCTTGCTAGTTTCTTTTTGTTGTTGTTGTTCCCCTCACTTGTATCCTTTAGTAAACCACTCACCAAGTTTTAGTTTTGAGTCTTAATTACATAGCATCACTGGACTTAACCAAGGAAAATCACTAAGTCAGTGTCCAAAAATGACCTCAAAAGTTAACAGCATTGAGCTAAATCTAAAAAAATAAAATTCAATAAAGTTAAGGGTATGCTGAGGTTAAAAAATAACCTCACAAGTATAGGATAGGGTAGGCATGGATAGTTAGCAGTTTTTTCTGAAAAATATCTGAGGATTTTGATTCAATTTAAGTTCAACATGAGTAAGAAATTAAATGTGGGGGTGGGGCAGGGGTGATGCTAATGAGATTTTGTCCAGCATCAAGAGCCATAGGCTCCCAGAAAAAGAAAGGGATAATACTTCTCTAATCTGCCCTTCTCAGACCTCATCTGGAGTATTAAATTCAAGTGGGCACAAGGGCTTAAGAAGAAAATTGATAAAATAAATAATGTATAGATGAGGGCAACCAGGACTGTGAAGGGCCTTGAGTCAATGTCATAGGGGATTGGTTGAGGGAATTGGGAAGATTTTGGGGAAGCAGGAGAATATTATGGGATGACATGATAGTTATTTTAAAGAATCTGAATGGTAATAATGTGGGGGAAAAAACAACATTAAACTTGTTCTTTTTGGCTCCAACATTCACAAGCAGCAGGAGTGGGTAGAATTTTCAAATATATGACCACTATCTAAGATAGATGGATACACAGATAGATACATAGATAGATAGATAGATAGATAGATAGATAGATAGATAGATAGATAGAGAATTCATTATTGTGTTTATTACATACAAGGCACTGTGCTAAGTACTTACGATACAAGTAGAAGAAAAGACAGCAGCCTATATATTAAAGAAGTATAGAATCTAATAAGTGAGGACAAAACTTAAAGGGGAATTAAAAAGTGATCTGGGAAACAGGCAGCTCTTTCAAGGTAGGGAAAACAGAAAGCAGGAAGTGAAGTTAGCAACACGCCAAGGATTTCTAACACACAACAGTTCTGGGCAGATACTAATCATTTATCAAGTAAGCCTCTGGGTAGCATCATCATCAGTGGAGCATGAAGGTTTCTGTGGGAGTAGATACGAGAGCAAGCTGGTTGTGAATTGAGATTTAAAGCCAGAGGGGAAAAAAAGAACAATTAGAACTGCCAAAAAAAGGAAAAGAAAAGAAATGCGTTGTTTGAAGACATATCAGATTTTGCCTCCATAGATATCATCAGTAAGAGATTAAATTTATTGATCATTGCACTGGAAGTTCCTTTCCTGTGTGGTTTGGAATGGATGACTTCTGAGGTTTCTCCAATTGCTTAAAATTTGTGATTTCTTGATTCTGAGAAACAAGATGAATTCACCAAGCCAAGGCAGTCAATTCATTTCTGATACTAGTCATTGAGCCTTAATTACATAAGAAAAGGTAGAGAATTTCCTAAGTTTAGGAAATTAAAATGTTACCATCAAAAGGTAATATAACCAAAGTTTCAAACAAACATATATCTTCCTCTAAACTCATTGATATAAGGACCTGGAATTTGGATCAGGAATGAGAAAGTATGAGATTAAATACCACCACTGAAAAATTACAACCTGTGTGACAATTACCATCTGTATGAATAATTATAATCTGTATTCAGCTGTGTTGTTTGATTTTCCTAAGTCTCAGTTTTCTCATCTCTAAAATAAGACTTTTGGACTATATGGCAACTAAAGTCCTTTGCTGTTCATACTATTCAAATTTATCAATCCAGATGATCATTATTCATCCTTCCTCACTCCCACCCCACACACATTCACAACATGTTTTCTCCTTTCTTAATGAGTTCAGTGCTTGGTCCATAGTTTTTCTCTTCACCTCAACTCTTGGCCTCTTACTGAGGAACCTTAATATGAATACTAAAGCTGCTCAAATGAATATAAATATTTCTCTACTCTAGCTCAGTTACATAATGAGATGTTTCTATCTTCGATCCTTTCATTGACAACGTGTTTCACCTGTGTTTATGAACTAGGAAATTCCTTTAACATATCATAGTCATTTTTAATTCAATCTTCCCTTATATCTTAAAGACCCCACACCTCTTCTTTGTCCTCATCATGACTTCTATTAAATTCAGACCTCATTTCTTTTTTAGACTATCAGCTCTGAACTTGCCACATTGTCCTCACTTTCTCATTTGACTGTATGGTGAAATAGTTCACTTCTACTTCATTCTCTATATTAAAATTAGTTACTTCCTTGTCCTATCACAAATCATTCTTGGCCAAACCCCAGCTCTTCATCTGACTCCACTTATGTGCTGATGAATAGAATTGGAGGAAATAACGAAAAACATTCTGATTGGATCTAGTATCAATTTATGTTATCAAATCTTAAAAGGGCCCTTACTACAGCTGGGCAATTCTTCTACTGCTACTTGGGCAGTTCACTAACCCAGTTCTTATAGTGGTTTTTCCAAATCTTATTCTTTCTCAAACCTCTAAAGGCAATCCCTTCCCCTCTTCTCTTTTTAGGGTTTCACCTCATGCTTCACCAACAGAAAGAGAGGGAGAGAGAGAGAGAGAGAGAGAGAGAGAGAGAGAGAGAGAGAGAGAGAGAGAGAGATAGCCTATGCGCTAAGAACTCCTTGTTTTTCCCTTTCATTTAACATCCATTAGAGTTATTCTTCTACCATCTCCTGTTTCACTACTGTCTTTTTTTTTTGGGGGGGGGAGTCAATGGGGTTAATTGACTTGCCCAGGGTCACACAGCTAATGTGTTATGTGTCTGAGGCCAGATTTGAACTCAGGTCCTCCTGAATCCAGGGCCTGTGCTCTATCCACTGGGCCAACCTAGCTGCCCCTCATTGCTGTCTTAAAGGAAGAGATGGCTTTTCTTGCCAAATTCAATCCCTTTATATGTACCCTTGATGCTGTCACTTTCTCTCATTTCTAGAATATTGCTCCCATTATCATCTTTATCTCGCTTTAATCTAGAGTCTCTCTGCCAGCTCCTTCCTTGCTGCCTTCATACATATCCATGTGTTTCCCATCCTTAAAACATGCTTCACTTGACCCTACCAATGCTAGTAACAATTATTCTATCTCTTTCTCTCCTCTACTAATCTCTTTAAAAAAAAATCATCTAAACAAGCTGCCTCTAAATTATTTTGTAAATTGTTCTCATTCTCAGTTTTGACCTCATCATTGAATTGAAAGTGATTTCTTAAATGTTCTCAAATATCTAAAGTGCAAAATTTAATACCCATTTCATAATCTTAATCCTTTTTTGCCTTTTTGTACCATTTGACACTATTAATCACCCTTGACACTATTAATCACCCTCTCCTCCTAGATATTCTCTCATTTCTTGATTGTTGTGACATTGCTCTCTCCTGATTCCTATATGTTTATACATGCATACACCCACACACAAAGATGTGTACATACACTTCATTAATTTAAGGATTTATTATTTTATTAACATAGATTAATGTAGGCTCCTTTAGCCAGCATATATAGAATCTCTTTATAAATTTAGTTTACTTATTTTTAGCTTCTATAATTCAAAATAGAACATCTTTCAATTGGCCATATATTAGGCCTATTTGAAATTACGCTGTTCCTTAGATACCAAATATATTAATACACAGTGTCTGTCTGTCTGACTGCCTCCCTTTCTTTTTCTATCTCTGTCTGTGTAAGTCTGTCTGTCTCTCAGTTTCTGTGTCTGTTTCTGTTTGTCTCTGTCTCTGTGTGTGTCTCTCTGTGTCTTTGTTGCTGTCTCTCTATATATTTCTCTGTCTCTGTCTCTCTGTCTGTTTCTCTCTCTGTGTGTGTCTCTCTAACCATAGAGGATGCTCTTTATGACTTAATTGAGTAATATGTTATGGTCTGTATCAATATGACAAAAATTACAGATCTTTGATTATTCATATGTATGCATGTATGAGGGGGAAGTATTACTGTTTAATATAAGTATGTGACTATTTTTCTGCCTACCAGTTTCTATAGAGTATATATTTATTAATGCATCCATTATAAGTGACAACTTCCATAGTATTACTTTGACATTTTAAATTTATTTAGTGAGGATTGTAGTTAAATATACTTATACTATTTTCATTAACAAAGAAGAAATTGTATTAGAATATTATTCTGTCATGTCAATATTTAGATAGACATTCCTAGGAAATATTTTGTAGCAATTAATAAAATCATCTCATATATGTTTATACATTTCAGATATTAACTGACAATTTCAGTTGATTACTCCATTCTTGATCAATGAAAATTACTTTATTTTTGGATGTCCCAGTTATTAGTTTGCATCAATAAAATTATGATCTCACATGACAGGTAATGTGTTCTAATAGATGTTAGCATATACCATAAATAAAACAATACCAATTTTTGTGACAATCTAATGCTATTGAGCATTTAAAAAAAATAAGCCCATAGCCCTTTTCTCTACTGGCAAAGTAAATATGGCTTGAATTACAAAGTGGAAAGTTTATTTAATATTTAGTAAAAAAGAACTCTACTTCCTCAGCCTCCTAAAGTGAAACATTTAAAAGCATTCTAGGGGACATAATACTTCTGATGAAATGAATGGGCGACATAACCTCTATGCTATAATTGTAAGCCTTTTAATTCCAGAGTGGGTCCCACTTGTAATTACTAAAAATAACCATAAATAAGTAATAAGGTATATATTGTCTTTTACATACTTTATTTCATTTTAACCTTTATTGTTGTTCTACAATTTCAGTCATACCCCACCTTTATGAAGCAGTATGGAGGTTTTTTTGCTTGTTTTGTTTTGTTTTTTGCAATTTGAACTTTTTATCAATCCTGTGTAATAGGTAATGTATTTCTTTCCCTTAAGTAACTTGCCTATGTTGTCAGTAGTATCAGAGGCTGGATTTGACTCCAAATTTGCTTCCAGTTCTAGCATTTTATCAGCTATATCACAGAATTTCTAATTGGGGAGATCCTGAGTACTCAGTTGAGAATTTTAAATATAATAAAAGAGAGAAAATATGGTTGTTGTTAGAACAGGCAAGAGAGTTTAGGGATTTGTTATTTTTTTTTTGAAGATGAGGAAATCTGAACAAAGAAAGGAGAACATAGTGATGGAGAAACTAAATAATAAATGAATATGAAGTTTTAGATTTGTGAGTGAGAGATAGAATGGAATAGTGGGTAGTGAGTAAGACACAGAGTGAAGAAGGCTTGAGGTTGTATCTTATATCTGGCACATATTAGCTTTATAAACCTTGGAAAATCATTTAACCCTTAGTTTTCAGGCAATTCTCTAAGACCATAAGCACAATAAATAATAAATGAAATTTTTATATTGCTAATATGTAATAAACCTGCATTTGAAGGTAGAGCTTTCCAGAATAAACAACACTGCAGGGAATTTTCTAGGAATCCTTGAGATCTTGTGTGGCCCCTTGATGCAGGACTTTGCAATAAGGGTGTCCTGGCAGCAGGGTGTTCATGATCTGTTGGTTTGTAGAGGATCTCTCTGATATTGAGCTTCCTGGAAGATCCATCAAGAAGATGACTTCAGCCTTTGGTGGACAGGTTGGTCTGAGGAAAACAGCAACAAAACTGATCATTTCCAAAGACAATGAAAAATTGAAAAGAGAATTGTAGGGCAGAGCCAAGAATGAGAAAAGGCAGGAATTTGCCTAAGTGCTTCCAAATTCCCCTCCAAACAACTGTATAATAATACCTCAAAATGAATTCTGCAGTGGCAGAATTAACAAAATGATGGGATGAAAAATTTTTCCAGCCGAAGACAACTTAGAAGGTTGGTAGGAAAGATCTGACTCTCTGGGATAAAAATGGAGAACAGACCACCTCCTACAAGCAAGCAGCAAGGCTCTGAGTCCTTGTGCAATCCAGCAGCAAAGGCCCAGGACCCTGCACCAGGGAGCCAGTAGCAAGCCACGTCTTTCACAACCCAGCAGTACATATTAGGGGCAACTGAATTGGCAAGAGTGGCTTCCAAAGCTCCAAGTCTATAGGTGGTAAGGGGATAGGAAAAGTGGTTAGAAGGAAATTAAAGGGGTCCTTTTGCTGGTACTGGATGCAGGACTCTGTGGTATTTCCCATATTTAATTCTGTGCCTTAGTCCCAGGGTGTGGAGCAGCATTAGCACAATACAGCATGTGATCATAGGGGAGCAGGTACCATAGTCACAGTTTCAGGGTGGAAAAGAGTATTTGTGGTCATTCACAGACCACAGCATAAGCCAGGAGAGTGGTGACTACGCTTCTCCTTAGGTCATACCATCTTGGAAGAGCTAAAAACATAAAGATCTCAAGAACTAACTCTGTAAAGAGCTGCATGAAAAACCTGAAGCTTGGGACAGCTTTCTACCCTAGAAAGAGAGAGCAACTTTAACATAAAGAGAAAAGTCAGGAAACAGTCTACAAATTGAACAAACAAACAAAGAAGGAAAAAAAAATCTGGATTATAGAAAGTTACCTTGATGACAGGGAAGATCAAAACACAAACTCAGAAAAATGAACAAAAGTCCAAACAACGACATCCAAAGCCTTAAAGAAAAATATAAATTGGCCTCAGGACTGAAAAGAATTCCTGAAAGAGCTCAAAAAGGATTTTTAAAATCCTTTTAAAACAGAGGTAGAAAAAATGGGAAAAGAAATGAGAATCATATAATAAAATCATTTTAAAAGAGTCAACAGCTTGGTAAAGGAGGCACAAAAATACCGAAGAAAATAACATTTTAATAAACAAAATAGACCAATGGAAAAAGAGGGACAAAAATATACTGAAGAGAAGTACTCCTTAAAAAGTAGAATTGGCCAAATGGGAAAAGATGTACAATCATTCATGACAGAAAAGAACTCTTCAAAAAGGAGAAGAGGCCAATGGTTTGTGGGGGCAGGGGAAGTAAAAGCTTAATGAAAAAAAATAATTTCTTAAAAATTAGAATTGGCTAAGTGAAAGGTAATAACTCCATAGGACATCAAGGAACAACAGAACAAAATCAAAAGAATGAAAGAAAAATAGAAGAAAATGTGAAATATCTCATTGGAAAAACAACTGACCTGGAAAATAGATCAAGGAGAGATAAATATTAGACTACCCAAAAGCCGTGAGTAACAAGTCTGGAGATCATCTTTTAAGAAATTATCAAGGAAAACTGCCCTGATAGCCTAGAACCAAAGGGTAAAAAAGCAATTGAATGAATCTATCAATCACCTCCTGAAAGAGATCCCAAAATTAAAACTCCCAATAATATTATAGTCAAATTCCAGATCTATGATGGAAAAAGAAAAAAAAAACACATTGCTAGCAGCTAGAAAGAAACAATAAAAATAACCTGGAACCACAGTTGGGGTTTAGCAGCTTTTACATTAAAAGACTGGAAGTATTGGAATAAGATATTCTGGAGGGAAAAAAGAGCTAGGATTACAACCAAGAATCACCTAGACAGCAAAACTGAATACAGCCTTTTTAGAGGGATTCAAATTTCCAATACTGTGTCATTTCCCAATTGATAAATGGTCAAAGGATATGAATAGGCAGTTTTCAGATGTAGAAATTAAAACTATATATAGTCATATAAAAATTGTTCTAAATCACTACTGATTAGAGAACTGCATATTAAGATGACTCTACTCATATCTAACAGATTGGCTGATGTGACAGATAATATGATAGAAAACAAAAATGATCAATGTTGGATGAGATGTGGGAAAATTTAAATACTAAAGCATGTTGGTGGAATTGTGAGGTGATCCAACCATTCTGGAGAACACTTTGGAACTATGCCCAAAGGACTATAAAATGACCCATATCTTTTGACCTAGGAATGACCCAACTGTGAATGACTGTCTGAAGGACTTATGATGAAAAATGCTACCTACATCCAGAGAAAGAATTGATAAAGTCTGAGCACTCTTTTTTTTTTTACTTATCTTTTTCTGGTGTTTTTTTTTTTTCCATGTTTGACAACATGACTAATAAAATAAGCTTCGGATGACTGCATATGCATAACCTGTATCAAATTTCTTACCATCTCAGGGACAGAGAATGAGAGGAGAGGAAGGGAGAGAATTTGGAATTCAACTTTTTTTAAATGATAAAAGTTGTTTTTACATATATATGTGTGTGTATATATATATATATGTATATATACACACACACACACACACACACACACACACACACACGCAGAGAGAGAATTGCATGTGAAAGTGAAAAATCATAGGTTTATATAATTCATAATTTATATATGTATATGCATATAATTTATAAACATATAATAAATTTAACACATTAATTCCAAAAACACATGTTTCCTCTCTGAGGAGCTCTGTATTTCTATGAAATGAAATTAGGGTAGGAAGGTAAAGATTATGTGGAATAAGATATCTAAGGTGTTCAGAGGAGATAGGATACTGAATAGTTGAAAAGGTTTTGAGTATAAAAATGTGATTATATCTGTATAGTGATGAAATTTTAGGTGATCGGCTTATCCTGAGAGGGTCATTATGCTCAGTGTAGTCCAAACTAAACAGAGTTGCTGATGGAAATTGAAGAAATAACTGGAAAGTTCTGAAAGTTCAGAATACTCTATAAAAGAAGACTTTGAGAGGAGTTTACTACTTCTCTTTCCAGCCCTCCAATCAGTGAGGAGAGAGTTATATAGAGATTTAAAATTTGTAAAGTATTTAGCCATATATGAATTGCACATGCAATTAGAGAAATGAAAATTTAAACAACTGCAAGATTTCAACTCATACAATAACAAATTGAAATATATAATAGCATGTAATTAGTCAATGTCACACTAATTCTACAAGCAGAATATATTGTGTAAAAAATGTAATTATACTAAAATTCATTAAATTTTATATATTCGTGTATCAAAAAACCTCACTACTAGTCCTACAAAAATCTGAAGTGAAAAACAGGAAGTCCCTAAACGTACCAAAATACTTATCATAGCAATTTTAGTGGTTTAGAAAACAACAAAGTGTCCAGTTTTATATTGATTGGAGAATGATTAGACAAATTATAATGTATAAATATAATAACAGTAATAACAAAAATAATAACTTGCATGTAGCACTCTATGATTTTAAGTACTTTACATATATTAATGCATTAAATATGCATAGTAGCCCTAAGAGGTTATATACATGTGAACTGAGTTTAAGAGTGGGTAAGTGTATTTCTCAGCATTGTATAGCTAGTAAGTGTCTAAGGCAGGATACAAGCTAAAGTCTTCCCAAATCCAGGTCCCACACTCTATTTACTACTCCAGATATCTACAAATAAGAGTATCAATGTTCTGTAAGAAATAATGAATATGAGGATTCCTAAGAAATATAGGATTTGATTGACTAAAAGTGAATTAAGCAAGACCAGGAATTAATATTTTATCCCTCAAAAATTACTTAGAATATTTGGCATTTATTTCTATCTCCTTATAGAATGTAAGCTGCTTGTTTCATTTTTGTCTTTGTATCTCTAGCACCTAAAAGAGTTCCTGGCATAGAGAAGGTAATGATTATGGGTTTATTGATTAGTTGATTGATTAACTGAGGTCAGGGACTCTTTCATTCATGTCTTGCGTCTAACTAGTGCCTGTACAGGACCTGGTACAAAATAAGTGCTTAATAAATGTTTGTTGATTGAATGAATTTACATAATGTCTCCCAAAATATAAATGAATGGAACAATTAAATAAAACTGAAAACTGTATAATTATGATAATCAATCTTGGCCTTGAAGAACAAATGAAGAATAGTATCATGCTTTTTTTTTTCATTAAAGAAATCAGGGATTACAGTATGAAAACTGAATATTCCAAGTACATCAGATGCAGATTTTTGTTTCAATTAATTTTATCTTCTTTTTTTCTTCATTGCAAAATAATACTTGCATATGTGGAGATGGTAGAATGAAATATCTAGAAATGACTGTGACATATGCATACATACACACATATATAAACACAAAAATACATGTGTGTATATATATATATACATATATGCATATGTATACATACATATATATATATATATATATATATACACATTAATAAAACTAAAACTTAAAAGTGTCATACTAGTTTAACTTCATATTTGAGAGACCAGCATAGGGCTAATAAACTAGCTAATATAGGGAATAACACGTGTCTAACTGTTGCGTACCTACCACTGAGGAATATATTTGAAAAATCCTCTCTTCTCATCCTTGTGGACAAGATAGAGGCATGTGTATTGAATACAGGTTACATTACAGGATGCTGAATGAATCCAAGGATATCATCTTTGAACTTCTATCAATAGTCTTGGAGAATCCATGTACAAAAATGCAAAGGAATAAAGAATGAATTAGTCAAATGTCTCCATTTTCAGTAACAGCAAAGCAAGTAAATTGACCTTGACTTCAATATTCGTGAAAATAGTGAATGAATTTTAATGAGTGGTTGTTGAGCCCTTAGGAAGGTAATCACTATAAGACCTTGTGTTCAATGAGAATGAGTACAGATAACCTATCGCAATTTCTTTATTTCAACAGGGTTAGCAGTTATATCAGAAGAATGTCTAGACATCATCATTTTGTTTAATTTAACATTTCTACCAATGAATGAAGATAACAGTGGCATTGTACTTATCAAATATGCATTCCATGCTTAAGCCAAACTTGTTTCCTTCCTTTTCTTTCTCATGTAGGGCTTTAATTTCTATGTATGTGCTTTTATAATTGCTGTCTTTCACGCCTAGAATGCACTCTCTTTTATTTGCCTCAATATCTTCTGCCTGAAGCCTTTCTTGAGAATGAAGTAAGAATGTAGGAAGATGCTCTATTTTCTCTCTATCATTTTCCCCCATTTGTTCACTAGCCATTGGAAACAAAAAAAAAACAACAACAGCCACCTAATAGGTTGAGTTCTAATCTACAGTGAACTAAAATGTGGAGGGGATCAGGTGGGTGGGAATGTCAATCAGAATAAGCAGATAGTAATGATGATGATAGTCAATAATACCTACATTAATATAACAAGTTACTATGTCCTAAAAGACTCTTCCTTGATACACCAGTAGAGACTTAAAGCTAGCTATATTCCTATTCCTATTACCCAAAACTTGAAGAAAGCCATGAATTGAAGAAGATATTGGGATAGATGAGCTATTGATTGATGAGGCATTCTGAATTAATTTTCCTATAAAAGAATTTCTATCCACAGTGGTTAGGTACTATGGTACTATACTACTAATAATTTAACTCTATATTTCTAGTATATTACAAGTTCAATTGAATTTTATGGGTTGTTCTGAAAAACTAATGATATACAGCATTGTTTTTGTTGGTGAATTAATTCTAAGTGCCTAGCAACCAATTTACATGTAAAGGCATCTTACTATGTAGCTACCTTTTGCTCTTCTTACATGAAACAACAAGAATTTTAGGTTGGGTAGCAATAGAGGAGTGATGTGACAAAATGCCAGAAGAAAGGAGTGGTCAGGATAAGAATGAAAAGAATTCAGGGATGATATCAGCCCTGCTCCATGATTGGGCTGGCTGATAATTAAAAAAAAAAACATACACAGAAATGGATGAACTGAGGCTACATGAGCTCAGAAGTTCCTTCAACTGACCAGATAATCCACCAACATTCTTGAGGTCAAGTTCACACCAGATCCCATACAGTAGCTTCTCTACCATAAATAATCCAATACATTGTGTCTAGAATTCCTGTATACATACCTGTTGACAAGTTCTTAAGTACACGTGAATTAAGCATCTTCAGGGAATGTTGATTGCACTCCCTACTTTCTTCAAGGGTTAACTCAGATTGTGTGGGCTATAAGTCTCCTATGTCCTGATCGATTCTATATTTAGGGGAATTATAGTTATTTTCAGTAGAACAGTGAGTGGACAGTCCTTCTGTAGATGTTTATATGTTTTGTTGTGTATTGAATTATCTGGTTATCAAATAGTGTGCATTTTCTTAGTGATTCTATGCTAGGAGTGAAAATCAAGCATAAAGCATCCCTCCCATATGCATCTACTCGTGGGAGGAATCAACTCTATTAAGCAAACTAAAATAACTTGTACTCATTAACATAGAAAGTTGAAAGTAAGGAAGGATCAGGCAATGGTTGGGGCTTCAAAGTTAATTTCATTGGATAGATTTTCAAATACACACTCTATTAGACAACAAGTTACACTGCCCCATTGACAGAGACAGAGACATACAAAATAACTTATGTTCATAACCATAGAGAGCTGAGCACTGACTTATCACTTCAACCTCATCAACACATACTCAAACTTCTAGAGTTAGTGGATGATGTCCTATGAGAAACCATCAATTTTTTTCTGAGAGTTAAAGACTAATTACTTTTGTAGTAGACATTTTCAGAGATTGAGGATTTGAGGATTAAAATTTATTACATGTTCACATAATGATCTGCATAACTTTATAGTCCAATATAGGTTTGAGGTCCTAAAATATGAGCATTGTCTTGGCACTATTATACATGCATCCATATTTTCATACAATTTTAAAAATTTGAATTTTGTGTCAACAAATATCCTTCTAGAATTATCACTTCAAATCCCTGTCCATGTTTGATAGACTTAAAAAAATATTTAGTCTTCCTTTAAATAGCTACTCAGAAAAATCCAATTTTATTTAGTAACTATAGAAATGAACAGACTTTATAGTACAATCATAAAGATGGTCTTTTTGTGTCAGCAAAATACTGACATTTATTTAAGAATTCAAGGTTTACAAAGCTTTAAATTTTTTCAAAGAATCATCTTTAAGCTGGACTTCCTGATTGTTGAGATCTTAATATATCTACCTAGCCTCATACTCATCCTTGCTCATCCCTTCTGGATATCTTCTACCTTGCCAAGTTTGTTACTACTCTTTCCCATCAAACACCTAGAGACCATTCCCTGGAAGAATTTTGGAATTCCCTCCTTGCTGTTAAACTTTACTTATTCTTGTTACTTCAATATATCTAGCCAGATGTTGAATCATACTCTTTCACACCTGACATTTCATAACCTGACTTCACATTTATATCCAACAATAGAGATATGGGTAAATTGTCAGTATGAGAATTAATATCTAGGAAATTAGTAGATGTTACACATTAGGGCTTGGTTTTTTGTTTTGTTAATTAAGTAACCTTAAGCAAGTGATAGAGAAAATATATATAATGCAAATGAAATTTAAGTATGTCATTGCATTTCCCCCCAGAAGGCCTTTTGTTAAACATTTACACAACTGTTAGCATCCCCTTCACACATAAGAACACAAG
The DNA here is from genome assembly GCF_003287225.1 of Phascolarctos cinereus. Taxonomy (NCBI): domain Eukaryota; kingdom Metazoa; phylum Chordata; class Mammalia; order Diprotodontia; family Phascolarctidae; genus Phascolarctos; species Phascolarctos cinereus. The sequence goes on along the minus strand of NW_027556180.1, from coordinate 135,983,821 downwards.
AGTGTATGTGCACACACACAGATGCATGCACACATGCACACACACACACATACACACACACACACACACACACACACACACACACACACACACACACCCATCCTATACTTGATTTCCTCACCTTTATCTGATAACCAGAATCCAAGCCTTTACTTCTGGAAAAAATCATATGGATTCATTACACCATCATTCTACTCAAAATTCCTGTATCCTCACAGGAAAAAATAACCCATCTTTGACCACTCTTCCCCAACATATGTTGCCTACTTGAAAGCACTCTTTAAGGGCAGGAACTATCTAACTTCTAAGTATTTGTATTACCAGCATAGTACATGGAACATAGTTAGCCCTTCATAATCAAGAAGTATTCTCCCAACTTGCATGCAATCTGGCAGGTCAGATCTCTAGACCTCAGCTGACTACATCATATCCTCAGTATTTCAGGGATTCTTTTAATGCTAATGGCTTAGGTCCCCATCTCAATATGATCCTTTAGCATTAATCATCAGTGATTATTGTTACAACATCATTTGACAATGTCAGTTGTCATTTCACTCATTAATATCTAATATCATTTCACTAGTTAATATCTCTTTGATATCAATAAACAATTAACAGTAACTAACCATTGCAAAGGATCATTTACTGAGAAGATTTAGCAAGCACAAGAAAAATGAACACAACAGCCATAACTGGAGCATACTTTCCCTTTGACTACCTCAGTCCCTGAGGAAATGGGGCTCAAATATAAAGCTGAAAATACGAAGCATTCCTTCTTTTGAGTTCACTTCTGAGTGGAACAGAGTCAATAGACAGTCACCTTCTTGCTTGTATCTGCTTCTGGGTCAATCCATTGCTTGGTTGTGTTAAACAAGCAAATCTTTAAGGCTCTGTGGGATCACTGGGCTCAGATACTAGCAAACTCTGGTATGGACTCCAGTTCCTAGATATCCAGTAAATCTTACTACATTTTGAATCTCACAAGATTGTAACCTAGTCTGCTATGCCTCATATACTCATTCATATAAAAGCAGCAAAGAACGTAATAACTGTACAGAGAGAAAAACAGACATGCCATATGTTTATGGCTTCATGTTATACTAGGTGGGAAGAATGGACTATTGGTGCTACCTCTTTGGGTGGCTAGGTGGCATAGTAGATAGAGTGTGGGGCCTGAAGTCAGGAAGATTCATCTTCCTGAGTTCAAATCTGGCCTCAGACACTTACTAGCTGTGTGACTATGGGCATGTCACTTCACCCTATTTGCCTCCATTTCCTTATCTGTAAAATAAGCTGGAGAAGGAAATGACAAACTACTCCAGTATCTTTGCCAAGAAAACCCTAAATGGGGTCATGAAGAGTCAAACACAACTAAAATGATTGAACAACATCAAGCTACTGCCTTCCCCATCTGAATGGTTAGAGCAGTTCTTGCCTTAGTCACCACTAAAAAGAGAGTTTGATTTGCCTGGTTATTACCTCATATGTAAAGCACATTCAATTCTATCTCAGTGGTCATTAAAAAGGTTTTTCTTCACTAAGATTAAGAGGTCAGGGAGTAGGTATGGAATCCTTGCACATGCTCTTAATTGGGACAGGATCCTTTCTTTTATATCATCAATTCCAGAAATAGAAAATGATGATCACGTTATACTGCAAGTATATCCATTTGGATTGGCACCTGACACAATAGATTGTCTCTATAGGCCAGTCACCTATTACACACTCATTAACTGACTTGTTCCTTGTGGATTAGAAATAAGTACTATTATTATTTTCATCCTACAGATGAAGTTACTGAGGTTGAGGAAGTTAAGTGATTTGCCCAGGGTCCTTCAGCTAGTAAGTGGCAGGGGTAGAACTTAAACCCAAGTTTTCTTGGTTCCAATTAAAGCTTTCTATTCACATTACCTTGAAAATACAAAAAATTAATCATTCCATATATACGATATTGCTCAGACTAACACTGTTGTTTCAAGGTAACTACATAAGTTCTTCAAAACTTTGAGTTAGTGTGGTTACTGCCTCCACCAATGCAGATGATGACCAATTACGATTTTAATTTCTTATGGTTGAAAATGTCATAAAACTATGGTTAATCTAGCAATTGGCTTCTCCAGTCTTAGCCTGACCTGTTATTGGATAAAAATGAATAATCTATCTCTATGCACAGTATTTCTAGTTTGTAGAGACCTTCCAGAAATTCCCTGGCATCAGTATCTGGAACCAACAATTATCACCAAACCATAAGGAGAAATTGAGACATTAGAATAGGACTCTAGGGAAGGTTCAAGTTACCCAAACTGTCAACAATAATAAAATAAGTAAATGAATGTTCATGGCTGAATCATTCTCCTTCTAATCACAGCTAATGAAATGGGACTCTAGCACATTGCTCAACAATATTGAGAATAATGCAATATGGAGCCTAGCCCATAGAAACTCCTGTGCTTTCTTTGAGATATCAGTGAGTGCCATGAAAGCTGGTGCTGGGATTTTTTTTCCCTTCATTCTATTTCTTCAATTTGGGCAACACACATAGTTAAGGATTGAGCTGGGACCTAGTGAATTTTTGGATGGGGAAGAGTAAGAGGAGAAGGGGAAAAAAAAGAGGAGAAGGAGGAGAAAAAGGAGGAGACAGAGAAGGAGGAGGAGAAGAAGAACAAGAAGAAGAACAAGAACAAGAAGAACTGAATAGGGTATAATATAAGTGACTAGGCATTTTTTGAAAGAACAAGGGGGTCTTGTCTAAAAGAATCTGGTTGGATGGGAGCCATCATTAAGTTTTGAAACTGGAGGATTTTCACCTGAAATAATAAAGGTTTAGTATATGCTAGATATGGGAAAGGGTGATTTACAGAAAGCAAGAGTTGGTAGATAAGCTCCTTTTGTAAAACATGTGGCATCAAGTGCTCTATTTTGAATAGTTTTATGAATAATAATTCTGTATAAAAAAGTAACTTTAAAAAAATCAATAATTAAAATTAGTCAGTGAGTCCCAATTCAAGATAAAATAAAGGCATACTTTCACACAACAGGGAGAGGGTCACAAAAGGCTACTCATCCATCAATTTTTGCTTTAAACTACATAATACAAAAGCCAAAGATGAGAGAAGTTAAGTTACTAGGACACTATTTTTTCCTGGACATGATACACAGGGAATCAAGTCTATTTAATGACCAAAAAAAAATCCACAATTAATAGCTTGGAGATAATTCTAGTTGAAACAGGAAGCCAATATAAATCTGCCAAGATAGAACTAATATGTTGTCCCTTCCCAGTGAAAGTTAAATTACGATACAAGTTCTGGACATGTTGTAATTTGGAGATAGCCTTATCAAAAAAGCCATAAAACCAAACATTGAAGTAATCTGTTGCTGTAGCAACTGAGTTGCAGCTATATGTTAAAAAAAAACAGCAAATCATACAAAAGGTTCATATGTATAGCATACCTCAAAGGCATTAAATCCCTACAAATCAAAACAGATGCATTAATTGAGGTATGAGTAGAATTTTGCTTTTTATTTGAATACTATCAGCAACTGAATTCACATTGTTAAAGTTGGTAAGTATGAAGGTCAATCTTGGCACACTCCCCTGAAATATAATGGAGCATTCCTAGAATCCTGAATATAATAAACTGGCCCTGTGTTTCAATTTTGATGTTTCTATGCTACTTTTAGCCATGATACATAAAGTATCTGCTGCCTTGCTGTTTTCTTCAAATATTTCCTTTTTTCCAGAGGAGCTGAAAATACTAATTAATTTCTTACAGATTATATGAGCTATTTTATCAAACAAATGATTAATGAGAAATATTTAGATGGACTCTAAGACTGCAAAATGACAATATATCCAGTCAATTCAACCAATATTACTTCCAAACTAGATCATCCAAATATTTTTTTTTCTATTCTATACCTAACTTTCAGATTGAGTTTCCTCAAAGCATAAGATGCTTTTGATTTTTCAAACTTGACAGTGGGATGATGTAAGCAATCCTCAGGAACTTTTAGTTAATTTAGCCAATTTGTGTGCTTGTGTAAAACTAAAAGAACAATAACCAGGGTAAGATAATGGAAGCTTTATTCCAGGACCTAAATTTGGAGAATACTGACAATAAAGGCATTCAACAACATAGAAAGAGCAGAGTTTAGTATTTAATTAGAATAAAAAAAGTTAAACAGTAAGCTTAACAGAGTGGTCTAGTATGAGTTTTGTGCCAACCTTTCCCTACTCCCACAACTGAAGTAATACTTGTTCATGGTCACTAGTCCTCCCTCCAGTTATCTGAAGGAATGTGTCTTATTTGTTGTGGTTAAGTGCTTAAAAGAGATGCTAAAATTCAACTTAAAAAAATGAAAATGAATTTTGATAAAATCTCCCTGGTCATAACAATAGAATAATGATTATAAATAAAATTAATTGTAGGAAATTAACTCAGTTTTGAAAAGGTGTTGTCTAGGTTTGGCTGCAATTACTTAACTGCACTCTTCTTTCTTTCTCCCTTCCTCCATACTGCACATGTGCTCATAAATAATAAATTTTCTTATTTTAATTTTCTCTGCCTGTTTTAAAGCAGACAAAATAGAAAAATGAATTAATTAATAAATAGAGAAATAAGTGAATATGTAAACAAATAAATAAGCAAATAGATAAAATAAGTGAATGAATGGGTGGATAAATAGATAAGTGAATAAATAAACAAATGAATAAACTTTTTAAAATGACAAATTGGGTACATTTAAAACCACTAAGTAAAACAAATTCACTGACCTCCTCTCTTTATTTTACTCTCTTTGCTTTAGTTACCTTTAAAAAAGCTAGCAGATTGGTCATTCTGATCTAGCCTCTGTAGAATCTATACCCCATCAACCTTTGCATCTACCAATACCTTGAAACGTTCAATCCATAGCATAATTTATTTATCCCTAAAAACTCTTTGGTTGGTTTATAGATGTCTGTTGTCTCTGAAAATTGTTCCATTCAATGGCACCATTTAAATATAGTCTCAGTGCCCTAATACATTAATTGATTTTACTTGTTTTTGTTCTTCTTGTTCTTCACCTGTAAGGTGTTTGATGTTTTTTTTTTTTTTAATCTTACCACGATTTGGAAAAGAACACATCATAAGTAAGAATGTACACTGAATAGATGCATGCCTATTTTGAAAAGTTGATGTGGGGTAGTTTTGGAGGCAGCTATTGTATAAAGATTCAAATGTATTTATTTTAGTGAAATAAAAATGGTAAGATTTAAGCCACATTTTCTGGAGAATTCTGTTAGGTCCAAGAACCACAGTTTCCATTGTCAAATTAATACAGTAACAAAAAAGCTATTAACACTTCCTTTATATCTCATGTTCTTTTTCACCTATCAATGTAGATAGTATCATCGGCCCTGGGCAAAATTATAACTTTGGCAAAGTTTGTCCTTGCTATTTTTATCACGGTTTTCAGGTTCTGTCAATCTGTCTCAGATGTATCCACAGACACTGTTGTGCCTCTCAATCTTTCCATAACCATCCTATTTGCTATCTCCTTCATGGAATACTGGTTTAAACTTTCTAACTAACATCATTGTTAAAAAAGGCACAGCATTTAATATTAGGAAAACTATCAGCATAATTCAGTATATCAAAACCAAAACCAACAGAAACCACATGATCATCTCAATAGATGCAGAAAAAGCTTTTGACAAAATACAACACCCACTCCTATTAAAAACACTAGAAAGCATAGGTATAAATGGAGTCTTCCTTAAAATAATAAGTAGCATCCGTCTAAAACCTTCAGCAAGCATAATATGTAATGGGGACAAACTAGAAGCATTTCCAATAAGATTGGGGGTGAAAGAAGGATGTCTATTATCACCACTGTTATTCAATATCATACTGGAAACGTTAGCTTTAGCAATAAGAGAAGAAAAAGAAATTGAAGGTATTAGAATAGGCAAAGAAGAAACAAAGCTATTACTTTTTGCAGATGACATGATGATATACTTAGAGAATCCTAGAGAATCTAGTAAAAAACTACTTGAAATAATAAACAACTTTAGCAAAGTTGCAGGCTATAAAAAAACCCCACATAAATCATCAGCATTGCTATATACTACCAACAAAGCCCAACAGCAAGAGACAGAAAGAGAAATTACATTTAAACTTACTATAGACATTATAAAATACTTAGGAATCTACATCCCGAAACAAACCCAAGAACTGTAAGAACACAATTACAAAATGCTTTTCACACAATTAAAGTCAGATCTAAATAATTGGAAAAACATCAGTTGCTCATGGGTAGGCCAAGCTAATATAATAAAAATGACAATTGTACCTAAGCTAATTTACTTATTCAGTGCCATACTAATCGAACTACCAAAAAATTATTTTATAGAGTTAGAAAAAATAATAACAAGATTCATTTTGAAGAACAAAAGGTCCAGAATATCAAAAGAAGTAATGAAAAGAAATGCAGGGAAGGTGGCCTAGCAATTCCATATCTTACATTGTATTATGAAGCAGCAATCATCAAAACTGCTTAGTACTGCCTAAGAAATAGAGTGGTGGATCAGTGGAATAGGTTAAATATGCAAGACACAGTAATCAATGACTGCAGTAATCTACTATTTGATAAACCCAAAAACCCCAGCTTCTGGATAAGAACCACTCTTTGAAAAAAAACTGCTGGGAAAACTGGAAAAGATATGGCAGAAACTAGGCATAGACCAAATCTCACACCATATACCAAAATAAAGTCAAAATGGGTTCATGATTTAGATACAAAGGCTGATACTATAAGCAAACTGGGAGAACAAAGAATAGATTACCTATCAGATCTATAGATAACAGAACAATTCATGACCAAAGAAGAGATATAGAACATTAAGGAAAACAAAACGGATAATTTTGATTACATTAAATTAAAAAGTTTTTGCACAAACAAAACCAGTGTAAATAAGATGAGAAGGAAGGTAGAAAATTGGGAAATTATTTTTACAACCAGTCTCTCTGATAAGGTCCTCATTTCTAAAATATATAGAAAATTAAGAAAAATTTATAAGAATACAAGCCATTCCCCAATTGATAAATGGTCAAAGGATATGAACAGACAGTTCTCAGATGAAGAAATTAAAGCTGTCTGTAGTCACATGAAAAATCATTATTGATTAGAGAAATGCAAATCAAAACAACTCTGAGGTACTCCATCACGCCTATCAGATTGACCACCATGACAAAGCAAGAAAAAAGATAAATATTGGAGAAGATGTGGGAAAATTGGAATACTAATATACAGTTGGTGAAGTTGTGAAATGATTCAACCATTTTGGAGAGCAATTTGGAACTATGGCCAAAGGGCTATAAAAATGTGCATACCCTTTGACCCAGCAATAGCACTTCCAGGGCTATATCCCAAAGAGATCATACAAATGGGAAAAGGATCCACATGTACAAAAATATTCATAGCAGCTCTTTTTGTGGTGGCAAAGAATTGGAAAGTGAGAGGATGCCCATCAATTGGGGAATGGCTGAGCAGATTGTGGTATATGAATGTAGTGGAATACTATTGTGCTATAAGAAATGAACAGGCTGACTTCAAAAAACCTGGAAAGACTTGTATGGTCTGATGCTGAGTGAAATGAGCAGAACCAAGAGAACATTTTACATAACAACAGCCACATGGTATGATGACTAATATTGATAAACTTAACCCTTTCCAGCAATACAAAGATCTAAGACATCTCCAGAGGCCTTGTGATGGAAAATGCTATCCACATCCAAAGAAAGAACCATGAAAGGCGAATTGATATTTTTTTCTCTTCTGTTGAGTTTCTTTTCCTCTTTCTGATGGTTCCTCCTATTGGTTTTAATTTTTACTTGCAAAACCACTAATGGGAAAATATGTTTAATAGAATGTAAATCTATAGCCTATATCAGATTATGCACTGTCTTGGGGAGGGTGGTGGGGAGAAAGGGGGAGAAAAAAATTTAAACTCAAAAGCATATGGAATGATTATTGATAAATCAAAATAAATTAATGAAATAAAAAATAAAATGAATAAAATAAAATAAAATAAAAAGGCACAGCAATCTCAAACGATCAGGTGTAGTAGTAAGGTTACTAGGAGTTAAGTTCAAAAGAGCTCAACTGAAAAAAGAAAAAAAATTAGAAATAAATTATATGGTCACAAGCTTTCTAAATATGAGCATTTGAGGTAAGAAAAAATATTCAAGTGGTTAAAGGGGAGAATGTTTGCAGCCTAGAGAGCTTGGTTTACAATGGGCTATTAGGGATAATGAATGAGGATATAAAATATGTAACTATTTAATAATCCATGAAAGAGGTAGATTGCCTAATTACTTTCATTTTCATGCTTAAATTAGTCTAATGTTTCCTTGGATTTTCTTGTTTTGGCTTCAGTTTATCGGAAACTAAAGTCAAGAAGTTCCATTATTTATTTATATCATGATTTCATCTCCAACAGATCTGTAAACAGTCTAAACTGTCTAAATCATGATTTTGACCAAATTATATTTCAGAGCTTGGAAAAGCCATGTGAAATGTATAATGCTTGTTTGGAAATTAAATCTGTACTCCAAAAAAAGAAGAATATAATGTTATAGAAAAGCAAATGATTACAACTCCACCTTAGTAACAGCCTAATTCCAGGCTTCGGTTTCATTACTACATCTGTTATTCACTACCTATATGACCCTGGGCAAATTATTATTTCCCCTGTCATTAATGTCCTTGGAAAATGATGAAAGTGAATTATGTGAATTGTAAGATCCTTTTGAGCTCTAAAAGTATGGTGTTATTACTTTCTTCTCAAATGATTCCATGAATACTGAGAATGCCCTAAGCTTCCAATCTTTAGGAACTACCAGTTGGAAACCCTCTTCTTCCATAAGCTGTGATCTGAATCAAGTCGCTTAAACTCTTAGAGCCTTACTCTCTTTGTATGAAAAAAGGGGATAATAAAATTTGCATTATTTCATAAGGTATTTATGAGGAGGGAACTTTCTTGAATTTAAAATTCTAGATAATTGTTAGAAGTAATCTCTCTCTCTCCCTGTCTATTCATCACCTCCATAATGCCTACAGGAATATCCAAATCTCCCCATCAGGGGAAAAAAAATCTTCACTAGATTCTCCCATCGTTACAAACTGATATTCCACATCTCTCAATTGTCTCTTTGTCAAACTCTTTCAAGGGGGAGGAGAAAATAACTACACTCATTGCCTTCATCTTTGTTTTTACTCTCTTCTAAATCTTCTGCACTGTGACTTCTGAATTCATCAATCATCTGAAATTAGTCTCTTTTAATTGACAAGTTTAAAGGCTTTAGTCTTTATCTTTCTTGACTTTTTAGTTCTTTTGGTAAATATTGACCAGCCTTTCTTCATGGACCCTATCTCTTCCCTTGGGCTTTTATGAGAGTGCTCTCTAATTATTTTTCCTACCTGTCTGATTTCTCATTCTTGGCAATTTTTGATTCATCATTTGCTATATCTCTCTAACAATTATGATTTTGCCACAAGGCTCTGTCCTCTTTTCTTCTACACACTCACATTTGGTAATTTTATCTGATGTTTCCCCAAATCATAGATCTTAACTATACTTCCTTTATTATCATTTAATTTCTTCCTTTTTTAAAGTAGATGTGACCTTTTATGCTCAGATCAATTGTCCATTCTGAGCCCATTTTGTTGTATGGTATGTTAAGTTGGTCAAACCCTTACTTCTACAAAATTGTCTACCATTTTTTTCAGTATATCTGTTCCAAAAGGGAGTAACAATTCAAATATTTTATGATCTGCAGTTTATCAAGCACACTATAATAATCTGGTCATAAATTCACTAATACTGATCTATAAAGCTTCCAACAAATAACTGTATTTCATTTCCCACACATTCTAAGGACTGTGCACCCCTGTGCATGGCCTAATTTTGTAGTTAATAAATGTTTAATTGAATTGAAAAGAGCTGATGCATTTTTTTATGAATGGACAGTTTTACAATGGGAAATAAAATTGATTGTTATTTATTTACTAAGCTGCATCTATAGGAAAATGGAATTTACAGATCTAGAAGGAAGTATCTTATAAAATTCTCAAGGGTTTTCCATGCAGACAGAGCAAGTATATTGGCAGCTTGAAAAGAATATTTACTGAACTAGTCTCTGGAGAGTAAGAGCACACACATTAGAGTCACTTTCACATTGGATTCACTACAGAAACAGTATTGCTATGTCATGTTAAGCCAAATTTTTTATCACCTAGGTTAGTTGGTTGTATTAAGAGAGGTAACTTTATGTGGAACATCAACTCTTTTGTGTCACTAAGATATTATCCAGTATTCCTAAGCAATAATATCCTATTGTATTTATAGACAAAAGTTTCATATACACAAAAAATATAGCAATAGTATATTTTCCTTCTCCCTTAAATCCCTGTCTTCTTCATTTATTCTTACATTCTGATTCTCTTTGATCCTCAGACTATCACTTCACCTCACTTTAATTAAATTCTATTTATTTGCTTCAAGAAGCATTCATTTAATTTATACTCTATGCAAAGCATAGGTTGTTCACTGGCAATACACATATGAAATGAGACGACACAGTACATCAAAGAGCTTATGGTCAAATAGTCATCATCCTTCTTTCCTGCCTACACCCTGCACCTCCACCCTGCCCCAAAGCTCCCAAGGGGTGAAATTTCTTTCTGAATTTATCTCCTCTGATTTTCCAAAGTCTTCTAGTAATGTCACTTAGATTCAGGTGATTTCAGTCAAGTTCCTCTAGCTGCATTTCAACATAGTGTTATTTAAGAACTTATCATTAATATATTAATTTTATATCTTTAGAAAAAATCTGAATTAATGCATTGGCCAACATATGTTTTTCTGAGAAATTCTAGCAGACAGGTGTAACAAGATACTAGATAATGACAATGATAATAATAGATAGCAGTAGTAATCAATATGGAGAACAATTTATTCCAGTTGATACACCAGCTACACAAGTAAATAAGTTAAATTAACTGAGCATTCACTGATGGTAGAACTGGGAACTAGTCTAAAGATTCTAAAGAACAATTTAGAGTTATATACAAAAAACTATAAAATTCTGCATAGCCTGTGACCTAGCAATACCATTACTAGGTCTTTATCTCAAAGAAATCAAAGAAAAATGAAAATAACAGATATATACAATCATATTTATAATAGCTCTTTTTTGTGATGGCAGAAAAAGGAAAATTAGAAGATGTCCAATCATTAGGGAATGACTAGACACATTAGGGTATATGATTGTGATGAAATACTAAGTTGCTTTAAGAAATTATAAAGAGTATGGTTTCAGGGGAAAAAAAGAATTTGTACACAGAAATAGCAATATTGAAATTAAAACTGTGAAAAACTTAGGAATGATAATCATACAATGACCTAAAGCAATTCCAGAGGACTCATAATGAAAAATGTTATCCACCCCAAGAGAGAAAACCAATGGACTCTAAGTACAGATTGAAGTATATTTTTTAATTACATTTTTCTTTTTTTTTACGCGTAAAAATACTAATATGGAAATATACTTTGCATGACTTCATACATATAATGGTCATTATATTTCTTGCCTGCTCAATAGATGGGACAGGTATGGAGGGAGGGAGAAAATTCAGAAATGAAAAGCAAAAAACAGAAAAAGAATAAGCAAGCACTAATTATAGACAGGGCATGGTGTTAGTGCTAGAATAAGAAAAAAAGTAAAAGCATTTCTTCTTTAACTCGAAAGTTATTTACATATTACTCATGTTGCAAAAAAAGGCAAGAAAAATGAAAAAAGTAAAAAAAATGTACTCAGTATGCACTCAGACATAATTTTTCACTTGGAAGTGGATAGCATATTTAATCCTGAGTCCTTCAAAATTGTCTTGGATCATTGTACTGATCAGAGTAGCTAAGTCTTTCACAGGTGATTATCATTATAATATTGATGTTACTGTGTACAATGGTACAGTGTTCTCATTCTTTTCATTTCACTTTGCCTCAGTTCAAATATATTCCCAGGTTTTTTTTTTCTGAAATCATCCCCCTCATCATTTCTTATACCGCAATAGTATTTCATTCCAATGATAGCTTGTTCAGACATTCCCAACTGATGGGTATACCCTCAATTTTCAATTATTTGCCACTACAAAAAGAGCTGCTAAAATACATATTAAACATATAAAGCCTTTTCCCTTTTCTTTGATCTCTTTGCAATTCAGACCTAGTAGCGGAATTGCTGGGTTAAAGGGTATGTATAGTTATATAGCCCTTTGGGTATAATTTCAAATTGTTCTTCAGAATATTTGAACTAGTTTACAACTCCACCAATAGTGCATTATTGTTCAAATTTTTTCATATCCTCTCCAATATTTGTCATTTTCCTTTAACATCATGTTAGGAAATATGATAGATGGGATTTAGTACCTCAGAATTGTTTCAACTTTCATTTCTCTGATGAATAGTGATTTGGAGGATTTTTCATATAAATATAGGTAACTTGATTCCTTCTTCTGAAAACTGCATATTCATAACCTTTGACCATTTATCAATTGGGTAATGCTTTTTTTTAATAAATTTGATTCATTTCCTTACATATTTAAGAAATGAGGCTTTTATCAGAGAAACTTGTAAATCTGTTCTCAATTTCCTGCTTTCTTTCTAATTTTGGTTGCATTCGTTTTGTTTCTGCAAAAACAGTTTAATTTTATATAAGCATAATGATCCATTTTATTTCCAATGATCCTCTTTATCACTTCTTCAGTGACAAAATCTTTCTTTGCTCATAGATCTTACAGGTAAAATTTTTCCATGGTCCCCTAATTTGCTTATGATATTACCTTTTAGGTTTAAATTATGTACTCAATTTGAGATTATGTTGGCACACAGTGTGAGGTGTTGGTCCATATATATTTTCTGCAACTTCTTTCCAGTTTTCACAGAAATTTTTGTCAGAAGGGAGTTCACTTGCTAATTGAGGAGGTAATATGAAAACAATTATAAAATACAATATAGGCAGTATTAATTGGAGAAAAGCTCAGAGTAAAGGGAAGTGCGTTAAGGGAGGCTAGTAAAGTCTTCTTGCAGAAAGTGTGATTTTTCACCAATACTTGACGCAAGCCAGGGAAGGCAGGAAGTAGAGATGGAGAGAGAAAGAATTCTAGGCATAGAGGACAGAAAAGAGAATTGATGTAGTTGGGAAGAAAAGCAGAGAGTCCAGTGTCACTGGACTGTAGAGAATGTGGATGGAGAGTAAAGTATAAGAAGATCCTAAAGGTAGAAAGTTAAAGGGTAATAAAGTCTTTAAAAGCAAACAGACAACTTTATATTTTATTTAATCTACATTTCTACCATTACTAGTTATTTGGATAATTTTATGTGGCTTTAGATAGCTTCCATCGCTTAATTTTAGAACTGCCTATTTATTCTCAACCATCTATTTTTGGATAACTTATTATATGTACACATATGTATGTATATACATTATTTTTTCTGTATAGAAAGCTTACTTCTAAAAATTAGACAAAAAAAACAATATTGAAGGATTAAACACAGGAAAAGAAGTAATAAATATTTATCACCTTTCCTAGATATTACTATTCACTTGGAATTCCCTGAAGATTCAACTTTTCAAATTTGAAATGATAACTTCTGTGAAGTAGTAAGGTATAAAGAAACCCATAAAAATATTTAGCATTTTTATAGAAATTCACAAAATGCCATAGAAAGGGATAGAAAATGAAAAATCATTCAAAATAATTACAAAATATATCAAATAGTAATAGGGAATCAACAATGTAGATATATTCAGGATTTTTTGAGTTCAATTATAAGATAATATTTCAGAAATAAAAAATAATTATTGTGTTACATTGTTGCTATTTGGACTATGACAACATAATAAAATTGATTAATATATTTAGCACTATAGCAATTAAATTAAGTATTATTTCATTAGTCTAGGCAAAATCATAACAAGTTTTATTTAGAAAAATGTTGATCAAGAATCTCAAGGGGAATAATGGGTACAAGTAAATAATAAAGAAGGCTAACTAGTGGTACCAGAATTAAAAACCATACTATAAAGTAGTAATCTCATACTAGAAAGTAGCATGGTATTCACCAAAATAATTTGGCAATACAAAAGGCTGTACACACATATACATATGTACACACATATACATACACATACATATACATATATACACACACAGCACATATATATATTATATATGCCTCTATCTACATATGCTTAGATGATATGACCTTGAATATATTTATATATAAAAGATTTATACTATTTATATGTAGGTCATTTATTCATTTAGACTTTACTGTAACAAATGAGATAAAATTAGTCTAGCCATAATCTCTGCCAGACAATCTTCAGATTTCTACATAATATTTTTTCTCAGATAGTGCATCCTTTCTCCAGCAGTTGGCATCCTTGAGTTCTAGAGAACTGCATAGCTCACAATCCTAGAAAATTTCCTAATTTGTTCAGTTAATAAAGCCATAATGGAGAAGAACAGACCTAGAAATTTCCTTTCATTGTAATGATGAGTTATACATATGTCACAGTATGCACTTATAATGTGCAAGTCTGAGGAAAGCAATTCAGTGCTCTTTTGACCACAAGTAATGTGGGGGATAATACTGCATAAAGGAGTGATAGTTTGTTTATCAACTCATATATCAATTTTTGCCTTTATTATTTTTCATCAGATAAATGTTAGGTATGCAATATATTATGTGCAATGTATTGTTATCTTGAGTGTACTTGAATAGATGGTAAGTACCCCTTTTTTTCATTTATTTGTAGTCATCTAGATAGTAATCAAATCCTCGTGTTCTCAATGGAAACCTAGGTGAGAGCAAATATGAGCCAACTGCATGCCTAGTGAAAAGCCTTCAGTTCAAAATTGAACCCAATCCATAAAAACTCAGAGTTTAGGCTTTGAAACAGAGGTTACATAAAGCAACTTAATTTTAATATAATACTTTTATTAGTTACTGTGCTGGGATCCCTTCATATACATATACATATACATATACATATACATATGTATATATGTGCTGTGTGTGTATATATATATGTATATGTATACTTATGTGTATACATATGTATATGTGTGTAGAACCATTTGTATTGACAAATTATTTTGGTGAATACCATGCTACTTTCTAGTATGAGATTACTACTTTATAGTATGGTTCCCAACTTTTGCTATTTTCAACTTGTGAAACTTCATTCTTGGAATACTCCTACTATCTGATTTTTTTTAAAGTAATCGTCCAAACCTACTTAGTGCTGCTACCAAAAGTCCTATATTTCATCTGAATTCACACACTACTTTTAAAATTCATTTCAACAAGAATTTATTTAAGTGCCTTCCATGTGCCAGTCAAGTTTAGGTGAGGGTGATATGAAGACATAAATGAGAATTGTTGCCCACTAGACTACATTCTCCTAACTCATTATCATTTTCTTATCTCATTCTCCACAGTGATTGGTCCAAACCATTTCTTCTCTTCTCTTACCATAAAATATACCATTATCACCATATTGCCACCCATTTAAAATAAAAGACTTAGCCTCCTATTTCACAGGTTGAGGCTATTTGATGTCAACTCACTTCAACTTCTCTCATATCTTCTCAAATATTTTCAGCATTATTATTCTCATTATTTTATTTTCCTCTTGATATAGAATAATATATTTCTACTACTCATTGAGTCTTCTTAATGTACCTGCTGCCATGGTACTTTTTGCTCTTGTTTCCTGAATCTTACCAAAGCATTAATCCCCTTTCTCTCATGTACCTTCAATCTTTCTCCCTTATTCCTTCTAATCTGGATGCCCTTCCATAATTTAATTAGCAAAAATATGTTGATATCTTCTATTTTTACATCACCTACATTCTTAATTTAACTTTAATATCCTTCCACCTTCCTACAAGCATGCTCCCTAATCTGAAGAAGAAGAAAAAGTTTTATGGAAGCTTTTACCTTATTCATCTACTACTTGTCCATCTGTTTCCTCCTCTCTGATAATTAACCTATTGAGAAAGTTGCCTTCACCCTCACTTCTCAACTTCCTTACTACCATCTTAACCTTCAGCTTTTTTTTTTTCATTTTATCTTCTTGCTCAATGCTGTACTGGAAGTGTTTTCTTAGAGATGCTGAATTTCCCTTGTGTCGTGGACTCCTTTGTCAGTGTGGTAAAACCTATGAATATTATCTCAGAATGACATTTTTAAATAATTGAAAGAAGTGCTAAATTTTAGAGGGTGGTGATAATAAAAATGCATTTTTCCCTTTCCAAGTTCATGGATCCCCTATAATTTATGCATTGATCCATGGACCTATCTTCATCCTTGAAGTCTTTTCAGTTTTGACATTGTTCACCAACACTGTCAACTCACTGCACTCGCCTTTCTTAACTTATGAAATAAACTTTCCTGGTTCTTATTTTTTTTTAACTACTACCTGGCTACTTATCCCTTCTCTTCAGATTCTTTAAAGTGCATATTCCTCAGTGCACTACCTTTCCTTCTTTATTCACGTCTACTTCCTTTCAAAGTTCAAGCATTCCTGTGCCTTCAATTGCTAACTTTATGAAGATTTCTCCTACATTTATATTTTCAGCAGCAACATCTATTTGGAGCCCACATCCTTATTTCAACTACCCACAGAACATG
The DNA here is from genome assembly GCF_003287225.1 of Phascolarctos cinereus. Classification (NCBI taxonomy): domain Eukaryota; kingdom Metazoa; phylum Chordata; class Mammalia; order Diprotodontia; family Phascolarctidae; genus Phascolarctos; species Phascolarctos cinereus. The sequence continues at coordinate 135,967,071 of NW_027556180.1, read as the reverse complement.
TCTACAAGAATATTCTACCAGTATTTCAAGAATTTCCAATATTAAATTTATCTTTAAACATGTTCCTCCTTTTGACATCACTGTTCTCTCTATGGTACCATCATTCATCTACCCTCTAATGTTCGTAATCTTGGAGTAATTTTTGACATTTCTCTTTCCTTTAACTCTCATGTAGAAACAATTACAAAGTTCTATTTATTCCATTGCCTCAATATCTCTCAATTCATTTCTCTTATTTATTCCCATTGCCATATTAAACTAGGACTTCATTAACCCCTACTTGGGCAACTGAAATTGGTTTCAAACAGGAATTCCAGCCTGCACTCCATCAAACCTACATTCTGACCTTACAAAAATGACAAAATATTTTTTCTTCTACACAGACCCACAGATTTAGACCTGAAAGAGGTTTTAACACTTATCTATGTATCCCTCTTATTTTCAGGTGAATAATTTGAGTCCCAGAGATGTTATAGGATTTGTTTAAGTTTGCATAAAGAGTAAGTAAAAAAAAAACTATGTTTTGAACTAAAGGTCTTCTGACTCACAATCCAAGCATCTTCACTGAACCTCACTGACTCCCATAGTCATGACACTCATCTCCACAAAACATTTCCATGTTTTGTTATTTCATAAAGTTTATGCTCCTATAACTAACATTATTCAAGACCTTCCACAATGTAGTACTACATTATGTCTCTACGTTTATATTGTTTATTTCTCTCCTGCATGGACTTTGCTCTAGACCAAGTAGATAACTTTTTCCTCCCACAAACATGCTCTGTACTTTCATTCCTGTGGACTTTTAAGGACTACTTTATACTTCTATTATGAACTCCTCACCACTCCATCCCCTATACCACAGTCTTTCTCTTATACTTAATCAATGTCAATGCTTTAAAGACTAATTCTGATGCCACTTCCAACAAGAACTCTCCTGGGATGTTAATAACTTTCCCTTACATTGCTTACATAGCAGGGGAGAGAAAGGGAATAAACATTTATATAGTACCTATTGAGATTGGATTTGCATTCAGGTCTTCCTAACTCCTAGTTCAATATTCTATCCACTCCACCACCTAGCTTCCTCTAACACATAGAATTTTGCTTTGCAACTCTTAAACATATTTATTGAAATTACTTATGTCAGCATACTCCTCCCTTGCTGAACTAAAGCCATCATCTGCATTTTGCATATTTCAGCACCTAGCTCTGTGTTGTGTACATCACATTTTCTAATATGTGCATTCTATTGCACATACATTTACACACACACATATGTATACAAGTATATGTGTATGTATTTATAATGTGTATATACACAAACACGTATATAATCTAATATAAATAGATATGCCATATCATATTATTAGCTGCCAAGATGATTTCTACTTCAATGCTATTCTTTCCAAAGGATATATAAGGCTTTCTCGATATCCTTTTTTATCCTGGTGTAAGGAATATTATATTCTATTACCCCCAAATATATATAGCCTGTGTTATTGAGCAAAATGGGACCATTATAGTTCTACTGTGCCCACTTGTTTTTCTAGCTACTCTCACCAAGGGTAAAAGAACATATAATTCAAGAGGAAGGAAACTTTTATTCAAGGTTTGCCCAGAGGGAAGTGTCACCTTAATGGCCAAAAAGTATCACAGTGAGTGCCCCCAGAGGCTCAAAGAGAAGAATACATATGTCCTACATTCCTCAAAATTCTCCTTTATTTTATTGTGCCTTAACACTGACACCTAGTGGATTTTTATAGAAAGGAAGTAAATAAAGCAATAAATCTTAAGCCTTTGCTTTTTAGGTCATTTGTGTGTGTATTCAATTCAGATAACTAAAAAAATGAAGATCATATGGTTACATACAATATAACATTTGGCTAGCATATAATGAAATTTTCTTCCAAACATGACATTTTATACAAAATGCAGTAATTTAACAAAAGTGGAATAAGGTCAGGCCCTTATATTTCATTGGTATAGTAAATTCTTTAGAGAAAATATACATACCGGAGAAGGTGTGCACCTTCTCTGCAACTTATAGTGTTAGAGATTTGCTTAGGCACTGAAAGGAAAAGTGTAGTCACATGTCAGAGGTGGGATTGGAACTCAGATCATTCTGGCTTTAAGGACAGCTCTCTATCCTTTATACTATGCCTTATTAACAGAAGAAAATAAAAAAATTAATTGTGGCTTCATTGTCAAAAATCAACTACTATTTCCCATGACCACAAATCCACATTCTTTTAGGGAAATGTTGACATTTGGAAGTTGTCAGAAGATGCATGACTACAATATAGAATGTAGTGCTTATCTAGACAGTGTAAGTAACAAAATTAAATTCTACTGGCCAAACACAATCTCAGTGATACAAATCTTACACTTTTCAATATTCATATTCCTTGAGTATGAAGAGTTTAATGAGAACAGGAGATTACAGGATCATATCCTCTGTATGTTAAAATAAATAGAAACCATTGTATTACCTCTAGTAAAAACTAATAATAACAGGAGACTACAGGAGCTACTTCTGTGCTGGGTGAAATTATAGGGATGCTACATAATTATGGTTTGAAAGGAACCTTTTGTGATTATAATTTTTGGACTTCGGAAAGATTAGTTTGCTTTTGTCACATTTGAGGACACAATCTTTGTCATAAGAAATCTGATTCTTTTTGTTTTTTCAAAAGAACATCACAATTATATGCTTAGAAACACTATTAGTACAATATTGATTAAAAGAGAACTGTCACTTAATATGCCACCTATTAGTTATGCATTTCTTCATTATCTTAGCAGAATGGCTAAAAAAGCAATTGTCTTAACATTTATCTTTAGCAGCTTCTTCCATTTGAATATAATTATAATCATTTCATATTTAGATCTACATAAGACAGGTATTTTCAAAATTCATATTGCTTATTTCTAAATATCTTCCCTTTTAATTTTATATATTTAGAATCAATAAAATTGGATATAAATGATACCAAACATATTTATGAGAACTGAAAATTTCAGTTCAGTATTAAGATATTTGTAATTACTTCTATGTGTGACCTTATATTAGAAAAAAAATCAAGATATTTGAATTTTTTTTTTAGTTTTCCCTTGTACTTCACATCATGTGGACACAGCATAGAGAAAATTTTAAGCATAACTATGGTACAAATGCGGTGCAGTGTTATTTGATAATTAGTCATCTTTATGTGATAAGGCCAAAAAGATTGCATTTGGAATATATGTTAACTAAATGGAAAGGATGATCCTTACATTATCCAAAACAAACAAAATAAAAAATGAGGTCAATAATTCAAATGTTTGTAGGTGTATATACACACTTTTTTTTTGGCTTGGGTAGACTATATAGCTGATTGATTTTGTTGTTGTTTTCAATCAAGCTGCTATTTTGGTGAATTACAATCATATTCATAGAATTGATCAAATTGTTAATTTTTAAAATAAAAACTAAAAGATTTTTACAGACTTTCAAGTTCAACCTTTCTCATTTAATACAAGTCAAAGTAACCTACACCTAGTATGTACTTTATCACTTTTTGTTCAGTTGTTAAATTAACAGATGAAGGAATTAAGGCCCCCAAAGAACAAGTGATTTGCGTAGCTAATCTGTAACACAATGGATAATAAAGCTGGGGTCTACTGATTCTTATTCCTGTCCTCATTCTATTCCAGCATAATATTGTGCACATGTACAACACATGAAACTGTCCCTTGCATAATGCTTTGAAGACCGACTTAGATAGCCTTCCTACAGGACATTTTCTATAGGTTCTAAGTCATTTTCTTCCATGATTTCATTTCCTCATAACCTTCTTGATAAGTAATTCACCTAAACTCATCTCTTAATTTTGCTTTATCATTCTAGGCTCAGAGACTTAAAAATAGCACAAAAACAAGAGAAACAAACAACAAAAAATGTACATCTCACAAAAACAGCAGTTTAGGCTTACTTGTTCTTTAATACATTAAAATATAAATACTTTTAGCCAAGTCAATAAGTTCTGTTATCTATATTTTCTCTAGGTATCTAGGCATAGCAAATAGAAAGTTTGACCTGGAGTCATGAAGACATGGTTTAAAATTCTTCCTCAGACACTAATTAGTTCTGTGATCCTGGGGAAGTCACTTATACTATGTCTGCCTCAATTTCTATATATGTAAAATAAAAGTTATTGTAGAGTGGACCTTCCAGGGTTGCTGTGAGGATATAACGAGATATTTGTTAAGTGCTTTCCTCACCTTAAAGTATCATATAAATGCTTGTTATTATAATTACTTGGGTAAAATAAACAATAATATACAATGGAGAGAATAGAGGACTAGGATTAAAAATATTGTTAGTCTTGACTGCCAATAATCAACCTATATGAACTTACCCAAATTGCTTAAGCTGTCTGTCTCAGTTTCTCAATCCATGAAATGCAAATGATACAGAGCTTACCTACAGTACAGAGTTGTTTTGAAGATTGAATGAGGTAAAAATCATGAAAGTATTTTGAATATGTTAAAAGTGCCAACAGATGTGAGAGATGATGATTTTAGTAATGATGGTGGCTGAATGTTTTTCATAGTATCTGATATTTATATAGTGCTTTGAAATTAGCAAAGTCATGCATATGTATTATATCATTTAAAATTCCCAACAAATTTTTGAGGTAATTACTACAGATATTATTATATGCATTTTACTACTACTAATAATATCATGTGATTACAGTTGGAAAATACATTTAAAAATTATGTACAATATCTCCATTTTTTTAGGAAAGGGAGTTGAGCAACATTGAGTGATTATTTATGGCTATAGGGGCAGCTAGTTGGTGCAGTAAATAGAGAGCCAGGATTGGAATCAGGACCTCAGCTCAAATCTGGTCTCAGACACTTATTATCTGTGTGACCCTGTTTGCCTCAGTTCAGTGAAAGTGAGCTGGAGACAGAAATAGCAAACTACTCCAATATCTTTGCCAAAAAAATCCCAGATGAGGTCACAAAGAGTCAGACATAACTGAAATGACTGAACAACAGTAACAACAACAACAACACCTATGCCCATGCAACTAGTAAATATCAGAAGCAGAATTTTAAGTTAATTGCTCTTGAAAATATATGTATTATCATTACTATCCATATCACACTGCCTCTACATAATGTTAAGATGAATTTCCTTAATATCATAGAATTACATATTTGGGCCTAGAATGTAATTTATGTGTTATTTTTTCCAAATCCCTCATTTTTACAGAGGAGGAAACTGAGGCCCAAGCATGGTAAGCAATTTGACAAGGCCATGCTGCTTAGTAAGCTTCAGAAGGAGAATTTGAACCTAGGTCCTTTTATTCCAGTCAGTATGCTTTGAAACATGCTGCCTCTCTATCATTTTATATATTATTTATAAAACATATGTAAAGTTTCCTATTGTATCAATTTATTCAGATACAAGAAAATTAAGACAAAGGAAAATTTTTTTGGAATTATGTCTTAACCCTTTATTCAAATAAACCCTGTCCAATGAATAAAAAAAAATCAATTCATCTCTCCTGCTGGGTTTGAGGATTGAAAACCAGTTCACCCAGACAAAAGTAATTTCCTGGAAGATTAGTTTTAATGTTTTTTCCTGTCATCTGGGGGTGGCTTTATTTCTTTAGATTTGGTAAACAAGTAATTAGCATTTCAATAGGTCATGGCCAATATTATAGTATGATAATCACCAGGAACTATTCCTTTGTAGAATAATAACATTATAGTGTAAAGTCTAGAAAAAGAAAAAAAACCTAACCCCAATCTGATTTTAGAGAAAAAGATTATTATTTTAAAATAATCATCTTGAATGACACTTGCCAACTGTATTACTAAGGAGAAAAGGACCTCCCCTCTGAACTTCAGTTTCCTCATATTTAAAATAATGTACCTTAAGTATTTATCTCATAGGGTTAACATCAAATGAGTTCACAAACATAGAGTACTTTCAGAAAATTAAAATGCTATATAAATATCTATTTATACAAATGTTAGAAATCTTCTATTACTGACTCCAAATACATTTGCATCTTTTCTCATGATATTTAGATTACCAGACACCACAATCTGCCAGGTTCCTTACTACAAAAGATGAAACCTGGAGATCCCAGGTATGAACACAAAGAAGACATACCCAGGGGTCTTAAGGGCAAGTTCTGAGCTATTTGGTAAATATTACACAAGTTTCAGTACTTGTGAAGGAAGAGAAGCTAAATCGTAACTAGGTTGGTTTGTTTGTTTTCCCTAACAGAAAAAGTACCACAAATGGCCCTTAGAGTTTCAGCTAATATTTTGTAAGAGATTTGTAGTGGGTGTTGAGATCTTTCAGGAAGTTTCTCAAAGATGTTGTTAAATATGTTTTATGTATAGTTAAGGAGAATAAGAAAAGTAGGGTAGAAGCTTCCAAATTTAACAAATTGTTCTTCCTAACTAGGTGATAAACTATGTTGATTTTATGCTTATGAAGGCCTGGAAACATTATCAATCATCTGTAAATTCAGTGCCCTGGGGCAAAGCTCTAGTTATTCTGCCTTAATTATGACTCTGAGTTGAACCTTCACTTCTCCCTCTAGCATTCCCTACACTGATTTTTTTTGTCCCAACCCCACTCCCTCACCATAACACTGTCCTTATCTCTGTCTGTCTTTGTCTCTCTGTCTCTCTCACTGAATGAAGATGATTATGAAGATCCTTGATGAACACAAGCTGTTTATTGTGCTTTCTCTTAGAGCAGAGAGGAGGACAGGCACTCTCCCAGCCTAGTCTGTATCTATTCTAGTACAGATTTAGAGTAAATAAAATAGATACCATATGTGATTTTTTTTGATAAATATTCAAGTGTTGTACAGATTGATATAGGATTTTTTTCTTATTCTGTGTGTTGCAAAATTTGTACATAGCTGATTGAGTAAAGGCAGTACCAGATACATGTATTTCTACTACATCTAATCTGGATAGCCACAAAGCCATTTTTTTCAGCCTGTTTCTCCCTTCTCCCCCATTCTTTTCCCTTCCCTCATACTCCCTTCAACTTTGCCTTCTCCCCTAATATCAACTGTGAAAAATGATTTCTTTTGGTAATCCATGTATTAGAGACTCAGAGCTCCCAACTCTGCCCAACCTTCTGTCCAAAGTTCTTCAGAAGGACATTACTAATAATGAGATTGCATTGAATCTTCTTATCTTGGTCACACTACAACCCAGGCCTGAATTGATTTTATCCTACTCAGGTTTGAGTGAAGACAGATTCCCACAACTAAGGGTAGTATTTCCTTTTTCCAGATAGCAGGTGATATCAGCCCCAGTTGAACAAGATAGTGACCTAAGTGACATACTCCATTATCAAGGCTTGAGAAAGTACTGAGGAAAATGTCAATAATGCAGATCAAAATAAAAAGTGTTTCATGTATATGTTTTAAAGAGTTAAACATGTACTATAGTGCTATAGGTTTTGAACCAATTTTCCATTATTCTCATTCTCGTTCTGTCCTATTTATCTCAAATCAAGACTTATATCTTCCCATAAATGAGTTAACATATTCTATAATAAATATGCTGCGGCTTTAGGAATTGCTGCTCTCTGAAGTTCTTTTGGAGGAAACTACCTCAGTCCCAAGTGTGCTGGAATGGACTAATCCAGTCACACTTAAGTCACGTCCCTTACCAGGTTGTTGTGGTAATCCACTAAAATATAACCATGTATTTAAAAGGGTTTTGAATTTGATAAGTTCTATGTAAATGAAAACTAGTTAAGTAGCATGGAAAATATATTTGAAATATTTGTGCTCAATGAGGTAATATACTTTTTTTTAGAAAGTACAAACAAAATTAAATCACATTTAATTGTTAAAAGTCTTTCTTTGTAAATAATTAGAGGACCAGATGTTCTGTTTTCTCCCAGATGTCAATTCAAGGAACATTTATTAAGTACCTCTTATGTGTCAGGTATTGTATTAAGCCCTAGGGATACAAAGAAAGACAAAATACATTATATGCTGTAAAGTAGCTCACAGTTTGATGAGGGAGACAATATACAAACAACTACAGAAAAAGAAGATATTTAAAGAATAAATTTGAGATAACTAACACAGGGAAAATACTATCATTTGCAATGGGGGGAGGGAGAGGGCCAGGAAAGTCTGCTTTACAACAAGGTATTAATTTACTTGGAACTTGAAGGAATTCCAGAAATCCAAGAGGCTGAAATGAAAACTGAGTGAATTTTAGACTTAGGGGTCAGCCTTCATAAATGCATGGTTTGGAGATGGAAAGAGTCTTTTGTGAGGAACAGCAAAAGTCCAGTATCACTGTATCACAGAAAGATGAAGGTAAATATAGATTGGAAAGGTAGCTAGGAGCTGGGATATGAAGTGTTGGGCTTTTTTTTGTTTTTTTTTTCTTTTATATTTGACACTAAAGGTGATAGGTAACCACTGGAATTTATTGAACAGGGCAATGATTTAACCAGATCTGTGATTTTTGGAGGATTAATTTGATATCTGAGTGGAAGATGGACTGAAGAAGAGAGATATCCGACACTAGGACACCAAAAGAAGTCTATGTTAATAATCCATGCAGGAAGAGAATGAGGCCAAGATGGCAGAGTAAATGTAGGGATTTACCTGAGTATTTCCAAATTCATCTTCAAACAATGGTAAAATAATGCCTACATCAAGAATCAATCAAACAAAATCAAAAGAATGAAATAATGGAAGATAATAAAAAATAACTCATTGGAAAAACAGCTGACCAGAAAAATAGATCCAGGAGAGATAATTTAAGAATTATTAGTCTACCTGAAAACCAAGATTTGAAAAAAAAAAGCCTGGGAAGCATCTCTTAAGAAATCACGAACGGGGTAGAGACAAGATGGAGGAATGAAAGCAGTGACTTGAGCTCTCCCCCACACTCCTCCAAATGCCTGTAAAAAAATGGCTCTAAACAAATTCTAAAGCAGCAGAACCCACAAAAAGACAGAGTGAAACAAATTTCCAGCCCAAGACAGCCTGGATGGTTGGTTGGAAAGGTATATTTTTCCAGGCAGGGAGAGGAGCACAGTTCAGCATGGACACACAGGCAAAATAGGCCTCAGTGAACCTGGAGCAGGCCTCAGAGCACTGAATCATGGGCAGTTATGGTGGTTTCCAGACCTCTCAACCCACAAATACCAAAGACAAATTAGAACACAGTGGGAAAGGTCTGTGACTGTGGTGAGAGACAGAAGCTTGGTCCCAGCCAAAGTCCCTAAGCGTGGCCCCATGGCAGTGACTGCCTCTAGAGCTTCTGGCCCAAAGACTGAGGGGCAATTGGGTGGCTGATCAAATGGGGATTGCAGGGATCTCTTTGCCATTGCTGAGGTAGGAATCTCTTGCTTTGCTCATTCTTGAATCTGGGTCACAGTTGTGGGTGGTGGTCCTGGGGTGAGGAGGAGTGCTGGCATGGTAGAGCTTGTAGTGAGGTGAAGAGAGAATCCTTCTCACAGTTCCAAGGCAAAAAAGAGTGCTTATGGTCTCTCATAGACCAGAGTACAGGCCAGAAAAGGAGTAAACACCTTGCCCCTTAAACAATACCACTTTGGAAGAACTGAAAATTACAGGTCCCTAGAAGGATCTCTGAGAACAGCTGCACAAAACCCCCAAAGCTTGGGACAGTACATTCTCCACACTGGAAACAGACCCCTGCCTTAACAAAGAGTTTAAAATTCAAGTAATTGGCTGAGATCATGAACAATCCTACATTAAGGGATCAGAGGGCTTGGAATATAATATTCCAGAGGGCAAAGGAGATAGGATTACAACTAAGAATTACCTAATCAGCAAAACTGAGTATACTCCTTCAGGGGAAAAAATGGATATTCAGTGAAATAGAGGACTTTCAGGTATTCTTGATGAAAAGACCAGAGCTGAATAGAAAATTTGACTTTCAAATACAAGACTCAAGTGGAACACGAAGAGGCAAACAGGAAAGAGAAATCATAAGAGACTTATTAAGGTTGAACTCTTTACATTCCTGCAGGGAAAGATGATATTTATAACTCATGAGACCTCTGTCAGTATTAGGGTAGTTGGAGGGAAAAAAATTAAAATTAAATATATGTATGTAGACAGATAGATAGATATTTAGATAGATAGATAGATAGATAACACAGGTTGAGTTGAAGATGAAGGGGTGATATTTGGAGAATAAAATTAAGGGGTGAGAGAGGATTATACTGGGAGAAGGAGAAAGGGAGAGGTAGAATGGGGTAAATTATCTCACATAAAAGATGAAAGAAAAGGCTCTTACAGTAGAGGGGAAACAGGGGAAGGTGAAAGGGAATGAGTGAATCTTATTCTCATAGGATTTGACTTAAGGAGGGAATAACATACACACTCAATTGGGTATAGAAACCTTTCTTACCCAGCAAGAAAATAGGGGGAGAAGGGGCAACAGGGCAGGGGAATGATAGAGAGGAGGGCAGATTGGGAAAGGGGTAATCAGAAGCAAATACTTCTGAAGAAGGATTGGGTCAAAAAAAAGAATAGAATAAATGGGGGGGCAAGATAGGATTGAGGGAAATAGAGTTATTTTTTAACAATATGACTACTATGAAAGTGTTTTGTATAACTGTACATGTATGACCCATATTGAGTTGCTTGCCTTTTCAATGAGGGTGGGAGAAGAAGGAGGAAGGGAGAAAATTTGGAACCCAAAGTTCTAAAAACAGATGTTTAAAAAAAAATTTTCACATGCAACTGGGAAATAAGAAATACAGGAAATGGGGTACAGAAATCTATCCTGCCCTACAGGAAAATAGAAGGGGAAGGGGATAAGAGAAGGGAGGGAGATATAGAGGGGAGGGCAGACTTGGAGAAGGGATATTCATACCATCTTGGGGTGGGGGAAGGGGTAAGATGGGGTGAAAATTTGGAACTCAAAATCTTGTGGAAGGAAACGTTGAAAACTAAAAATAAAAAGAATTAAATTTTTTTTAAAAATTTAAAAAAGAATGTGAGGAAAGGAATTGATATTGGACAAAATATTTAGAAAAGGTAGCTAATTTAAAATATATTACTTACCTTTCAATCTATTCTCTGCTTTTTGTACAAAAGGATACACTTCCAGCAACATTTGAGGACAAGGAGAGCTTTCTTTTAATATTAACAGCTAAAAGCAAGCTATTTCAAGGCAAATATACCATGGAATCCTCTGGAAATATAATTGTAACAGAATAGCACAAGGTATAAGATTCTCACTTTCTTTTTGCAAGAGGGTTTATGTTTGGTGCTGTCAGATTGAAAGTGTAGAAGTATGACTTTTTTTTTTCAGATTCTTCAGCCCAATCCAGGAAACATCCAGGAACTTTCCATTATAGAAGTGGAGGAGAGAAAATATTTCCTTTTTCTCTGCTTTTTTCTCCCAGCTTCCCTTACTCTATATAGATCCTCATAGTACCATAGCTAAAATACATTAACGTATGGTTTTGATTGACAGTTGAGACCAATGATTATAACCAACATGATAATCATTTATAATTATGTACTTTGCTGTGATACTGTGCCAACATTGAAGAGTCAAAACAGAGAAAAGTATAGGAAATTATGATTCCACCTTTGCATGTTTGAGTAAATACATCACCTGTGCAAAGAAGTTTGCTATTCTGTCTTGAGTGTGTCCCTAGTTAGTTGTGTGTCAGTTTCAAGTCATGTCATCATCTCCCTGATGTTATGGTCCTCTTCAAGAACAAAGGACAAACTACAACATGTGAGTAGACCAACCTGTTTGAATGGGGACCCAGCTGGCCAGTTCCAGTTGGGTAACTCAGCTTGTCCTTCCATCTCTTTCCCTACCATCCCTTCTCCTCTCCTCTCCTCCCCTCCCTCCATCCCTTTCCCTCCCCTCTCCTGTCCTCTACTTTCCTCTCCTCTCCTCTCCTCTTTTCTTCTCTTCACTCCTTTTCTTCCTTCTCTCCCCTTACCTGAGAGTATTCTGCCCAAGGGAAGGTAAATTTTGATGGCCAAAAGCTGCCTAGTTAACTTGGGGTTTACTGGCTATATTTCTTTCTCAAAGACTAAGCCTTGAGGGCAGCTAGGTGCTGCAGTGGAGTACTGACCCTGGATACAGGAGGACCTGAGTTCAAATCCAGCCTCAGACATATAACACTTACTAGCTGTGTGACCCTGGGCAAGTCACTTAACCCCATTGCCTAACTGAAAAAAAAAAAACACTAAGCCTTAAACCCAATTCCCTCTGGAGCTCATGGATTGGACAGTAATAGGTCCCTGCCTAAGCACCACTTAATGATTATTTTGGGGGCCCTCCTGGCTCAGAGTGAATGTAAATAGTATTTTTTTCTCTTTTGGCCAGCAAACCTGAGGGTCTTCCTGTCCCAGTTTGATGTTTTGTTTTGTTTTTTTATTAAAAAGGGCCATCCCTTGACTTACTTCTTAAAGAAGCCTATTCACTGAATGAGTATTGCTTCACTCAAAGTGAGAACCTTAGCTTAATAGGGTCAGGGTCTCCCATTGCATCCTGGGCCATCTCCAATGTTCCTGATGAATATCAGACCACTGGACCCAGATGGCTCTGGAGAAGAAAGTGAGACTAATGACCTTGCACAGCCCTCCCTCACTCAAATGAAGTCAGTTGCAATTCATGTCATCATCTCACTGATGTCATGGCCTTCTTCAGGAATGAAGAACAAACTATAACCACAACCACAACCTGTGTGAATATAATTAACACAGGTATTACATGAATATGTCAAGTTATTTTTACATGGTAAAGATATAGGATATGGGACTAGATTTATGATTTTTAGTGAATGTAATACGCTGAAAGAGAAAATCATCCTTTTCAGAATTCTATACAATGATGATCATGGTTTAGGTAGTGGTTTCCTTATATATTAAAAATTAAGGTAAAAAAGATGCAATCAATGACAAGGAAAACATTATTCTATTGCATGATGGAAAAAAAGCAAATACATGAAAAGAACATAGACTGTGAAAATAATTTGGGAACTGAATGGAACTACTTTAGTTACTGCTCTTGTCTGAGAGAGGGATACTGGGATAGGATTATATCTCTGCCACGTTAAATAATGTTAGTTTAAAGGATATATTTTTCAGGTTCAAACTAAACTTGTGATTACTTTTTACTTTAATGGGGGAAAAAGACCAAAACTTTATTTCAAAGGTTTTACCTCTTCCCTACCCAAATCCAGTTCCACAATGAACATGCCGAGCAAACAGAAAAGAAACCCGTTTATGCAAGTCAATGGCAGAACAGAAATTGGAGAAAGTACATATAGGAGAATATTTACTAGACAGTATAGAGTAAAGCAGCTATCTCACTGGCAGCAAGGTAACACAGACCAAGAGAGGGTGTCTAACATATCAACGATAACAAAAAAGTTCCCTGAATTTTCTAGTGTAACAATCTGGGGATAGGGACATGAAAGAAACTGCCAGTTCTTTCATGTTGGCTTCTTCTCAGGCTTTTCCATCAGCAACCAGAAGTGGGTTTGGCATCTTACATCTTTTCTCTCAAAGCTGGAAGACAGAAGTGCCAGGAATGCCTGAAGCCCAGAGACTGAAAAACCCAAAGACGCTGAAGAGACTAAAAGACATTGGCACTTTCTTTTCTCCTTTTCTTGCCAAAACTGCCTTGCCACTCACATAGGTGTAATACTAATGTGCTTTGGGACTCAAATTATACTCATTGATAGCCTGTTGAATGATTTTAATTCTCATTTATGAGGCTCTACAACATTTCAGGGCTTGAAAAAATTAGTACAATGCAATATGCAAAATGAAGAATATGCAGAATGTAACCATCTATAGACAATATTTCTTCCTATTATACTCCACTCAATATTTTCCAGGATTGTGGCAAAAACCTTTGGTGAGAAACAACTGCCTGTTTTATTGCTCAATTTGATGTTGTTCAGTCATTTTTCCATTGTGTCTGACTCTTCATGACCTCATTTGAATTTTCTTGGCAAAGATATGGAGTGGTTTTCCATTTCCTTCTCTAGCTCATTTTACAGATGAGGAATGGAGGCAAACAGGGTCCCCTGACTTGCCCAGAGTCACACAGTCAGTTAAGTGCCTGAGGCGAGATTTAAACTCAGGAGTATTATTCTTCCTGATTTCAGGCCCACTCTACCCACCATGCCACCTAGCTTCCCATTTATTGCACTATATTAACAAATAAAAGTTATCCAAAAAAGTTATCTTCAAGGAGGTTGAGCCAAGATATCAGAGTAAAGTCAGGGACTCACCTGAGTTCTCACCCAAATCCTTCCAAATACCTTTAAAAATGACTGAAAAAATTCTAGAGCAGCAGAACACACACAAAGATGAAATTTCCAGCCTGAGACACTATGGAAGGTTGGTAGGAAAGGTCTGTTGCAACAGGGTGAGAGAGAAGTGCTATCCAGAGCAGGCCACACCACTCCAGATTGGGCCACAGCAAACCCGGAGCAGGTCTCCAGATGATTGAAACACTGGCATCAGTGGTAGTTTCAAGACCTCTAGGTCCAGAGATGAAAAAGACAACTTAGAAGGTCAGCAGGAGGGGCTATTGCACCTGGATGAGGGTGGAGTGCAACCTCAGCCAAAGCAAATCAGGAGCAGGCCTTGGGAGTGACTGAATCAGCAGCAGGTGCTTATGGAGCATTCAGTCCAGAGCTGGTAAATGAATTGAGAACTGGTCAGAAGGAGATTACAGGGATCTTTTTTGCTAGCACTGAGGCAGGACTTTGTGGCTTTGTCCATATGTAGATCCAGGTCACACTCCTGGGTGTGAAGGAGCACTAGCATAGTAGAGCTTCCAGCAACAGTGGAAAGGGGACCCTACTAACAGTTCCAGAGCAGAAAAGAGTACATGTGGTTACTCACAGACCAGAGTGCATGCCGGGAGAGTAGTAACCACCTCTCCTTAGATCATACCAGAAAACTTATAGGTCCCTGGAAATATTTCTGAAAACAGCTGAACAAACCCCTTGAAGCTTGATATAGTAGGTGCTTCACCATGGAAGCAAAGACCTACTTTAACAAAGAGTTAAAGGTCAACTAATAAGCTGGGAAAATAAACCCACAATCCAAAAAAAAAAACTCTATTAAAAATTACTATGCTGACAAGGAAGATCGAAACACATACTCAGAAGAAGGCAACAAAGTCAAATCTCCTACATCCAAAACCTCCTGAAAAGAGGAATTGGTCTCAGGCCATGGAAGGGCTCAAAAAGGATTTTGAAAATCAAGTAAGGGGGGCAGGTAGGTGGCACAGTGGATAGAGCACCGGCCTTGGATTCAGGAGGACTTGAGTTCAAATCTGGGCTCAGACACGTAACCCTTACTAGCTGTGTGACTCTGGGCAAGTCACTTAACCCATTGCCTAGACAAAAAAAAAAAAATCAAGTACGGGCTTAGATTCTTAAAATCTAGCCACTGCTCAGATTCTTTTAATCTAGCCGATAGCTCACTAATGTTGAGACCCCTTAAGAGTCTGGTCAATATGGTGGACATTCTAATAAACCTTGTCTTTAGTTAAAAGAAGGCTTCGGTCTAATTCTTTTGGGCAGGGCCTACGTGTTCTGATATTGGGGTCCCAGAACCCCTAAATCCCTGAACCTCATCATTTTGGTGGCCTGTATGGGGAAACTGCCTAACCCAAAGTTCTTCTCCAGCTATGACTGGAAGGCATATAAGCCTCCCCCCTCCCCTCCTTTCTTGTTCTGCAGTTGGGGTCACTCTCCGAGCACCAAGGCTTGGAGGTTCTTTTTAGGTAGACAGTTACAAGGGTGTCTCACATTCAGCCTGATGCTCTTAGGCTGTTGGTCCACTGGGTCAGTTCAAGGCCATGGACCTGGGTACACCTTCTGCAGCATAGAGAACAAGGATGGATGCCCCTATATGGGAGTGTATGCCCAATTCTGTCAATTTTCTCGGTGCTAGGGAATTGGGGAAAACTATAGTTGCTTTTTGGTTCCCTGAGGCTTACTTACACCCTTCCCTCTACACCCTTGAATTCTCCTTCATGGAGATTACATGGAAGAGTTAGAACAGCTAAAAATATCTTGGCATATTTTGGAGGTTTTGTGATTGATCATTAAGGAGTTTTGAAACACCTTCTTACAACCCTGATCATTCCCTTCCTTGAGTCAAGAGGGTATCTGTTAACCACTCTCATAGGAGAAGAGAGTTTCACCCTTTTCCCTTCACCTTTGATTTCACCCTCCCCCACCTGGGGAAAGCAAGGAGCAGGGAGGGGCAGCAGTTACAACATTGTTTCCTCTGACACTGGCCTTGGGCCCTGGAGCAGCCTTTACTTGGAAACATCACCCAGGTTCAGCTCAAGATAAAGAAGCTGGCCTCTGAATTTGGGTAAACATTCTCTTTTAAAGCTGTAGTTTTAACTGTTAATGAGATGTTGATTCTCTGTGTAAAGTAATCTGGAAATGTGTTTAAGAAAATTAAAGTCACTTGATTGGTAATGTGTTTGTTTCAAGTTTCAAATTTCTATCAGTTGTGTCCAGCAGCTTTTCAGAATTTGGTTACCGCTAAAATAATTTGCTCATTCTTGGTCACTGTTTTAATGTGTAACTAGTCAAAAAGCTTGTTTGGGTTTTGTCTTGCTAAGAATTTACAGTTATATAGGAATAATCTCTAATGACTGGCTTTTTATACCAGGACTAATTTAAATTTGAGATGTAAATCCTGGAAAATTTTTTTCCTAAACTGTGATTAAGGAAACTTGCTGTTTGAGGTAAAAGCTCATAGAATTTTATTTTGAGTTGTCTGATGGATCATAATAATCCACTGATAACCAATAATCCACCATCTGAGAGAAATGCCACAAACTACTCAGATAATGTGATACTGGTGGGAAGTCAGCATCAGGAAAAGCTGAGAAGACAATTTTAGCCTCAGTCTAAGATGGGATCCTCCTGGCTCAGTTTCCCCATTATGTTCCTTTGAAAAGGAATGTTACCCACCTGTCTATTACTGAGTCTGGCTATGAGGTGTATTTGATACTATGTGGTTGGAAAACTGAATCATCTGAATCCAAACAGAGCTAAGGATGTTTTATCTTGTCATATCTGGGCCCTGCAGTGTTTTCTGTCAGATTTTTGTCTTCCAGACTACAGGCAATTCACCTACAGTTGGTAACAAGCAGTGGGTACCAGCCAATGAATGTCCCCCATTGTTCCTTGGATGCAGCCTGTGCTCAGTTCCAGTCAACCTACTCTTTGGGACCCTCCTGAGGCAGGGACAGCTCTATTCCTCTTGCCAACAGGAAGCTTTTTCAGAAGTCAATACCTTCGCCCCTTGTCCCAAAAGAATTTGGTTTCCATTTGTTTGAGGGGGGAATGATGAGGATGGGAGCCAGACCCCAAAAAGGAAAACCCTGGACTTTCCTCCATGACCAAATCTCTGGCTTTTGCCTGAGGGTATAATCACATCAACTGGCCTATACCGAATCTCCCAATACTATTACCTTCCTATGGCCCCTGGCCATTTCCCACCCTTAATTCTAGCTAGATTCCATTCTTCCTTGTCCACAAGGTTCAGGTCCCAGGTGTTCTGTTCACCCCAGCTTACTGGCCACTCCCATTCAGATCTTCCTTAGACCCCTCCTCCAGTCACCCAAACTACTTGGCCACTCCTGGGTCCTTCCCACAGTCTTTCTGTATGTAAAGGTCCATCTTTTCTCCATTAGGATGCTTAGATTCTTAGAATCTAGCCATTGCTCAGATTCTTATAATCTAACCAATAGCTCAGTAATGTTCAGACTCCTTAAGAGTCTGGTTAATATGGCAGATGTTCTAATAAACTTTGTCTTTAGGTGAAAAAAATCAAGTCAGAAATGTAGTAGAAAAATTGGGAAGAGAAATAAAAATGGTGCAAGAAAATCATGAGAAAAGAGTCAACAGCTTGGGAAAGGAGACACAAAAAATACTGAAGAAAATAACACCTTAAAAAACAGACCAAACTAAATGACAAAAGAGGTCTAAAAAGACAATGAGGAAAAGAAAGCTTTAAAAAGCAGAATTGGCCACATGAAAAAGGAGATCCAAAAGCTCACAGAAGAAAATATTTCCTTAAAAATCAGAATGGAGCAAATGAAAGCTAATGACTTTATGAGAAATCAAGAAGCAATAAAATAAAATAAAAATAATGAAAAAGTAGAAGATTGTGAAATATCTCATTAGGAAAACAACTGACTTGGAAAATAGAACCAGGAGAGATAATTTGAAAATTGTTGGACTATTGAAACCATGATCAAAAAAAGCCTAGACATCATCTTTCAAGAAATTATCAAGGAAAACTGCTCTGATATTCTAGAACCAGAGGTGAAAACAGAAATTGAAAAAATACACCAATCACCTCCTGAAAGATCTCAAAATGAAAAATGTCAAAATATTATAGCTAAATTCCAGAGTACCCAGGTCAAGGAGAAAATACTGCAAGTAACTAGAAAGAAACAATTCAAGTATTGTGGAACCACAGTTAGGATAACACAACATTTAGCAGCTTCTACATTAAAGGATTAGAGGACTTGAAACATAATATTCTGGAAGGCAAAGGTGATAGGATTACAACCAAGGATCACCAAGTGCAATCTTTCAGGGGAAAAAATTGATATTCAGTGAAATAGAGGACTTTCAAGATGAATAGAAAATTTGACTGTCAAATACAAAACTAAAGTGAAACATGAAGAGGTGAACAAGAAAGAAAAATCTTAAGAGACTTATTAAGGTTGAACTGTTTATATTCCTGCATGGAAAGATGCTATTTGTAGCTCATGAGACCTTTGTCAGTATGAGGGTAATTGAGGGGAAAAAAATTATATGTATGTATAGATAGATAGATAGATAGATAGATAGATAGATAGATAGATAGATAGAGGGCACAGAGTGACTTGAAGATGAAGGGGTGATATCTAGAGAATAAAATTAAGGGGTGAGAGAGGATTATACTGGGAGAAAGAGAGAGGAGAGGTAGAATGGGGTAAATTATCTCACATAAAAAAAAGAAAAGGCTTTTACAGTGGAGGGGAAGTGGGGGAAATTTGAGAGGGAATGAGTGAATCTTATTCCCATTAGATCTGGCTTAAAGAGAGACTAACATACACATTCAATTGCACCTGCAAATCTATCTTACCCTACAGGAAAATAGGGGGGAAGGGGACAAGAGAGCAGGAGGATGATAGAGGGGAGGGCATATTGGGAGAGGGTGTAATCAGAAGCAAACACTTCTAAGGAGGGACATGGTCAAAAGAGGGAATAGAATAAATGGGGGGTGGGATAGGATTAAGGGAAATATACTTAGTTTTTCATAACATGACTAATATGGAAGTGTTTTGCATGACTACACATGTATAATATGTATTGAGCTGCTTGCCTTTCCAATGAGAGTGGGTGGGAAGGGAGGAAGGGAAAAAAATTTGGAAACCAAAGTTTTAAAAACAAATGTTAAAAAAAACAGAAGCAATTACTGTCAATATGTCAAGCTATTCAACATAAGCAAAAGTAAGAATCATCAATATTTTACAGTGTAAACAAAAACCTGGATCATACTTTCTTGCCAATTCATTCACTATCTGAGAAGGAGGGAGAGTGGGTACAAATGTATATAAACATAGCACATAAGTGAAAATATTCATATGTTTAGGGTAACTCATAACACTGTACTGTGAGCTTTGATTTTGTTTGCATGTAATGGGGATTGGCCAAAAAACCCCAGTCCTGTGGTTGGCCTGATGCAATCCTTAAGTGGAATTCCAAGGTAATCTATGACTATTTGCTCTGTTTTCCTGTGGTGGGAAAAAAAAGGACCTCTTCATTTGGCTGCTGAGCATATATACAAAAGCCATCATATGGGGGCAGCTTGACTCTTTTTTTCTTCTTTGTGGTGATCAAGATATTGAGTAAGAGAGATTTCAGATGTGGAGAGAAGTAAGTAGCAGCGGTAGCAATAGTCTCCTGCTTCCAGATGCTTACACCTCATGTGGGTTAACATAAGGCCATGACTGCATGTCTCTGCTTTTGCTACTGTTTTTTTTCCCAATTCTTTCTGAACATCTCATCAGATGTTTTATCAGGGTGTGGCTGTTGTACATCACAGCTTCTTAGAGCCGCAAGTAAGAGTTGGGTGAAAGATGAAATCTAAAGGTAAAAGGGCAGCCCTGAAAAGGACTCAACAGGCCTTCACATGAGAGATGTTAGTCTCCTTGGAATACCCCACAAACCAGGTTGTGGCTAAACTAAAGGCCTCAAACCTGTCAGTGAGTTAGGGGGATGTCTACCCAAAGGATGTGAATACTTCCCCTGGCAGAAAGAGCAGACAAGAACAATTTGTTCCAATGGCCATGAGAGGAGCTGAAGCAGGAATTGTGGAGTGCTTAGAGCTTGGTCAGATAGTGAAGATACTGAAGATGCTAAGATCATCCACTGCATCCTGGGCCATTGCCAGTTGCCTTGACTTTTGTTCCACCACTGGAATTCAATGTCTCAATGAAACTGACAACTTTGCACCACTCTGCCTCACCTAAATCCAATTCACTCAGGAGTCAAGACATCATGCTGCGATGTCACTGTTCCCCTTCACAAAGAACAAACAATGACTTTGGAGGTGGAACCAATTTGAGATTGAAAAGATCAAGAGATTCAGTTATAGGTATGTATGCCAGAGTTTGTGGGCAACCAAGCCTGGTGAGGAGCAAAGCACAAGTATTCTGCTTTGCCTAGCACAATTATGGATTAACACTGAAATTCTGGTTTCTATAAGTGAAGGAAGAACATTTCTCATTTGCTGTGGAAAATTTCAAAGTGAATTTGGTGGAACACATACTTCACAGTATTTTGATCTTTGATTGAAGTATTTTGATCTCTCCTTGATCTTTGAGCCTGCTGGATCTTAATTGGTTATATGGAACTTAGTACTTGGATGATAAACAATGAATGAGTTTGTTCTCAAAGGGAGATACTATTGTAAATGGCAATTAATATTTTGTAGAACATGTCAGAATAAGATTCTGGGCTAATAAAATTATAAAGATAGCCCATAATCTCTTAGAACTTTGAAGCTGAGCAACAGCCTTGCTCTGGGTACCCAACCTGCTAATGCAAATATGGATTGGGAGAATAAGTCCAGAGTCTTGCTATTGTTATATTCTCTGTCCTCTCAGCTACATAAAGATACTTCTCTGCTAATTGATCTGGTCCTCTCCTTTCTCATGCTGGGAAAATCCTATTGTCTTTTACTCTTATACTGATTAAACAGTGACAAGCTTTTTTTAATTCAATCACTTTTAAAAGGTAATTGAAAAAGTGTTACATTATTGTATTGCTCAACTATTCCCCTCAGCCAGTAAATTGCAAGTCTCATTAAGATGGCTCTCCCTTAATAATGCAGACAATTACAGTCTGCTCTTCATTTATCTGTACTCTGTGACATCCAATCAGCTATCATCCAGAAGATCCAACAATATATCAGCTACAAAGCTTTTATTTCCCCTTGCTGCATTTCTTTCACCAGAGAGGACAGTAGAGAGCAAAGCTCTAAGAGTTTTTACCTCTCTCACAATGAATCCAGCACTAAATGTATCTCCACCATATTCCAGTGATAATCATCTGTTCTCTAGCCAGTGACGGACTAGCTGGTGAAGTCTTCTTGTCTACTAACTCCCCTCATACCATCAGTTTCTTTACATCTCCTAGACACCTTCTGAGTATTCACTATCACATTCATTACCACATTCACGTCTGAAATCAGTACTTCCTACTACTCAGTGCTGCTAACTTATGAGGAAAAAAACACTCACAGTTCCCCTTTCTGTTATATATAGACAGCCTTTATTTAATAACACTTTTCTTAAATATTTATTTATTTTGGATTTTATTTTTGAATTTAATCTCTAAAAAATAAAAATCTAAAAAGTCCCAATACTCTGCAACTTAAGCCACTTATCAGTTCTCAAACTGATCCCCAATATTCCATGGCTCTGAAAAGTAGATTGGTTTACATTTGTATTTTATGTTTTTGATAAATAAATGTCCAACTTTCTGTCCTTTTAGCCACCAAACTATTCACATGTAGAAAATTTATTACCTTAGGTTGTTTAAATGGTTAACTATGACTTCATTTATTTTGAAAAAAAAATTATTTCATCCCTCTTTGTAATAAAATTGTTCATATTTCAATTTTTAAAAAGTTCTTTCACTGTTCCTTTTGGCTACCAAACTGTTCAACAAGGAGAAATACATTCTTCCAAGTTGATTTGTTTTATCTTTATTCAAAAGTAATTTTATATATCTTTCAGCAAGTAAACTTCTGACTTCTTAGAGATACAATAACTTGTAGCTAGCATAAACATCTGATATGTACATATAGATATCAACAACATGTGTCATTTTCCTTTGCCAAACTGATAGGAATGAGATGGAATCATATAATTACTTTAATTTGCTTGTCTCTAATTAGGATTTGGAAAATGTTTTTCTTGTGGCTACAGATACTAAGTATCACGGATACACTTAACTTATACTATGTTTCCTACTGCATCATTCTATAAGACAATTGTCCTTTGATAAATTCTTAGACAACCTGCAGTAGACAAAAGCTTCTACAATCACCTCTATCAAATTTGGCACTGTACGATTGTGGCTGCACTTGATCTGATTTCCAGTTGTAAGAGTTCTAAAATGTATTTGAGTAGAGTTATTTCACATGGTGAACTACAGGGCTGGTCCTAAAAGGGTGTCATCCAATTACAAAATAGTCAAGATTTTTCATTACTAACTACTTGTCAAGTAACATTAGCAATTAGCTTTCTTTTTTCTTTTCTTTTTATTTTTTACTGAGGCAATTGGGGTTAAGTGACTTGCCCAGAGTCGCACAGCTAGGAAGTATTATGTGTCTGAGGCCTGATATGAACTCAGGTTCTCCTAACTCCAGGGCTGGTGCTCTATCCACTGTGCAGCTTAGCTGCCCCAGCAATTAGCTTTTAAAAAGGATTAATGGTAGGCGAGATCGTCAATCAAAAGCTGTATAAAATACATAGTATAAAAATCTTATGAAGAAGATTGCTTTTGCTCATCATTACTGATTCAGCAAATTAGACCTGATCAGTTCACAAATACAGACAGATAAGTTTACTCCACAAATTGTTTTTCCAAATAAATTGTTGTCTTTAAAATTCATAAAATTTTCCCCCACTCTTAGGATCAAGATCTGATTGTTCTTGTTTTGTGGAGTTTTGAATGATGGAAAAAAGGAAATTGCAAAGGTGATAGTGCAATTTAACCAAGTTGTTTCTGATGGTATTTGGGAATTATTCCTACACATCTTGATAAATATATCATCAAAGTTAATATTTTTCACTTTAAGTTGTCTTCTTGTTTTTTTAGTCTCAACAGCCATAATGATTATCTTAAACTTGCATGTGTGCATCTTATGATTACACCTCTTGCATCTGTAAGCACATATTTCATTTCAATGTAGTGGCATAAGATGTGCAGAAATAAGTAAAAGAGTGATAAATGGACTAAAAATATAGTTTATTGCTCAGGAAGGCAGAATTTCTAAATTGAGCTTTCAAACAAACAAGATAACTTCCAGCTTACCTAAATATATGCAAAAGGGCCATGTAGTCCTTTAATGGAGTCAGGATTTTTCATTCCTAATTACTTGTCACTTAACATTAGCAATTAGCTTTTAAAAAGGGTTAATGGTAGGTGAGATAGTCAATCAAAAGGTGTATAAAATGCATAGTATAAAAATCTTATTTTTAAATGGCATGGACCAAGTTACCTTTGAGTTAATGACAAAAATGAGATGATACAAAGAAACCAAATAATTAATATCAAGAGTAGAAGTGACAGAAATTGACAGTAAAAATATAATATTTGGCTTTCAAGAAATAAAAGAAAGTTACATTAAGAAGGGACACTAAGAGCATTTGGTTGCATTCAAATGAAAACACTATTATGACATAGTCTTTCCCCTTTTCAATTGACTCATTATGCTCCCTTCAATTAACTCTCATTTTCTTCTTTCTCTGTCTTTGATGTTCCTCTGAAAGCTACTTTTTGAAATTTTCTCTCTAAACTTCCAGAAAAGAAATTTCTTTCTAAATTACTCTCCCACATTTCTGTTCATTCTGTTCTGATGAATATTTTATCCCAACATCACAATCTTATTGGAAATACTAGATAAAATTTGGCTATTTCATATAAAACAATCTGGCATTATTATATTCATATTTTCCATAAGAAGAAACTATACTCCAAAATTTAATTCATTGCTTTATATCTACAGAGTATAATAGAACAAGAGGCTCTCTTTTTGTGTTCTGTTACAAAAGAAGGCAAGAAACATTGGAATAAATCACTAATAACATTATTTTACCTACTAGAAATGTTAAATGGGTCAATGTAGATATTGCTGATCACTAAAGCAAGCAAACCACAAATGTGCATGAAATCAACTGCAGACATAACTACTTTAAATATATTCATATTTTCTGGTGCCAAGATGGTGGAGTGAGGAAGGAACCCCCATGCCCTCCCAAATTACTCTCCAAAAAAAGTGAAAATGACCTCAAAACCAATTTAGAAGCAGGAAAGCAGCTTATCAACACAGTAGGAAAGGTCTTTCTCACTGAAGTGGAAAGAGAGCAAGGTTGGAGAGCAGCAGCAGCTAGGTTCACAACTATCCATTACTTATGGGCAGGCTGAGCCAATATAATAAAGATGACAATTGCATCTAAATTTATTTATTTATTTCCTGTCATACCTATTTATTTATTCAGTGTCATGCCAATCAAACTACTAAAATTACTTTATGGAGCTAGAAAAAATGACAGAATTCATCTGGAAGAACAAAAGGTCAAGGATATCAAAGGAAACAAGGAAAAAAATGTGAAGGAAGGTGGTCTAGTTCTATCAGATCTCAACTGTATTATAAAGTGGTAATTATCAAAATAATCTGATACTGGCTAAGAAATAGAGTGGCAGATCAGTGGAATAAATTAAGTACACATTACATTGTAGTAAATGACCGTAATAATCTAGTATAAGATAAAGTCAAAGATCCCAGCTTTTAAAACAAAAAAAAAATTATTTGACCCCCCCAAAAAAAATGCTGGGAAAGCTGGAAAACAGTATGTCATTAATTCAAAGGTTACTTAGATCATTGGATCCCAAAGGACTAATGGTGAAGTACACTGTCTGCCTCCAGAGAAAGAACTGATATTCTCTGAATACATACTGAAGCATGTGATTTTTCATGGTCTTTGTTCCTTTCTTTCTTATTCGAGTCTTCTTGTAGAAAATGACTAATATGGAGGTGTTTTACATTATTGCATATGTGTAACCTATTTTTGATTGCTTACAATCTTGAGTATGAAGGAGGGATGTGAGGAAGGGAGAAATAGAATTTGGAACTCAAAACTTTAAAAAAAAGTTAAAGAATTAACATTTAATTTGGAGAAAAGGAAATATATGTTTTAAAAATAAATATGTTTATACTATATCAATAAAAATGGAAATGTCTCACTAATTATATGCAAGGGCTTTATAGTGTATATTTGACAATGGTACTTAAAGCTCCAAAAAACAGCACAAAACATTGCCAATTTGTGAAGGGAGAGGACTTAAAAATAATGATAATCTTCAAACTAGGTAAAAAGTAGTAAGAGGTTAAATTTAGAAGCTGCTCAGATCTGAAGAGGGAAACACTGAAGATCTTGAGATCACTAAAAATATTCATATGACACAAAACCCTTAAGTTATAACTAATAACAAAGTAGATGACAAAAATGTAACACTGAGATGGACATACTGAGGAATTTCAACAACAACAAAAACAACATTTGTGGCCATTGTTGTAAAATGGATTCAAAGTCCAAAAACAAAAAAGAAAAGAGGGAGCTCTCAAGGAACATCCAAAGTTGACAAACAACACCATGACAGAAGCAAAGAAAGAAAGCTATTAAAAATCTGTAGAATGACTTTGGAACACTATATCAATATCTTGTTTGTATATCCAGTAAAAAACTTGAATGAAATGTGACCCAATTAAAAGCACAACAAAGTAAACAAATCACTTAAGAAATTCTAAATTTGCCTAATCAACAATTGAAAGAAAAAAAATATTAACATAATCCTGAAAGTCTAAGTAATACAAACAATAAAATGAATAATTCAGCATCTAACAAAAGCTACAGAGGCTTGAGAAATAAATAGGTCAAAGAAATTCTAAAGGATGTGGGTAATTTCTCTATCTCTATATGATTGTAAGGAATCCATCATAACAGAAATGCTGATTAGATTAAACTATAAACTGAGAACTTGAGCAATGATAACATAAGGAACCACAAAACAGATATATCAAGGGAAGTAGCTGAAACTTTTAGCATCTCTGCGATATTGCTAATCATAGGACCAGATAAGATGAACAATTATTGGTTCAAACACTTCAAAATGGAACTTGAAATACTAACAAATATTTTACCAGCTTCCTGTCATACATAAGTCTGATCTCACCTTTCTTAACAGAAAGCAACACATAAATTTCTAAAACATAAAAATGTTAGGAATAGTATAATTTACAGGCTACCTATATGTTTACTTATTGTATACTCCAATCTCTCATAGAATCCAGTATTTCAAAAATCTATAAACATAAAAAAGTTTTGGTTAAGTAAGAAAAAAAAATTATAACTAAATTCCCAGGAGTAGAAATTTGACTCATTAACTATCTGTTTTAAAAAGCATCTAGATATTTACATCACTTTGGTTGGTTATAGCAAAGCCTTTGTCTTAGTTCTATGTTCATGCCATAGTTGTGTACAACAGAGATTTGAAATAAATTTGATCTTGGTGAGAACCCTAGAGTATTTGATTTCAACATGTAAAGTTGTTCCCTATTTAAAACGTCTCATCAACATAATAATATCAGGAAATAAAATTGAAATAAAAAGTAGTTTCTTCTAGTGAGAAGACTACTGTGGTTCTACATAGCACTGACTCTATCAACATCATTCCCAAATAGAAATGAGTATGGCTTTTAATCAGAGAAGGAGTCATAGCAAAATATTGCATTAATCAATCAATATAAATGGAAGACATCAGATAAGTCAGTTGAATAGCACATTAAATGACTATTTCATCTCATGGAAATTTTCCCAATGATATAAAAATGATCTTTGAAGCCACAGAAACTTTTGCCCACAAATGCCCAAGTATAACATGATTCATAAAATTTTGAAAACAACTTTTAAAATAGATGTCAATCATACCAAATATCCATAATCTCCAAGCTATGTGTATAGCATTTAATAAGACAGAATCAAAACCATCTGGGAAT
Source organism: Phascolarctos cinereus (assembly GCF_003287225.1). Classification (NCBI taxonomy): domain Eukaryota; kingdom Metazoa; phylum Chordata; class Mammalia; order Diprotodontia; family Phascolarctidae; genus Phascolarctos; species Phascolarctos cinereus. Next base: position 135,939,670 of record NW_027556180.1, on the reverse strand, counting down.
CTTGTTATGCTACTGCTATTGAAGTTGACCCAAAGATATTTTCAGAGACATGACAGAATATAAATTTATATTTCTGTACTTTTATTTATTTACAAAAATCAATTATTTTATTTACCTGCCTACTAGTCCACAGAACATTAAATATAAAAAGAATAATATTAGTGTAGTGACTTCTCCTAGAATCTTTTCACTCTGAACTCCATTAAGAAACTATTCAATTTACTAAATGCAATATAGTTCACTTTTTAATGTATTCATTTGTGTCAATTGTCAATCTGCTATGCATGTCTCAAATACATTGATAGACGAACTCAAAGAGCCAAGCATCCAACATCATATGACTAGGTGCAGCATTCTACTGCACTAAATGATGCTGAAATCTTTTTTTTTCTTATTTTATTCTCTCATTGTGTCTTAAGTGAAAATATCACTTGGAACATTTCAAGGGAACTTGCACATAAACATTAAAAACTTTCCCATTTCCAAAAGCCCTCCTTATCAGAGTACCTTCCAATCAGCTAAGGATTGCTAATGTAACATTATAATGGCTCAAGAGATTACTACTTAAATTACACAGCAAATAATATGCTAGAAGAGAAAGTGTGAAGTTCATGTGATTTTTTTCTTAAAAATGCTAACTTCTCAAACTAATATGGAAAAATTTTCCTATTTTAAGTATTAAACACCCATTCTTAAAAGAGGGTTGATTTGAAATAGGATTAAAGAGGGTTTATTTGAAATGTTTACTTTTTTTCTTGTACTAGGATTAAGGATGGCTAAGGAACCTATTTTAGGATGTATTTCATGATGCAATCTCTAATGCTTCATAGATCATTTAACAGGAAAAATAAAGGGGATAAGTCAACACAGGAATGAAGTGTATTTTTTGTAACAGTGCAACAAAATATTAAGCAAAAAGTAAATTTCTCATTCAAATATTAATTTCTCTGAGTAATTAGAGACAAATCTATTGTCATCTGTATCAGTTGGCTTTAATCTTACCCTATATTAGCCTACCACAAGTACCAACTTACGTCTTTTCAAGCTCTTCTCTTGGGAATTCTTACCCTTAGAAATACATGTCCTATTTGAAACATAATACACTGTGATAAATATAATATCAGCCATGTTTTCTTAAGTACTTTTCTGTTAAGTGGTATTGAAACTATTTTTAAGAGTAAATTGTTTCATGGGAAGCAAGGCTTGGTCTATTTCTAGTGGCCTTTCTAGTGACTTAATTACAAAAGCAGACTATAGGGAAGTACAAGTTACTCTGCTTTAGGGTTTGCAGGCATGCCATCAAGAACCACACAGAGGAAAGGAAGCTTCATTCAATCATGTCATTTTATTTCCTAGCTAGGTATCTTTTCTACAGTACTTCTAAGTAAACCTCCTTTTGTTAACTGCTCTTTCATTTAATTCCCATTACAAACCTGAAGTACCATAGAGCCCTGAATCAGGCCTAGGATATAACATTCTCCACACTCTTGAAGTATCTTTCCTTAATTTAACTTGTTCCCTAAAGATCTTCTGTTCTTGATATCTCTTCTCATGAAGACCATGCCATCTCCCAGGCCTGGTACTTACAACAACTGAACCATTGGTGTACTCCTTGTTCTATACTCCCATTTCCTAACTATCCCACAATCTGAGTAATAAAATTGTAATTCATTCAAAGAACAGAAGGAAGTAATATATTGTATATAAATTGGTTAAAACCTAGTGCCAGAGATTATTGTGGTCAAAAAGCTAAGTACAAGATATTATGAAAGACATATGATTGTAATAGGGGGTATGTTGGTCATGCAGCTAATCAATCAATAAATCAATCACCAAACATTAATAAATGCCCAGTATGTACCAGGTACTATGCAAAGGCTTACAGAGGAATAGACCTTCTGCTATATTAGTACCCATGTTATGTCAAAAAATCTGGAGGAAGGCCACCAATTCATTACATGGGGTCCCCGTGGAAATTTTTTAGGACATGGACAAAAGTTACACAGGATGAGAAGGTATAGATAGAATTTATAGATTGAAGGGATTTGCCACATTACTGTAATCAGAGAATGATTGAGATATAAAAAGTTCTACGCCATTAATCAAATACTTCGCATTCTTTAGAGTTTATACCATCATAGTATACCGACTTTACCTCCATCATATTGTTTCACATTTACCAGCCTTCATTGAGGGTAATCTCCCACATTTCTCTATGACTTTAAAACTTGGTTTTCATCTTCCTCTATTTTTCCATATCCTAGCATTACCCTTGTATACTTCAATTGATATAACTCCACATTTCCTCAATCTTCTGAAGACTATTTGTTTCCATTTTTGCTCTATTTTTGTCATAAACTGCCACAGACATGACTTATACCTTACGATTACCTTGGATTGTGTTCATAATATTGGACTCTAAATAATTTCTTACTCTCTTTTGGATCTTTCCCCTCTTACGACAAACATATATAGATCTATACTAAAAAAGGGGGTAAAATCCTTAAATTTTTGTATTTATGTTACAGCTATACTAAGGAAAACTTCTGAAGAATGAAATAATCTCCATAAAAAGATATAGGGAGTTCTTTATTAATGAAAAATTTTCTAGAATTTTTCTGATCAAAATAATTTCATGACTGCCTATTTGCCTATATTTGATCTGATTCATGGGATTATTTATTATCAAATGTATTCAGCTCTCTACTTTGAGCAATGGAGACTACTGCTTAAAATTTAAAAGTATGTTATTATTAAATATTTCACATAATTTTGGAGTACCTGAAAATTCATGAATTGATATCATTACAAGAGACAGCCTATTGTCAAGGAAAAAAAAAACACTTTAAAGTTATGAGACCTGAGTTCTGGTCCCAGCTTTTCTAGTAACTATTTCTTTGACCTTGGATAAATCACTACACCTGAAACTTCAATGATTGATGTCTATAAAATTGAGGGATTTGAATCAGGATGTTCTCTCAGGAAGAATTCAGCCCTATAATTCTATCTATTTGACTTCACCATTATAAATTCTCTATTTGACTTCTTCCTTTATTTCCCAATGAAAGAAGGCATCATTGTTTCAATATTCCTTTTATATTTTATCTTTAATTCTTCTACCATGTTCTATTGTCCATTTACTACTATGACATATTTTGGGTCCTAGCAACTAAATGTATGCAAATATATATGCATACATACATACATAACACATATGTGTATACATATACATAGCTGTATATTATATATAATAAAATTTATACTTCAATAATCAGAATCTTTAGGAGATCATGGTATCTACTTGTAAACATCAAAAGTTATCAATCAACAAACATTTATTAAGCACCTACAATATGTCAGGCCATGGGGATTCAAAAAGAGGCAAAAGGTAATCAGTCCTAGACAAAAGACCTCACTTGACAGAGGAAAGCCAGAGAAGTTAAGTGACTGCCCAGGATCTCACAGAAAGCAAGTGGCAGAGCTTAAACCCAATGGCAAATGATCTTTCTACCACACTGTCCTGCCTCAAATCAGTCATTTCTTAGGATTGTTTCCTGAAGTTGCTGAGGAGTTGCTACTACAAAGCTTTGATTTGTGGCTCAGAACTTAAAATAACCTGCATGGATGCAGCCCAAATCTGTCATCCATTTCTAATTCTGTGCCAATTATACAGCAATAGCCAAATTCTCACCTGTCCAAAAAATTAAGACCTTTCAAATTTATCCTCTTTTGTTTCTATTCTATTGTTTTCCTTTGAAACATAATCACAAGAAATTCTTAATAAATTTCTTGAATTTGCTGGTTATGTGAAAGGAAAACCTGTTCTCCTTTCTCTGTCTCTCTGTCTCTCTCTCTCTGTCTCTCTCTCTGTCTCTCTCTGTCTACCTATCTATCTATCTATCTATCTATCTATCTATCTATCTATCTATCTTGCTCTTGCTCTCACTCTGGCTTTCTCTCAGCTAGAGGAGTGCATTCCACAGAATTATATGTGGAATAATTTTGGCTTGGTTTCTAATACTTCTGTTCCTCATTTCTTTGACAGGTTTTTCACCTTCCTTTTTGGTCTTAGAGATTTAGAAACCTCTTTGAGCTCAGAGTTTTAACAGTTTATGCTAAAGTCCAGCTCCAGGCCAAGCACTGGTTTTACATCTCAGTTGATGTTACCTGAGGGTATGTAACACTACTACCATTCTCAATGCTTCTCTCAAATACATATTTTTTCAGCTGGACAGATGAGCATCCTTCACAACTCTAATCAGGATTGCAGTACAGGTCACAGGGGTGAAGAGGCCTTTTGTCACTAAAATAGAAACTGCCATCTCCTGAGGCTGTTGGCCTTCCCAGTGATTTGCTTCAATCATCTACATTGTTGGGTCCAGATCACAGGGTCATTGCTAGATTTCTCACTCCAAAGTGAAAGATTTGTTTTTACTCTTTAACAAGACAGTGGGCCAGACTTTTATCCAATTTATAAATCATAATTGATGGTGACCATTTGAAAAGAATATTTTGCTTGAAATGTGATCATCTGCTATTGCCAAAGGACCCCTTACCAGTGACTATTTGAATATACTCCAGAACATTTGAATATGTTCCAGAAATAGGAGGATCCCACTGACACTTGTGGGATTTTCCCCAGCCCATCTATTCTTCATAAGACATTCCACCTTGATTTACCCTAGAGCATCAACACACTGATTCACTACATGCACGCACGTGCACGTGTGCGCACACACACACACACACACACACACATACACACACACAAACATGAAAACAATAATAAAATATTTCAAGGCTTTAAAAAGAACTTTCATTTCCTATTCCTTTATCTGACCTAGCTAGCTAGTGTGCCTCAGATATTTATTTAATTATAATAGAACAGAAAGTTTATTTTTTTAAATGAGACTTTATTTTGTTATTCTCCCCACAAGACAAGTTAGAGGCAATTTGTTGTGCAGTAAGTGTCTTCTTTTAAAAATTATTAATCGATCTCAGTGTACAGGCATTAATTTGAAAGCACAAAGCAATGTAATCAGGGCAGAGGAGACTGCTTAGATGGTAGATGCGATGGGAGAATCTCTCAGGAGTATAATGATGTCTAATGAGATCCAAAAGTCATAAGGAGATGGTAACACAGCTAATTTGGGGCTGGGAAGAAGGGATCAGTTGCTTGAAAAGGGCAATTAGGAGAGTAAGTTTCTTTGGAAAGTAAAAAATAGAGGAAGCTTCATTCTAAAAGATTTTAATTTTTTTCTGTTCTTTCTTCATTTTCTGATTTCTCCATTCATTTTTATGTTTACATTTCCAATTAGTAACATGTTCTTGAGTTTATGAAGATATTTTGAATATATTAACATAATACATGTATTTGATTACCTCTCCAAATTAATTATACATGTGCTGGAACAAAATACAGTACTTATATTAGGCATAATTATGTATTGCAGATGGTGTTGGGTACAATATTAGAGGTGGAAAAGGTTTTTAATTCAGCCTTAATTTTGCACTAGACTTTTTGCCATTTCAAGTATATGTGAATTTACATATATATATATATATATATATATAAATTTATTTATGTGTATGTATGTGTGAATACATACATATATGCATACATATATACATATGCATATATACACACATATATCAGTTTTGAGATCCAAGACTTAATGAACAACAGGTAAGGAATGAAAGGGAAGATATCATATATAAAAACATATAATTAATATATGAAAGAAAAAAGCAAAATAACTGTAATTTTGTACTGTTAAGCAAAATTGCCTAAATTAATAATATGACACAATAATGTATGCCAATTATCTTTTAAACTGTATATACTCAAAAACTCAATTTGAGGATGTAGAATTAACATGGCAAGTGAGTAGCTTGAGAAGTTGGATTAAATTTAAATTTGATTTAAAAATCACTCAGTCAAATGAGTTGGTATTTACTTCTATCTAGATAATCCCAAAGCATCTAAATAAAAGTTGAAAAGTCTCATTTTCTGTATTTTGTGACTGAAAACAGTGTTTGAAACTCTGAAAATCATTTGAATTTTAGCATACGTTATGATAAAACATATTTGAATTTTACCTATGTAGGATTTCATTGTGTAGACTTAATCACAGTTTACACGAACAGAGAGGGATTACAAGAAAAGTTAATAAAAGAGGAGAAAAACTAGCTAGTGAATTGATCATAGCTTCCACAGTTTTCGCAAACTTATTTAGCTTCACAAGATAGCTATCTCTGTGCATTTTGTTGTCCTGTTTCTAGCCTGCTTTGCTAAGCCTCCTTAGTCTGTGTTATTGAATGAAAGGTCATTGAAGAGTTTCTACTGATTTACTGCAAGTTTAAAGCAACTATAAAGCCTAATTGTTGTTGTTGCTGCTGCTGCTGGTGTTGTTGGATCCTTTTAGTCAGGTCTGACTCTTCATGACCTCATTTGGGGTTTTATTGGCAAAGATATTGAAGTGGTTTGCAATCCACCAATCATCTCCTAAAAGATATACCAAAAGGAAAACTCCCACATGGTATTCCAGAAGGCAAAAGAGCTGTTATTATAACCAAAATTACTCAGTAAAACTGAACACAGTACTTCAAGGGGGAAAATAGATATTAAATGAAGTAGAGGGCTTTCAATCATTCCTGATGAAAAAATCAGAGCTAAATAGAAAATGTGACATTCAAAACAAGATTCAAGAGAAACACGAAAAGGTTAACATAAAAGATAAATTATAAGGGACTCTATAAAATTAAACTGTTTACTTTCTGTATGAGAAGATGAAATATGTAACTTCTGTGAACATAATCATTAGGGCAGTTAGAAAGATATTATAGAGAAAGAGCATCTGAGTGAATCAATTATGGTGAGATGTTAAAAAAATGGATAGGTGAGAAAGAGGGGTGTGACTTGGAGAAGGAACAAAGGAGAGGAAGAATGGGGGAAATTATTTCACATAAAAGAGGCAATCAAGGAAGAGCTTTTACAATAGAGGTGAAAATGGTGTGCGGACAGACAATGCTTGAATTTCACTCACATCTAAATTGGTTCAAAGAGAGAAATGTGTGTGCATGTGTGTGCACGTGTGCACATATCTACACATACATATATATGGATATGCGTGTATGCATTATATGTGACGAATGTAAAATCTGAAAGATAATTTCTGGGTAATTAAAATCCAATTTATTAATTATGGCTAGCTAATACTTAATACATGAGGTCAGCAGCACTTTTAGAAGCTAAAGACACTTGATGGAGGCCACTTGAATGTTTAAATACTTTTGGAAAAGAAAGTGTCCCTGAGGGTGGAACTCAGCTCTGGTTGGTTAACAATCAATGACTGGGTAGATATTCTAATTAGGAGGTTGGCAAAAACTCTGCAACAACTCCTGCAGAGAATATGACATAATGATGAGACTCAGGCACCTCCAGCAATCTGGACAAAAGAATTCATCTTTCCCCAGACTACCCTGGCTGGATTTCCCCTTCGTAAGCCGGGTCACCCTAAATTCTAATGAAAGGTCCCAAGGACAGGGGCTTGTTTAGGGCAAGGTCTCACCTAGACTGTATTCTCTTTGTAATTTCTTCTAGTTGAGTGGGGTCTCACACAAGATCAAAAAACACTTGATGATTTGGGCAGTCTCATCTATCAGCAGTATCCTTGAGATACTGGCATAATAACCTCAAGGGTAGGTTTCTGAATAAGGAAACAGTAAGGGGTAGGAAAAAAACCCTGGATATTAATTGATTATTAATAATTATTTCATATATTCATACATATACACATATACACATACACACATATATACACATACATACATACATATATGAATTACCTATTGAAACCAGAATATAATAATGTTATTTACAAGAAACACATTGAAACAGAAAGACACACAAAGTTAAGAAAAAGTGACTGGAACAGAAACCATTATGATTCAGCTGAAGGAAGAAAAAAAAAGACAGAAACAGCTATCATGGTCTCAGACAAAGCAAAAGCAAAAAAAAAAAAAAAGAAACATAACAACAACAACAAAAAAAATCCCTAATTAGAAGGAATAAATAAGGAAACAAATTTCTTGCTTAAAGGCATCATAGATAATGAAGTAATATTAATAGTAACCATATATGCACCAAATGGCATAGTATCCTAATTATTAAAGGAAATGTTAAATGAATTACAGAAGGAAATAGAAAGTAAAACTATACTAGTAGGGGATCTCAACTTTCCTCTCAGAGCTAGATAAACCTGGCAAAAAAAAAAAAGAAAGAAGTTAAGGAGATGATTGGAATTTTTAGAAAGTTATATATGATAGACCTCTGAAGAAAATTGATTTGGAAACAAAGGAGTATAACATATTCTCAGCTGCAAATAGAACTTTCAAAAACATTGACCACATATTAGGACATTAAAACCTCAAAACCAAATGCATAAAAGCAGAAATATTTAATGTGTCCAGATAGCAATGCAATAAAAATTAAATTTCAAAAAAGGCTGAGAAAATAGATTAAAAGCTAATTGGAACCTAAATAATTTAATGGTAAAGACTTAGTGGGTAAAAGAACAATGTTTAGAACATCAATTACTTCACTAAAGAGAATGACAGCAATGACACAATATTCCAGAATTTGGAGGATGCAGCCAAAGTAGTACTAAAAGGCAAATTTGGATCTCTAAACACTGATATAAGTAAAAGAGAGAAAAAACTAAATGGATGAATTGGACATGCAACTAAAAAAAAATCAGGAAAAGAACAAATTTAAATTCCCAATTGAATACTAAAATGGAACTTCCAAATAACAAATGAAAAATTAATAAAATTGAAAGAAAAAAATTGATTGATTTTTAAAAATTGGCTCTGGTTTTACTAAAAAATTAAAAATAAACAACTTGTTAATTTAATAAAATAAAGAATAAAATAAAATTAATAGTATCAAAAATGAAAAGGATGAATGAACCACCAAAGAAGAGTAAAGCAGTTATAGGAATGATTTTGCCCAATTATGTGACAGTATCACTGACAATCTAAATAATATGGATAAATATTTATAATTGAAAATAAATTTCCTAGAATAACAGAAGAGAAAGTAGAATACTTAAATAACTCTATCTTAGAAAATTATCAGCACAAGTTACCATATCAATAAAAAATCATGATTATATCAGTAGATGCAGAAAAAGTTGATGACAAAATACAATATCTATTCCTATTAAAAATACTCTAAAGAGATGGAATTAATGGAATCTTTCTTAAAATGATAAGTACTATTTTTTCTAAAGCCAAGAGCAAACATTATCTATAACCAGGATAAACTTATAGCATTCTCAATAAGATCAGAAATAAAGCAAGTGTATCCATTATTATCACTACTATTCAATATTGAGCAATAATTGCTAGCTATAGCAATGATAATTAAAAAATAAATTGAAGGAAGTAGAATAGACAATGAGGAAACAAAACTATCTCTCTTTGCAAATGGTATGATGGTATACCTAGAGACCCCTAGGCAATAAACTAAAAACATACTTGAAATAATTAATAATTTCGGTAATGTTGTAGGATATAAAATAAACACACATAAATCATCAGGATTTCTACATAGTACCAAACTAAACCCAGAAGGAAGAAATAGAAAGAGAAATTTCATCTAAAATAACCTTAATCAATATATAATACTTTGGAGTCTATCTGCCAAGGCAAAGACAGGGATTATTTGAATATAAGTAAAAAACACTTTTAACACAAATAAAGATATCCAAACAATTGGAGAAATATTAATTTCTCATGAGTAGACTGAGCCAATATAATAACAATGACAATTATACCCAAGTTAAATTATGTATTCAGTGCCTACCAATCGGACTACCAAGGAATTATTTTATAGAACTAAAAATAATAATAATAATAATAAAATTCATTTGGAAAAAATGTCAAGAATATTGAGAGAATTTATGAAAAAAAATGTGAAGAAAGGTAGCCTGCCAGTTCTAGATTTTACACTCTATTACAAAGCAGTAATGATCAAAAAAACCTAATACTGACTAAGAAATAGAATGGTACATCAGTGAAATAGATTAAGTACATAATACACAGTACTAAATGACCATAGTAATCCTATTGATACTGTTCAGTCATTTTTTACTTTTCATGACCACACCTGGGGATTTCTTGGCTAAGATGCTGAAGTAGTTTGCTGTTCCTTCTCCAGCTCATTTTACAGATGAGGAACTAAAAAAAGCAAACATGGCTAAGTGACTTGCCCAGGGCCACACATCTAGTCAGTGTCTGAGATCAGATTTGAACTCAGAAAGATGAGTGTTCCTGACTCCAGTCCCAGCACTCTATCTACTATGCCACCTAGTTATCCCATCAATTGACAATGAGATTGGTTGATGACCACAGAGAAAGAGATGGGTGAGAAGGATTATTGTTGTTTAGTCATCTCAGTTGTATTTGACTCTTCATGAGTCCATTATGAGGTGGTCTTGGCAAAGATACTGGAATGGTTTGCCATTTTCTCTCAGCTCATTTTACAGTTGAGGAACTGAGGCAAACATGGTTAAGTGACTTGCCCAAGGTTACACAGCTAATATGTGTATGAGGCCAAATCTGAAATCAGGAAGATGAGTCTTGCTGATTCAAAGCTCAATGTTCTATCCACTACACCATCTAGAGACAAGCTTTTGTGGTTAGAATTCACCATTTGAAAAAAAAATGCTTGGAAAATTGGAAAGCAGTTAGACATAAACTAGGTATAGACCAACCTCTCACATCATATAAGGTCAAAATGGGTACATAATTTAGACATAAAGGGTGATATCAAAAGTATATTAGGGAACCATGGGGAAATGTACCATTCAGATGTATGGATTAAGGAAGCATTTTTGACTGAACAAGAAATAGAGGGTCACAGGGGCAGCTAGGTGGCACAGTAGATAGAGCACCGGCTCTGGAGACAGGAGGAACTGAGTTCAAATCCAGCCTCAGAGACATAACACTTACCAGCTCTGTGACCCTGGGCAAGTCACTTAACCCCCCAAAAAAAAAAGAAATAGAGGATCACAGAAAGTAAAATGAATTATTTTTGTTTCATTATATTCAAAAGCTTTTGCACAAACAAAAATAATTCATCCAAAATTAGAAGGAGAAGAAGAAACTAGGGGAAATTTCTCTGACATGAACAGTCAATTTTCAGGAGAAGAATTCAAAGCTATCAGTAGTCACATTTTAAAAAAAAATGCTTTAAATCACAACAGATTAGATAAATACAAATAAAAATAACTCTGGGATACCACCTCAGATTTCTCAGATTGGTTAACATGATATAACAGGAAAATGACAAATGCTGGAGAGGAGATGGAAAAAATGAGAGTACTAATGCACTGTGGTTGGAGTTGTGAATTAGCTCAACTATTCTGCAAAACAATTTGGAGCTAAACCCAAAGAACTATAAAATTATACTTCCCCCTCCACCAAGTAATACTTCTACTAAGTATATATCCCAAAGAGACAAAAAAAGAGACCTATTTATATGAAGATATTTATAGCCGCTCTTTTTGTGGTGGCCAAGAATTGGAGATTGTGGGGATACCCATCAATTGAAAAATGGACGAATAAGTTACATCATATGATTGTGATGTCATATGAATGTGATGGAATACTATAGTGCTATAAGAAACAATTCATTTTCTGAGTTGAAACCTGGCCTCAGATAATTACTAGCTGTGTGACATGAGCATCATTTAACTCTGTTTACCTCAGTTTTCTCATATGCAAAATGAGCTGGAGAAGAAAATGGCAAACCACTCCGATGTCTTTGCCAAGAAAATCCCAAAATTGGGGTCAGAAAAAGCACAACTGAAATGACTAAACAAAAAAAAAAGAGCAAGATAGTTTTCAAGAAATGTAAGAACATTTATAAGAGCTCATACAAATAAAGTGAGCAGAATGAGGAGAACATTTACACAGTTACAGCAACATTGTAAGGATGATCAACTGTGAAAAACCTAGCTACTCAGATCAAGACAACGATCCAAGCCAATTCTGAAGGACTCAAGATGAAAAATTCTATCCACCTCAAGAGACAGAACTGATGAACTCTGAATGCAGAGTAAATGGTACTTTAAAAAAAATTTTCTTTTTCTCTATTTTTATTTGTTCTGTATTTTCTTTTGCAACATGGCTACAAGTTGTTGGGCAAGAATTCATATGGATAAGTGATATCAAATTGTTTGCCATTTCAAGAAAGGATGAAGATAGGGGAGTAGAGAATTTGGAACTCAACAATTTTAATGATTTTGAAAATACATATATGTAATTAGGAAATATTTAATAAAGTATAATAATATATTATAATATATACATATATAATATAACTCTGTGTGTGTATATAATAAAACTATATTGAAAACATATGTTGGAAAAAACCCTCCTCTAGTTATTATGATAACTGACAGCTTCCAGAGGTAATTTGGGATGATCACTGATAATGAAGTTTTTTAAGGTATTCAGGGCATTTCTACCTCCTCTGCCCCCTAGATGTTGTTATTTAGTTGTCTGGAGGAGAAGTATTCTTGTTTTTTCACTTGTTTGTTTTTTCTCCCATACCATGTGGGGAGCATGATTAGTTTGTGCTATTTATCTTCCCCTTACTCAGCTTTCCTGCATGCCAGCCGAAATTTTGTGTGGATGTGTACGAGCTCAACAGCCAGCAGAAGCAGATGTCAGATATCACAAATACCTTTCTTTTCTTCTGCCCTGCCCAAACTTATTTCAGCCCAGATTTCCATCTGTGGAATGGGAAATCCCTTTGAAATGTGGAACACAGAGAGCATTTTTCCCCAAACTTCCTCATAATGCTTCCTTACCCATTGCTATTCTTGGTGGTATCTCAAATCTCCAACTCCATCCTTGCAAGAGAAAACCCAGAAGTTATACTCTTTATCAACTAGAGATCCTATACCATTTAAACAGAGATAGGTGAGGCTGCTACAATCACCTTTCCCTCCCACCAGGTATTAAATATTTAGCCTCTTAGTATTTGGATGAACACAGATTCGTCTAATCCAGTCTTTCCAATCTGATGTAGGACAGCTGGGTCTTGGCATTTTTTGGTGTTATTACACAATAAAGTTCACAAGGTTTATCATGTGTCTTTCCATTGTACCCTCTATATTCCTAGACACTGTCATATTACCTGCCAATATACCTTTTCTTATTCTAGACCTTTTTATTCTACTTTCTCTTGCATCCTGTAAAATCCTAGGATTTTCCACGCATCTTGCATGGGAGAGAATTTGGAACACAATTTTTTAAATGCATGTTAAAAATTGTATTTACATATAATGGGGAAAATAAAATATTAAATTTGATATTAAAAAAAAGAATATTGTATCATTAGTACCTTCTTGAAGCCCCATTTGGGATTCCATCTGGAACTCAATTAAAATAGATATTGACAGGCAAAAAAATAATAGATCAATTTGAGGAAAATGTCATTTATTAGAATGGAAAATATTAATTCTGGAGCTAATACCCCTCCCCATCTCCTCTGTCACTGATTTTTTTTGTTGTTGTTGTTTTTGTTTTTTGCTTTTTTTAAGAGTAGACTGGAAGATTACTCATTGGAAATGCTGCAAAATGGGTTAAATTAAATAGACTCAGAAGATGATTCTAGTACTAACATGTTGTCATTTGGGCTGGCTAAATTATTAAATAGACTCATAGAATTTTTTCAAGTTTTTAAAAAGAATTAAGATTTTTTTAATTGAGTAATGTCAATTCAAATTTTTGTAAGAGGCAAGAGGATGGAGAAAAGGCAAGGACTTGCCTGAGCTCTCCCCAAAACCCATTCCAAATACCTTTAAAATATTGCCTTAAAACAAATTCTGGAGTGGCAGAACCCACAAAACAACAATTTTCCAGCCCAAGACAATTTGGAAGGTCAGCAAGAAAGGTCTGTCACAATGGAGTGAGAGTGGAGCACAGTCCATTGCAAACCACACCAACACAGGTGGGACCCAGTAAACCAGGAGCAGGCCTTCGGAGTGATTGAATCAGCAACAGCTGCTTCCAAACCTCTCAGCCCCAGAGAGTAAGGGGGTAGCACAAAGGAGACTACAAGGATCTCTTTGCTGGCACTAGGGGTACGAATCTGTTGCTTTGCCAATGGTGGGATCCTGATTGCAGTCCTGGCTGGCAGTCTCAGTCTTTGATAAACTCAAAACTCCTACATCCAAAGCCTCAAGAAAAACTATCAATTGGTCTCAGGACATGGAAGAACTCAGAAAGGAGTTTTGAAACTCAAGAGAGATGGAGGAAAATTTGGGAAGACAAATGAGAACGATGCAAGAAAATCATAAAAAAAAGAGTCAACAGCTTGGTCAAAGAGGCACAAAAAATACTGAAGAAAATAACAAATTAAAAAAACAGAATAGGTCAAATGGTAAAAAAAAAAATACAAACATTCAAAGAGGAGAAAAATGCATTGAAAAGCAGAAAAGGCTAAGTGGGGAAAGATGTCCAAAAATTCACTGAAGAACTCTTTAGAAAGAAGAATTGGCTAAATGGAAAAAGAGGAATAAAAATTTACTGAAGAAAAGAACTCCTTTAAGTAGTATTTGAATCTACATTTACCTGACTCCTGCTCCAGGATCCTATCCAGTATACTACACTGACTCTCAGTTCAACAGGACTCATAGACAAAGATGATAAAGCAATATAAGGAACCATATATGTGACTTCTACATTTGGTGTCCATATGGCAAAGGAAACATTGAACAGTTCTCTACTTCCTAATTAGTCATTTCAACATAAAATAGTTTATTGACTGAATTACTGAATTTGGTGATAGATCAGTCTTAGATCTTTTATTCCCAAGGTGATTCTTTGGTCTAATAGAGTAATATTTGTTAAACTCTTGTTCAAGTCATGAATGACCTTATATTATTGCACAATTCTTGAAGACTGATCTGCAAGCAATCCATGTATATTTTATCTTCTGTGTTTACTTTAAAAGCTATTGGTAATGCATCAATCCCTGGATTATTAATGATATTATTGTATTCTGAAATCATGGAGCACAATAGCTGTGTGAACTTAGATTGGTCACTTGAACTCTCTGAACCTCAGTTTCATCGGTTGTAAAATAAGGATAATGCTTGCATTATGTATCTCATGAGGTTGTTGCGAGTCACAGATGAGGTAATGGATATAAGGAATTATTAACCACTAAGCATTATGTGTATTTATAGTTATTCTTATTTCCATTGTGTTCACATATTCATGAAAAGGTAATCACCATCATCATTGAATAAAAAGGTAATAATTAAAATAAAGAAAAGAACTCCTTAAAAAGTAAGATCGAGCAAACGGAAGCTAATGACTTTGTGAGACATCAAGAAACAATAAAATAAAACAAAAGAATGAAAAAATAGAAAACAACATGAAACATCTCATTGGAAAAACAACTCACCTGGAAAACAGATTCAGAAGAGATGACTTAAAAATTATTATACAACCTGGAAGCCATGAAAAAAAAATGTCTAGACATCATTTTTCAAGAAATTATCAAGGGAAAGTTGCCCTGATATTCAAGAACCAGAGAGTAAAATAGAAATCAAAAGGATCCACCAACCACCTCCTGAAAGAGATCCATAAATGAAAACTGCTAGGAATATTGTAGCCAAATTCCAGAGCTCCCAGGTCAAGGAGAAAATACTGCAAGAAGCCAGAAAGAAACAATTCAAGTATTGTAGAAGCACAGTCGGAATAACATAAGATTTAGCCGCTTCTACATTAAAGGATCTGATGGCTTGGAATATGATATTCTGGAAGGCAAAGGAGATAGGATTACAACCAAGGATCACCTACCCAGCAAAACTGAGTATAATCCTTCCAGGGAAAAATGGGCATTTAATGAAATAGAGGACTTTTGAGCATTTCTGAGAAAAAGACTGGAGGTGAATAGAAAATTCAACTTTCAAATATGACTCAAAAAAAGCAGAAAAAAAGTTAACAGTAAAGGGAAATCACAAGGGACTTAATAGGGTTAACTTGTTTACATTCCTTCATGGGAAGATGATACTTGTAACTCATAAAAGCTTTCTCATAATCAGGGTTATTTGTTTGTGTTGTTATTTGTCTTTCATTTTTGAAGAGGACAATGTCATCAGGGAGATGATGCCATAACATGCAAGTGATTTGGATATAACTGAGGGAGAACTGTGCAAAATCGCAGCTTCACTTTCTCCTCCAGAACCACCTGGGACCAGTGGCAAGATATCATTCAGTTTGACTGGAGATGGCTCAGGATGCAATGGGATACTTTGACTTTTTAAGTTAAGGTCTTTAATAGGTCTCAGTTTGACTGGGGAAACACCCTTTCAGTGATTAAAGTTAGATAAGAAATGAGGCAGAGAATAGCCTTTTTTACCTAGTCAAAAAAAATAAATCTAGGAGGGGAAGACCCTCAGAGTTTATGACCAAAACAGAAACAATTGTTATTTATATTCACTCTGAGACAATCAGGGCCCAAACAATGACCAAGTAGAGCTTGGCCTGGAACCTTATTGTTGGCCAATCAATGACAGCCACAGTGATTTGATTTTAAGACATGTTCCTTTTGACAAAGAACTCCTAGGTAAGGGTATGATACAAATATGGACAGAGGAAAAGGAAAGAAGAAAACAGAAAAAAGAAAGAGAGAAAGAAAGAAAGAGAGAAAGAAAAGAAAGAAAGAAAGAAAGAAAGAAAGAAAGAAAGAAAGAAAGAAAGAATGAATGAAAGGAAGGAAGGAAGGAAGGAAGGGAGGGAGGGAGGGAGGTAAGAAAGGAGGAAAGAAGGAAGGGAGAAAAGAAGGGAGGGGAAAAGGGAGGGGAAAAGGAAGGAAGAAAGAAATGTGTTGCCCAACTGGCCAGTTCCAGTACTCACAGAGGTGATTGTTGTTGTCCTTTGTTCTCAAAGAAGACCATGACATCAGGGAGATAATGCCATGAAACGTGAGTGAATATGATGGGATGATATCTTAAAAAAAAATAATTAAATTAAATTAAGGGATGAGAAGTAAGAATTCACTGGGAAAGAGGAAAGGAAGATCTAGAATGGTGTAAATAATCTCTCATAAAAGAGGCAAGAAAGCTTTTACAATGGAAGGGAATATGAAGGAGGTGATAGGGAATGCTTGAACCTTACTCTCATCAGAATTGGCTCAAAGAGGGAATAATATACATACTCAATTGGGTATAGAAATCTACCCTACTCTACAGGAAAATAGGAGTGAGGGGATAAGAGAAGGAGAGATTGCTGATAGAAGGGAAGGCAGGTGGGGGAAGCAGCAGTCAGAAGTAAAACACTTTTGAAAAGGAATAGGGTAAAAGAAGAGAGGGAATGGGATAAATAGGGGAAAACAAGATAAAGGGAAATAGCAATCATAAGTGTGAAAAAAAATTTGGAACAAGTTTCTCTGATAAAGAACTCACTTCTCAAATATGTATGTATAGACAAAGATATATAATGTACATATATATATATATATATATATATATATATATATATATATATAAATCAGTCAAATTTATTAAAAAAGAGCCAATTGATAAAGCATCAAAAGATATGAACAGTACTATTTATAGTATCAAAGCTATCTATAACCACACGGAAAAAGTGTTCTAAATCACTATTGATTAGAGAAACACAAATTAAAACAATTCTGAGGTACCACCTCAACACTTAATAGATTGGCTAATAGGTCAGAAAATGAAAATGAGACATGGGATGAGATGTGGCAAAATTGAGACACTAATGCACTGTTGGTGGAGTTGTGAACTGATTCATCCACTATGTAGAACAATTTGAAACTATGCCCAACGGCCAATAAAACCATATATGCCCTTTGACCTAGCAATACCACCACTATGTCTGTATCCAAAAAGAGATTTAAAAAAGAAAAAGAAAGGGACCTATATGTAGTGTGTGTGTGTGTGTGTGTGTGTGTGTATGCATCTTCTTTTTTTCTGGTGGCAAAGCATTAGAAATTGAAAGGATGCCTATCAATTGAGGAATGGCTGAACAAGTTGTGGCATATGATTATGATAGATTACTATTGTGCTTTAAGTAATGATGAGCCAGATGCTTTCAGAAAAATCTAGAAAGACTTACGTGAACTGATGAAAAATGAAATGAGTAGAACATTATACACAGTAACAGCAATTTTGTAAGATTATCAACTATGAATAACAGCTATCTTAGCAATATAATGGTCCAAGACAACTCTGAAGGACTTATTATGAAAAATTCTATCCATCCCCAGAGGAAGAACTGATGGAGTCTAAGTATAGATAGAAGTATACCTTTTTTTAATTGTCTTTTACTCTGGTTTTTGGGTTTGTTTGTTTTTGTGCTCTCTGTTTTCTTTAGCAACATGACTAATGGAAATTTAAAAAAAATTCAAGGCATTGCACTAGGCACTGAAAATACAAAGATAATCTCAAAAATTTATATTAATACTAGAAGGAGAAAGTAGGTAGGAAAATAAGCCAAGTGCTATGAACATATGGCTAGATTTATGCAGCCTGTTTCAAGTGAGGCACCTAACAGGAAAGTGCGTAATGAAGAAATGTGGGCCAGGCGGGTCAGTATGGACTGAGCTGTTTATTCATCTGAAGGTTACAGTATATAGAGAGAAACCTAACATAACTTCAAAGAGTCATTCCCGTGAGACACTCCCCGTACACATTCTGTATATGTGACATTACAACACATGTCTCCTTGTTATCAGGGTTCATAGATCAGGCAAGACCTTCCCTGGTGCCACCTTAATGGAAGAATGGTATATAAATCTAAGGGTTCAAAGAGCAGGAAGGAATGTTCCAAGAACCTCCCTTGCATGGGAGATTGGTGAGCCAACTTCCTAAGAATGTGAGCCCTAGGGGTCAAGACAAGGCAAGAGTCAAACTCTGTCCTGGATCTTCAACCCAGATCAGACTCTTCAGGGCTGGCTCTCAACAGATTTAGAGTCAAAAAGACCTGGCTTAAAATCCTGCTTCAAAATGTTAGTTATTATGTAACCTTTAGCAAATCAGATAATCTCTCTAAGTCTCAGGTTTTCTTCTCTTAAGAAATAGGAATAATAATAATAAGACATTTCACAGGGTTCCATTGTGGATCAAATGAGATAATATATGTAGAGAATCTGGGGAAATATTAAAATGATATGTAAATGTGAGCATTTACCATTTTTAATTTTTTGAGAAACTAAACAGCATTCAAAATACAGAGTATTCCTTTTCTCTACAAATAATATAATGAAAAATACACATAATATATCTTATATACATTCACTCACATTTTAGAAAAGCATACATTTAAATATATATGTACTTATAATGTATATGTACACACATCACTCTGTGTGTATACATATACATATACATACACACATATATATGTGTATATGTGTTATATATGTATGTGTATATACGTATATGTGTGTATGTATATACACACATATACATATACATACATATATACATACATGCATCTATATACATACACACATACACACACACACACATATACATATATAAAACAGCAGTTTCATCCAAACAGATATGCTAACCATAACTCAAAAGAGTAATTATATATTTTGTCTGAGGTAGAATGATTTCATTCACTAGTAAGACTGTAGCTTTAATTTAATAATTGACAATTTCTAGTAATTAAATCTGAATGCATTGTCAATAGTATTATTTAGTTGGCATTTAATTATTAAGTAAATAAATTACTTGGTAATTAGTGATAATTAAGCACTAATAAATTGTGTTAATAAAGTCATGATTATATAGTTATGAAATTATAGTGTTACTAACCAACCTATTAATAAATGATTAATTTTATTAATGTAGAGTGCACACATCAGTGGTAAAACTTAAATAGCAAATTATTACAGTTTTTATTAAATGTTTGTAATAACATTATTTGTGATATTAGTTTTAAAGGTTAGTTGCTAGTTAACATAACATTGAAAAACTACACAAAGTTCAGATTTTTCAATGGATTTGTAATGAAGGTCTACTTATTCTGCACTCTCATCTGCATAATTCTTACTGATAATCTATCACAGGTTTGCCTACACAATATTATGGGGATCTTCCTCTAGGTCTGATACTGCATGGATACAAATGAAACATATGGCCTATATTTCCACTTTCCTTGTTCTATCATAAACAACATCCCTCTCTCACCATTCTCTGATAATCTTTTAGGCTAATTTTCCTCCACTATTCTTCATTTGTAATTAGTTATATCCCAAAAATATTTCCAATGTGTCTCTCTTTGCCCTCTTTGTTATTCTAAATTTCAGTTCTTCTGAGACTTAGTTATTATTTGACTTACAGGCAAACAATATCACTAGACAAATACCATTACTATAAAGATAGGACTTTCTCTTAAATGGCATATGGCAAAATTTCCTTTAAAATTATGGAATAATATTATGCTACAAGAAATAGTGAATGAATAGGGGAAAATCAAAAAGGAATAGGAAGATTTATAAATTTAAATTTAAACTGTGTACTTATAATGACCAAATTTGGCATGGAGATGGAAGAAAAAATGTACCTCTATATGTTGTATAACTGACAGTGCTTCTTAAACTTTGGGTCATGACCACATATGGGGTTCCATAATTGCATGTGGGGTCACAAAATATTTGGCAATAGTACAAGGTTTCTGAACATGCAACAACCAAAAATTAATTCAAAATCAAACACATAATGAATCTGAGGTGTTTCTGGCAGCATTTGCCCATGTTGCATTGCACAACTCCACTGCAGCCTTAATTCTAAACTCACATGTGCACTTTGCACTACATATGTCATCATGCCATACAACGCCTAAGAACATTGCCAGAAATACCTTGGCTTAGATTCAAGACTATTGTATATTATGAATTGCAGTGTTTTTTACTATACATACAAAATCATTAAATAAATTATGGCTTGGCATTAGGACAGAACTTCCAAAAATTTCTTAAATGGCCATAAACATACTTCTGTCATTTTGTACTATGTATTTATGTAAAGCTGCATTCTCAGCATTGACAATTATAAAACAAAAATATCAATCAACTCTGAAAAACTTTGAAGATGCTCCATGTCCTACAGAATCAAATATTCCACCAAGACTTGATTCTTAATGCAAAAATAAACAAACACATCCATCTCATTAGTATGCAAGTTTCCTTTCATCTTTAATAAATGGTAAAAATGTACATCAAAGAACTGATTTATTATCAGTAAATGTTTGAATTGTGTACCTATTTTATATATACCTGTATACCTGGGGTTGGGTAAAAATTTCTCAGGTGAAAAGGAGTCATAAGTGGAAAAAGTTTGATGTCATTTAAAAACAGAAGCATCTGGAAGATGGCATAATCTGTTGATCAGTTAGAAAGGTCAGAATTTTTTGGACCCTTGGTACCTTCATTTATTTCAAATACCCTAGAATTCACCTCTCAATACCCTCAAATTGTGTTACCTCCATCACAAATCTTCTCCAATTACAATCACTCTTATCTAGCTGTTTTTTTTTCCATCTTTGTTCTGTCTTGAGAAAGTTCTGCTTCTTCTATAAGCACAAAATACATTGTGAGATTTCCCACTATATTTGGTGGCAAAAACATTTTATCATGAAAATCTTTACAGATATTTCCCAGATTTCTTGTATTTGTGATCCTTTCATCTTCTTCCTTGAACTTTGCTAAGTTGGAGCTTTTATAGTGTTTTTTTTTTTTTCTTTGAATCTCTAGTGCCTAGTACGATGCCTGACACCTAATAAACTCTTAAATGCCTGTTGGCTGACAAATGTAATCCAATCCCACACACCTCTTTTATTCAGTTCTCAAACCATATAATTGTCTAATTACTATATTTATCAACATATAGGTATTGATTGACTAATTCAATGTCTTGTCCACTAAACCACATATCATAGTCTAAACATTAATTATTCTCCTTCATTCATAATGCTTTTTTTCCACCATGTAGCTTGTTGAGACTGGACTCATTGAGAAGTATCAAAATATTATCTACCAAAGAAGGATATCTAAAGAACCTCATAATCTACAGGAAACTCCTGTTCAATTTTTTGTTCATGTAAAACATGTTCCATGACAGTGGTACAAACCTTTGTTGAGTTTGTATCTCCTTTTCTTACAACTAGTGCACCAATACACAATATTATCACCATGATTTCAACTAGCAGGGTATCTTTTATGATTTTAATATATGTAGAAGAATAATCTTATTGGAGCAGAACCATTTAAGCTGTGTTTTGGTCTACTAAATAGGATGTTTCTTATTTATCAGCAATTAGAAAACATAGGAAAATTTTGTATTCTATATACTTCTTAGTCAATTTTACTATGATTACAAGTGGATTGCTATAGACAATCTTCTGTGAAAGCCTGCCAGATACTTTCTCATAAATTTCATAGAAGAATTTGTAACAAAATTCATAGAAATCAGGAAATAATCATTTACCAATATTTCCTAATATTTTCTTTGTCATTCTTTCAAATGAATTCTTTAACACTCTTATCCCTTTGTATGTATTGTAGAAATCAATCTCTTTAAAATTGTGCAATGTATTTCATGGATTTTTTTATGTATGTTTATAGTAAAGTCCAATATACTTGATATCATTTTCTTAATTTTTATATCTGGTTCTTTAGATGGGACATGTAAGCCCCTGATATTGCCTTGGTTCATGCCTTGGATCATGTCAAGTTCCTTAAATAGTTTCTTTACCCTCTGTGACAGATTTTGTTGATTAAATTTTAATTATCTTCATACTGATCCGTATTTCAGTAGTTATCATGAATACCATGAGACAAGATTATAAGATGTTTCATGATTTAATGAAATGTCTTTAGGTACAATATGAAAAGGCTTTACTAATGCCTTTCTTTACTTCTCCAAATGAGTACCATCCTCATAGATACCTGTGACAATTCATATCACTGGGTTCAATTTATAGCAAGAATATCAGTCTACAAAAGGTTCAATTCTTAAGCATTGTATCAACAATGCATTTTATTCTAAAACAAAACAACAACAACAACAAAAACTCTATGATTCTTAGTGCCCTCTCCCCACTTGCCAACTCCCTGTTTTCTGTCTAAATGGAACTGGAAAGTTCCACATGCAGCTGAGGACCATGTTGAATTATTTATTTATTTCATGGATTGTCACTTTCAAAGAATTCATCTCTACTGCCAATACCCTGGTAATAGCCATTATCAAACCTATTTAATTTGAACCTGAGACAGAAGAAAAGGCTTTTTAACTTGGGATAATCATTCAGAATTTGTATTCTGTTGGACTAGTTTCTGAAAACTCAGACCCATTTTCTTGCCATAATAAGCCATTGGAATTGTCCTTTGCTGAAGCAGTAGAAGATCATCTATATAAATGATTTGCTGGTATAGGTGAGGTTACTTAAATCCACACTACAAAATCACCAAATTCTTCTTTTCTTCATTGACAATCAGAAGATAAATGACAAAAAGTGAATGAATAGCAGGACTATAAAAGATTGAAGCAAAATGACCAGGCAAGAAATTACTGAGACTTTGCATTTTCTATGGGTAAATATAAAATTTGTGTTCTTCAAGGTCATCAACATGTCATCTTTCATGAGCAATAAGTTAATATCATTTTGATAGCTCTTGGTTTCTGATCACTACATCTGGGAAACAGCAACTATTGGCTAACATCTAGTATTGCAGGAGGCAGGAAAACAATCCAAATTATTTCATGGTAGGTGCACAATTCACATGAGACATCAGTAAATCTCTGCTTTCAAAAGGTATCATTATTCAGCAAGCAGAATAAGATAAGGTACAGAAAATTATGAAAAGAGAAACCAACATGATCAGACTAGCAGAAACTGCTACTAGGGAAAACTGAGTTTACTTTTTTCTGCCTTCACAAAGCACAGAGGGAATTTCAAAGAAATTAGATTTGATTAAAAAGTTAAATGCTCTCCAGCAGCATGAATATCTCAGTATGATCACAAAATGGATTATTCAGTTCACTGTATGGTATATTAGTGATAAAATTCCAAATCAAGCAATGCATATAAATGTACTCTGGCTTTAGCCAATATGTCTTGAACCATTTTGTGTAAGTTACAAATCAGTATTTATGTCATATATTGATTTCAATATGAGTCACTTAGCTTTTCCTGTCTCCTATGCTAATGTGTGTCAAAGGTACAAAGGCTGAAAATAAAAAGTTACCAGTCATGGCATCTGATATAAAAATCTATTTTTTAAAAGGAAACACATAGCACTGCCATAGTAGTAGTATGAATTCATTGATTCTTTGAGTTGGTGTAATGTAGTAGTAATAGTGCTGGAGACTTAGGTTTAAATATCGGCTTATGGTATTTATAGTTGTGTGACATTGCACAAGTCTCTTAATCTCCTCAATTTTTTATTTATGAAAAGGGGAGCATGAAAATATGCTATATAGCTTATGGGGATTTGGAAAGGAAAATTACTTTAAAACCTTAAGCAAAAGATATGAATTTAATGTCACCTGGAGAAGTAGAAATTCCTTTCTAATGTTTTTGGTTTCTTCCCAAAATCATGTACTCCACAAGCAAATCAGAGATCTCACAGTAACTAAAACTTATAAAAAAAAAAAGTGTGTGTGTTAGGGTGTTTGGGATGTGTGGATGTGGGTATCATGCAATGCCATGCTGAACGAGATGCTTCAAAATACCACATACTTTGAATTTGTGTCTCCAGTGCTTAGAATAATGTCAGGCACATACTAGATATTTAATAAGTATTTTTGATTGATTTCAAGTATGTTACCAGAGATAAAAAGGCCATAGAATTAAAACTGAAAGAGCCTTGAAATGCCATCTATTTCACTGATCTAATTTTACAGATGAAGAAACTGAGGCACTGGGAATTTAAGTGATATGTCCCAAGGTCACAAAGATAATAAGCATCGAGGCAAGATTTGAACCTGCATTCTATAACTTACAATTTAGTGTTCCTTTTGGGGTCATATTCTGTTTTAGCTTGTTCATTGATTTGGTATGTACAAACATATCAAACATAATGATTGGTGTCACTGACTAAAGTATATCTGTCCATCCAAGGAAGACTGGACTAAGCAATGGAGGCAAAGAAATGAGATTCTTCAGTATTCACAACACTCAATCCATGATAAACATCTCATTTTGTGTGCCACACCAAAATTGGACTTAATTTACCTACATATTTAATGGGAATAGTCTGCAAAAAGAATTCAATCAGCCTTAGAAAAGACTATTCAAGTGTTTGAGTGGGGGGAGGGTCAGGGGGTGAGTGTTACTCATGTATAAGAGGTTTCTCCTCTTGCCTCCTAAGCTGTATAAGCTGCTTCTAATTTCCTGTACTTCCAGTATTTACAAAAGACTAAAGAACAAAATGTACATTTAAAAGAGACATAACCATATTAATTAGATTGAGGAATTTATACAAATCACTAAAAGTTAACAGAAGAAGTACATAGTATGCCTCACTTCTCCAGTCCCCTTCCCCTTCTGCTGATCTTGCCCCAGGCTCAATATACAATTTTGTTATGAAAACAGGAGAATCAATAGAAAAATAAACATAGATTTATCACAAATTGAATTTTAATGACAAAGTAAACAAGATTACACAATATAAGTGTTGGTTGTACTACCATTGACTATTGCTGGCTAAGAATTATGCAAAATCTCCTTTTTCGGGGTCTGTTTTTAGAAACTGACAGTGCAGAGAACCAACCAAAATAATCAAACTATTTATTTTGTTCCTTCCTTCCTTCCTTCCTTCCTTCCTTCCTTCCTTCCTTCCTTCCTTCCTTCCTTCCTTCCTTCTTTCCTTCCTTCTTTCTTTTTCTTCTTTCTTTCTTTCTTCCTTTCTTTTCTTTCTTTCTTTTTGTTCCTTCTTTCCTTTCTTTTATATGTCTACATGTGTTTACAATTATATTGATAGATTTAAGTAGATGATATACATATAGAGACACACACTGTGAGAGCATTTGGTAAATAGGAAGTGGGAGTGAGGGAGTATTTGTTAGAGTGACCATTTTTTGTCATGACAAGAGAAAATTCAAGTAATTTCTTTTTGAAGCAACTTGAGTAGAAATGTGAGGTCATCTTGTTTTCTGATTGTTTCCTGCTAGCTCCAAAAGGCTCTGCCATGCATCTACATTTCTCTTAGAGCAACAAAGAGGATTACAACTTTTTATGAACTTCCCAATTTGAGGAAAAGGATTTTCAGCGCTCCTGAATCAACTCGGATATAACTTCCCTTTTTCAAGATTCTAAGTTTCACAGAGCTTCCCTTTGTGAGTTTCTGACAGCCTGATGTTCATATTAAGTGGCTGACAATCAGGCTGATCAAATAAATTATCTATTATAAGGAAAACAAACATGTGAGCACATTAAATCATGATAATTAAGATAATAATTTAGTAAACAAATTTCTCTATCTGAAAAATTCATCAAATAAAATCCTCTTTACATTTCCCAATGTTTTTTAAATCATAGTAACTCCATTTCTACTCTATTGCCATATAAATTCATATTTGTGTATCTATATGTGAGTGTGTGAATATATATATATGCTTGTGTGTGTATAAAACATATATATGTATGTATGTGTGTGTGTGTGTGTGTGTGTGTGTGTGTGTGTTTATTTTACAGAAGCAAGAAGGAAAAAAAATAAAAAAGAAAAGAAACCCTGGCCCTACTAATTCCCAGCATCTCCAATTGGAAGGGCAAGAAATAGTCTTTCCTCCACAGATAGAAATGTGGTCAGGACATAAGTACAGCCTGAGAGAACAATTTATCTGAAGTGTATTTTTACCTAACTGGCTCTGTTCAGCACAAAGCCATCCTCTAGCTACACCAGCATCCCCAGCTACCACAGCAGTTACTACGGCCATGCTAGCTAGTACTTTTTGTAACATGCAAATAACTGTTTCTTGAAGCCTATACTAGTGGTTCATACTAGCATATAAGAAGCTCTGATGGGGCCTATCAAGATGGAAACACTTTTAATATGTACTTAGCAATGAACTTCACACCTGTCTGTGAACCAAAAGCCACTTCAGTAAAGTTCAGAAAAGATCATCTCCAGAAGAATAGGAGAAAGCTTGGTAGTACAGTGGATAAAGCACCAGGTCTAGAGACAGGAAGACCTGAGTTCAAATCCAGCCTCAGATACTGTGTGACCCTGTTCAAGACACTTAACCTCTGTTTGCCTTAATCCACTGGAGAAGGAAATAGTACACCACCCCAGTATCTTTGCCAAGAAAACTCCAAATTGGGTCATAAAGAGTCAGACCCAATGAAAACTGGACTGAACAACAACAAATATAGTTAGATAGATAGATAATCATAGGATTATCAGTTAGAACTTGAATAGAACTTAGAATCATCAAATAAAATTTTCTAAGTTTATAGATGAGTAAACTATAGAACAAAGAAGTTGAGTAATTCAGTAAGTGTATGAAGTGGGATTTGAACCAGGTCTTTCTGAGTCCAGATTAAATCTAAGATGCTCTGACCCAACAATTTATGATATTATGTCATTTATTCTTGTGGCAAAGGTGGAGAGATTCAGACTATGTGATAATAAAGTTAGGTGGATTCAGAAGGGATTAAGTTGAATGAAACTCAAATCATTGCCATTAATGGTTTGACATTAACTTGGCAGATCTGCAGTGTGGTACACAGAGATCTGCGCTTGAAACTGTCCTGCTTGATATTTAAATACTTTTCTTCATCTACCATTAGATGCTATGCTTAGTCTTGATTCCAGGAACATCGTGTCTTCCCCAGGATAAGCTCATCACCTGAAATATCATCATTATGGAGACTGACCCAGCTTTAACACTTAATATATCTTCAACACCCTCAGACACCTCTCCCCTCTGGAAGACTGGAGAGCAGAGCAATGAAGTCCTCCCAAGGCCTCACTTTATAGAGGGGGGTTAGTCTTTTTCCTGCTAACTTCATTTACTAATTCAACTAATCTACTTGTTTCAACTTAAACATTAGGTTCCCATCCTCCCATGCCGAGTTGCTTTTCAGCTTCTTTTTGATATTGTCTTCCCAAATTAGACTGGAAGCTCCTCAAGGACAAAGGCTGTCTTTTTTCCCCCTGCTTTATATCCTCAGCACATAGCACAGCATCTAACATGTATTACAAGCTTAATAAATGTTTATTGGCTACTGTTGATGACTTTAGATAAAGAGAGCATCTTATCAATTTCGCAGATGTCATTGGATCTGAGGGATAGCTAACTCATTAGATAAGAAGGTCAGGGTTGAAATCAAACAAATAAGCAAACAAATAAAAACCCTAGAGACTAGAGCATTACTCTAAATTTAATAAGATAAAACTTGAAAGTGCTAAACATAATGTCTTTTTTGTTTTATATCACAAATACATTATTCAGTTAGTATGGTTAAGCAACAATTTGACTATAAAATATATGGGAGTGTTAATAGACTCCAAACTCAATGTGAATTAAAATGTGATATGGAAATAAACAAACAAAAAAAGCCAATGTGATATTGTTCACCTTTTGAGAGTTACAACTTCCTGGAATATGCATATGATAGTCTTATTCTATGTATCTCTAGTCAGGCCATGCTTATAATATACTCAAATATAGCATAAAATGGAACCACATTTTGGGAATGGTGTTTATAAGTCAGATAACTTTCAGAAGAGAGAAGCCATTATAGTGGTGAAGGAACATTTTGTCCATGCTATCTGAGAAGCAGTTGAAGAAACTGGAGTCATTTATCCAGAGTAAAGAAGACTTAGGAGGTACATGAGAGTTATCTCCAAGTATTGTTAGGCTGTCATGAAAAAGTGGAATTATACTCATTTTATTTGACCTGAGAGGTGCACAGCTAGGAACACTGGATAGATGGAGTAAAGAAAGAAAATTGGGTTTAATGACATCAAGATCTTCTGAAAAACTGGAGTTATGGAAAAGTTGAACGAGCTACCTTAGAAATAATGGGTTCTCCATCATTGGAAGTCTTTGAGGAAAGCCTAATTGATCATAAGCCTAATATGCTGTAGCCAGAGTCCATTTTTAGGTACGTGTTGAACATGATTCCATAGAGATCACCTCTAATTCTAAAGTTCTATGATTTTATTAAATAAGTTTTAGAAATATTGAAGAGAGCTAATTATATGATAGATAAGAATTGGAGGTTGAATACTTTGTTATGATTTTGACTAAGCAATATTTGATACTGAATAATTAATAAAAGTTTAGGACTCAATAAGATTGAATAAAAATGACATATTATCCTAAAATAATATTATGTAAAATAAAACTCATTTAATTGTGATGGTTTTTAAAGAGCATGTAATTCTATTCACTGCTACTTGAAATAAAGGCATTGTCTTTAGGTATTGCCAATTAATCATTATAGCATGTTATACTGTATTAAACATTAACTTTTACAACTGTTAATGTAAGTATTAATCAAATGGTCTGCTGTGGCTTCTTTCACATTTAACAGACAAAACAGAACCTTCTTAAAGTGAGATAAGATCGTAATTTCAGAATAAATCTGAAAGGTGGGGAGCCAAGATGAAGGACTAAGAAGTAAGTTGCTCTTACCATCTTTTATTAACTTCTGAAAGCCCAAAAAATATCACCCCAAGAAGGACCCTGGAAGAGCTTACCCAACACAAAGATGGGTTTCAGTAGACCAGTAGCCCAGGTAGCTTCAGGGATTAATGAGAAAGACCCCTTTTGCCCTGGGGAAGGGGAGCAATACAGACTAAGAGGAGTTCCAGCAAGCTAGCTGAAAGCCCCACCTCAGCATACCAGGAGGAGATCCTGAAATCCAGGTGGTGGAGCACACAAACACCAACACCAGGACCCTCAAGTAAGGGCAGGAGAAGCAGTGGAAATGAGCTCAAAAAAACACTATATGCCTAGGTATTCTATGGCAACCAAGTCTCCCAGTACCTCAGTAAAACTCTGGGAAGCACTCCAAGGGGCCCAGGTGGATAAATATCCTACAACATTCATCTGAAAGGAGCTGAAGAAAGCAAAAAGAAGGAAATGCTAAGGTGAGCAGACAACCTCCAGGGGCCAGACTACCCAATCCTAGCCCTAGAGTTCCAGTGTTGCTGATTCCAGCCCAACACCAGATAAGCTGCCAGAACCCTACAGTCTCCAACTTCCAGAATCAGAGGCCCCAGCACACAAAACCAGTGACCAGGCCATGGGCTCCCAACAGAACAAGCTTGGGTCAGTGGCCCCCACTCCCTACAGGAGAGTACAATCTCTTTAAAGGCCAGAAAATAGGCAAACATCATGAGTAAAAAAGAAAATGTACTATACATTCTTATTATGGGAATAGTAAAGATCAAGGCAGAAATCGAAAAGGACAACATTATCAACAAACCCACATCTAGAAACTCGAAAGGGAATATGATCTGGTCTGAAAACCAAAAAGCCTTCTTGTAAGAGCTCAAGAGAGGTTTAAAAAGTCAAATAAGAGAGTTAGAAGGAAAATTGGGAAAAGAAATGAGAGGTATGCAAGAGAGAGTCAATAGCTTGGAAAAAAAGGACAAAAAGTAATTGTAGAAAACAAGTCCTTAAAAAAATACAATGGGCCAACTGGAAAATAAATACACTGAAGAAAACAAGTCCCTAAAAAATACAATTGGCCAAATGGGGAAGGAGGTACAAAATCTAATAGAAGAAAACAATTTGGTAAAAATTAGAATTGGGAAAATGAAAGCTAACGACTCTATGAGAGAGTGAGAATCAGTCAAACAGAAACAAAAGAAGGAAAAAAAATAGATAAAAATGTAAAATACCTAATTGGTAAAACAACTGCCTATAAAATAGATGCAGGAGAGACAATTTAAAAATTATTGGTCTACCTGAAAAATCACAATGAAAAAAAGAGCCTGGACAGCATCTTTCAAGAAATCATCAAGGAAAACTGCCATGAAGTCCTAGAACCAGACAATAAAACAGCCATAGAAAGAATCCACCAGTCACCTCCTGAAAGAGATCCCAAATTGAAAACACCAAGAAATATAGTAGCCAAATTCAAAAATTACCAGGTCAAAGAGAAAATGCTGCAAGCAGCCAGAAAGAAATAATTTAAATATCATGGAATCACAGTCAGGATTATGCAGGATCTTGAAGCTTCCACATTAAAAGATTGTGGGGTATACAATATGATATTCTGTAAGGCAAAGGAGCTTGAAAGACAAACAAGGATGAACTACTCCGTGAAAATGAACATTATCTTTGAAGGGTGGAGATAAATATTCAATGAAATAGGGGACTTTCAAACCTTCTTAATAAAAAGACCGGAGCTCAACAAAAAGTTAGATCTTGAAATACAAGACAAAAGAGAGACATAGGGAGGCTGCTAGGTAGTACAGTGGATAGAACTACAGCCTTGGAGTCAGGAGTACCTGAGTTGAAATCTGGCCTCAGACACATAACACTCATTAGCTGTGTGTCTCTGGGCAAGTCACTTAACCCCAATTGCCCTACAGAGAGAAAGAGAGAGAGAGAGAGAGAGAGAGAGAGAGAGAGAGAGAGAGAGAGAGAGACATATAAAAGGTAAATGGAACAGAAAAAAAAACATGTTATTAATAAGGGCAAACTGTTTACATCCCTACAAGGGAAGATGAGACTTTTAACCGTATTGTTATTACATCATGTTAAAGAGGGATATGTAGAAGGGATGAGTATAAGTTGACTTTGATGTAATGATAAAAAAAAATCTAATCAATGGATTAGATGGGTTAAATGGATCCAAGCAAGTGGATTAATATGATCTAACTAACTAACTAAAATGTACTGAGAGAAAAGTAAAGGAGGAGGTAGAGGTAAATTACATTACAGGAAAAGGGACAGAAAGCTATTACAGTAGAGGGAAAGAAGAGAGGGAGATAAGCATTGTTTGAACCTTACTCTCATTAGATCTGGCTCAAGGAGGGAATAACATAATCAGTTAGGTATAGAAATTAATTTCAATACTATATAGACTATTTGGAAAACTAGGTGAAGAAGGAGTCTTAACAAATTCTTTTTATGATGCAAATACGGTGTTGATACCTAAACCAGGAAGAGTCAAAATAGAGAAAAAAATTATAGGCCAATTTCTCTAATGAATATAGATGCAAAAATTTTAAATACAATACTAGCAAATAGATTGCAGCAACTTATCACAAGAATAATACACTATGACCAGGTACGATTTATACCAGGAATGCAGGGTTGGTTCAATATTAGGAAAACTATCAGCATCATTGAGCATATCAACAACAAAAACCAACAGAAACCACATGATCATCTCAATAGATGCAGAAAAAGCTTTTGATAAAATACAACACCCATTCCTATTAAAAACACTAAAAAGCGGAGGTATAAATGGAGTCTTCCTTAAAATAATAAATAGCATATATCTAAAACCTTCAGCAAGCAGTATATGTAATGGGGACAGGCTAGAAACATTTTCAATAAGATCGGGAGTGAAACAAGGATGTCCATTATCACCACTGTTATTCAATATTGTACTGGAAACCTTAGCTTTAGCAATAACAGAAGAAAAAGAAATTGATAGCATTAGAACAGGCAAAGAAGAAACAAGGCTATTACTCTTCGCAGATGACATGATGATATACTTAGAGAATCCTAGAGAATCTAGTAAAAAACTACTTGAAATAATAAACAACTTTAGCAAAGTTTCAGGCTATAAAAAAACCCATATAAATCATCAGCATTTCTATATATTACCAACAAAGCCCAACAGCAAGAGATAGAAAGAGAAATGCCATTTAAACTTACTGTAGACATTATAAAATATTTAGGAGTCTACCTCCTGAAAGAAACCCAGGAACTCTATGAACACAATTACAAAACACTTTTCACACAAATAAAATCAGATCTAAATAATTGGAATAAGAACTAGAGTGGTGGATCAGTGGAATAGGTTAAATATTCAAGACATAGGAGTCAATGACTATAGTAATCTATTATTCAATAAACCCAAAGACCCCAGCTTCTGGGATAAGAACCCACACTTTGAAAAAAAACTGCTGGGAAAACTGGAAAAGAGTATGGTAGAAACGAGGCATAGACCCAGATCTCACACCATATACCAAATTAAAGTCAAAATGGGTTCATGACTTAGATATAAAGGCTGATACCATAAGTAAACTGGGAGAACAAGGAATAGTTTACCTATCAGATCTATGGAGAACAGAAGAATTCATGACCAAACAGGAGATAGAGAACATTATGAAAAGCAAAATGGATGAATTTTGATTACATTAAATTGAAAAGGTTTTGCACAAACAAAGCCAATGCAACTAAGATTAGAAGGAAGGTAGAAAATTGGGAAAGAATTTTTACAATCAGTCTCTCTGATAAAGGCCTCATTTCTAAAATATATATAGAATTAACACAAATTTATAAGAACACAAGCCATTCCCCAATTGATAAATGGTCAAAGGATATGAACAGACAGTTCTCAGATGAAGAAGTTGAAGCCATCTATAGTCATATGAAAAAATGCTCTAAATTGTTATTGATTAGAGAAATGCAAATCAAAACAATTGTGAGGTACCACATCTAACCTATCAGATTGGCCAACATGACGAAACAGGAAAATGACAAATGTTGGGGAAGATGTGGGAAAATTGGAACACTAATACATTGTTGGTGGGGTTGTGAAATGATCCAACCATTTTGGAGAACAATTTGCAACTATGCCCAAAGGGGTATAAAAATGTGCTACCCTTTAATCCAGCAATAGCATTTCTAGGGCTATATCCCAAAGAGATTAAACAAATGGGAAAAGGACCCACATGTACAAAAATATTCATAGCAGCTCTTTTTATGGTGGCAAAAAATTGGAAATTGAAACAATGCCGATCAATTGGGGAATGGCTGAGCAAGTTGTGGTATATAAATGTAATGAAATACTATTGTGCTATAAGAAATGATGAACAGGCTGACTTCAGAAAAACCTGGAAAGCCTTATGTGGTCTGATGCTGAGTGAAGTGAGCAGAACCAAGAAGACTTTGTACACAATAACAGCCACATTATGCAATGACTAATATTGTTAAACTGAACCCTTCTCAGCATTACAAGGATCTAAGACATCTCCAGAGGCCTCAGGATGGAAAATGCTATCCACATCCAAAGAAAGAACTATGGAAGTCGAATTGCTATCACTTATTTTTACCTTCTCTTGAGTTTTCTTTCATCTTTCTGATGGTTCCTCCTATTGGTTTTAATTTTTACTTACAACTTCACTAATGTGATAATATGTTTAATGATTATGTAAATGTAAAGCCTGTATCAGATTGTGCACAGTCTTGGAGGGGTAGGGGAGGAAGGGGGAGAAAAATTTTCAACTCAAAAGCATATGGAAGTTTTTGTTGATAAATCAAAATCAATTAATAAAATTTAAAAAAAAATAGATCTGGGAGGGGAAGACCTTCAGGGTTTCTGGCTAAAATAGAAACAATAGTTATTTACATTCA
The DNA here is from genome assembly GCF_003287225.1 of Phascolarctos cinereus. Lineage (NCBI taxonomy): Eukaryota > Metazoa > Chordata > Mammalia > Diprotodontia > Phascolarctidae > Phascolarctos > Phascolarctos cinereus. Next base: position 135,905,048 of record NW_027556180.1, on the reverse strand, counting down.
TACTGAGCTAATTAGGGCCCACACAATGACCAACAGGGCTTGGCCTGGGATGTATTGTTGGCCAATCAACTAGGGCCTGAGTGATTTGGGGTTAAGGGTAGTCTTTAAAAGAAAAAAAAAGTGTCAGAGATTAAAATTAACATTTCCTTGGGGCAGAGCACAGGCAGGTAAAGGTGTGATGCCCTATGTGGACTGAGGGGAGGAGAGAGGAGGACAGGGGATGAAAATTCATGGTTGACTTAATAATTATTTATCTGAAATATTATTTCACACCACTACAAACATAAGCCATAGATATGGGACTAAAGTTTTCAAAGGGTTCAAAAAAGATAGCAACATATTTCAATAGCCTAAAATTCTAAAGGAGGAATGGGATGCTGTCTAGAATAAGAATAAAAGAGAAGCCATTCTTATGAGAAAGAAGGTGAGTTGTTTTGTTATACCGAGAAATGAGCGAGTTGACGACCCAAGCTAATTTTAAATTGTGGACTTTATTAGCGCGCGGCTGCCAGGGATATTCACATCCAAATCAAGCAGCCCCCATCAGGGGTTGAGCTAGGGTTTATATAGGGAGTATACAGGACAGGGAGGGGGATGGATCTTTGAAGTCTGGCAAGAGGAAGAGGTTTTTTTTTTGGGGGGGGCTGGTCAAGGACACCCTTCTCCCTCTGTGTAGATATGATAATGCTCTGCAAACTTTCTCACAATGGAGGCTTCCAGAGATATGATCTGAGGGCTGTGGCCTGAGCAGCCAGATAAGGGTCTTGCTAAGGAATTTGGAGGTTTCCAGAGACATGATCTGAGGGCTGGAGCCTGAGCAGCCAGATAAGGGTCTTGCTAAGGAATTTGGAGTTTTCCATGGCCTAAAGGGTTCTACTACCCAAATGGTAAAATAATGTTCTGCATTACAGTTTAAGAGACCTAAATAGATGTGCACAAAGCACTTACTCAAAAAATTAGATTACAAAAAGAAAAAATAAAAGATGTACAGAAAGTGGAAGAAAGGGCAGGTAATTGAAGATGAATGCAAAAGTTTGGCACCATCCTATAAGCATAATGTCAGGAGCACTAATACTCAAAACAAGCTGAGGTTGGAGAGAAAACTAAGAATAGCAAAAATGCTTTTTTTTAGGTAGGGAAAAGAGAATGATCAAAGACCAAGAAGGACTGCTACTTAAGGTGTTTTGGGGCAATTATAGCTAACAACTGAGAGAAGACTGAGTTGATCAGCTTTTAGTTTGCTTCTGTATTCACCCTCCCAAGTAGAATTTTCTTTCTTTCAACTAGAAAGAACTGATCAAAAACAGCTAACAAAAACTTGATTCTGTGATAAATAGAAGATAGAATGAGTACCTGTCATTGATGGGTAAAAACACCAGGCCCAGATAAACTATATCATAGACTGAAATAGCTAAAAGATGTGATTATTGACCCATAGTAAAATGGACTGGGTGATAGATATGTAGTTTAAAGATAACAATCTGAATCCTGATTTGCCATTTAATATTTATGACTGTGATTAAGTCACCTATCCTTCCAGAGAGTCATCCCACATAGCAAGTAGTATTTTCGCAGGAGTGAAGGGGGGGAAAGAGGGAAAACAGACTATAACTTCTCAATAAATCAAAGTGAAGAAGTTTAGGACTTTTGGGATGTTACTGGAACCCCAGCATCACATACCAGCCCTGCCTGAAAGAATTCAACTCAAAACTTCTTCAGCCAGAGGCAGTTTATTAGTGATAAAACACTTAGTCCAGGTGACATCCGTAAGGGCAGGCAGGCATGAGAAACTCTCAGCCATTTGAGTGTGAGATTCTCAGCCCCAAATGAGGGCCAGGGTGGATCTTATATACTTTTGGGTGACCAGGGAAGGGTCTGGGAAAATGGTCTGGGAAAAGGGTCTGGGTGTGAATTCCCAGAGGTTGGAATGTCTAAGAGATTGAATAGACAATGGGAATAGATAATGAAGGAACTGAAAGGCATCAGAATGAGATTAAAAGGTAGGCTAAGGCTTTCAAAGGGAAATGAGGGGCTGGGGCCTGTAGACAAGGGGAGCCAGATTCCCTTTTGTGCAAGGGGAGAAGACCTTGGCTTGGGCCACACCCCATCAAAAACAGCCTGAAACTATGTGCAAATGTACAACATTTGTGGAAATCCTACAAAGAGGTGGGTTGGGAATGTCCTTTCTTATCTTTTCTTTAGAGAGGTGCTCTCCTTTTTTTTATTAATTAATTTTGATTTATCAACAATCACTTTGATAAGCTTTTGAGTTTTAAATTTTTCGCCCCCTCCCTCTCTACCTCCCTCCCAAAAAGAATGTGCAATCTGATATATGTATATATATATACATATGTATATATTTTCACATTAGTGATGTTGTAAGGAAGAATTAGAACCAATAGGAGGAACCACCAGGAAGAGGAAACAAAACACAACAGAAGAAGAAAAAATAATAGAAAATAGTATGCTTTAATCTGCATTCAAACTCCATAGTTCTTTCTTTGGATGTGGATAGCATTTTCCATTATGAGATCTTTGGAGATGTCTTAGATCCTTGCATTGTTGAGAAGGGCTATGTCTATCAACATTAGTCATCTCACAACGTGGCTATTACCATGTACAATGTTCTCCTAGTGCCTGCTCATCATTTCTTATAGCACAATAGTATTCCATTACATTCATATACCACAACTTATTAAGCCATTCCCCAGTTGAGGGGCATCCTCTCAATTTCCAATTCTTTGCCAACATAAAAAGAGCTGCTATATATATTTTTGTACATGTAGGTCCTTTTCCCATTTGTATGATCTCTCTGGGACATAGCCCTAGAAGTGCTATTGCTGGGTTAAAGGGTATGCACATTTTTGTAGCCCTCTGGGCATAGTTCCAAATTGCTCTCCAAAATGGTTGGTCTTAATAAATTCAAAATGAAAGCATGAACATTTGTGCAAATTAATTTCTACCAAAGCAATAAGCAAAATATTGTGGTTTATAAAATGATGAATAACTAATTATGCAGAATAAATATAAATTCCAAAAGAAGATTGGCCAGCAATCAGGCTCTCACAGTTTAAGGATATAAGAATCTTTAAAATAAATAAATAAATAGATTGAAAGTATATTATTGTGGATATGTATGATTCCCAATGCTTACATAATAGTAAAAGTTCCTCCAAAATTTCATTTTGTACTCTCTTTCAGGTGTAAATACTGTTTGTGACCAAGAAGTTGAGATTTTTTTTGAAAAGTGTTAATCTCCTTAGATAAGCCAAAAAATGTCATTGCACAACATAGCTGTTACCGTGTACAGCATTCTCCTTGTTCTGCTCACTTCACTCAGCATCATTCCATTCAAGTCTTTCCAGGTTTTTCTGAATTCTGCCTGCCCATCATTTCTCATAGCACAATAGTCTTCCATTACATTTATATACCACAACTTTTTCATCCATTCCCTAATCGATGGGCATCCTCTGAATTTCTAATTCTTTGCCACCACAAAAAGAGCTGCTATACACATTTAGAAGAGACGCTCTTCTTTAAAGTCATGCTTTTTCTTCATAATGTGGAAACCTTTTATTTTTTGCTGTTCTTTCAGTTTCCATTGTTATGTTTACTATTTTCTTGACTGCTTACTTCATTCTGTTTCATTTCATATAGATCTTGTCATTCTTCTCTGCATTTATCACGTCTGTCAATTCTTCCAGCACAATAGTATTTCATTGCATTCATGAATCATAATTAATTTAACCATTACCAATGTGATAGGCATCTACTTTGTTCTCAATTCTTTACTGTCACAAAAGTGTTACTATAAATGTTTTGATAGGGATTTTTTTTCTTATCAATGGATTCCTTGGTGGAGAAGCCTATTAATAAAATCTTTGCATCAAAAGGCAAGTGTATTTTAGTCATGTTATTTGCATAGTTCCAAAGTACTTTTTGAAATGGCTGTACTGATTCACAGCTCCATCAACAATGCACCAGCATGCTTATTTTCCCTCAATCCTTCCAGCATTGACTATTACTATACTTTATTCTATAATTGTCCCATAATTAGTTACAAGGGCATGAGGTAAAACCTCCTGGTTGTTTTGATTTGAAGGAGCTTTGTACTAAGAATTCTATATGGACACATTGTATGATAGAAGAGGCTGGAGACTATGTAACTAGAGGTCATTTGGAGATAGAGGTTTGGTAATATTTTGCCATATAGCCTGTGCTTCCGCAGCTGTGCTCATGGTTATCTTTCCTGATAATGTCAACTGATCTTGGCAAGAAACTCTTTAAGGGAATTCCAATATAAAGGAAGGAACTTTGAAAATGTACAATAAGAGCTATCCACTATTCTTCTTCACTGGTAGCCTTTCTGGTTCAAGAACAACAGAGAGGAAAGTTGGATGTACTTAAATGACTTATTGAGTCTAGATAGCCCCAGAAAACAGATAAGGGGAATATGCATGTTGTGCATACATAGCTATAATCTAATTCTTCCTGAGAATGAAGTAAAATTCCTTCATCACTCATCCTATTCCCATGATACTTTGAGGTTTCAGTACTCCCTTTTTTCTAGGCGAATGTGGCTAAAGGATCAGTACTAGAAGTCTCTAAGCTGTTGATATTTACAGATTCATTTTTTAAATATTTACCTCTTTTCAAGGCTGAGCTCAGATGGGATCTGCGACCTCCTATACAAGGCCTTTCCTGATTCCCCCAGGTTAATGTTGCACTCTCCAAAAATTATTTTGTTATTTTGCATGGACTTTTCTCTGTATTCTCTCTCTCCCTCCCTCTCTCTCTCTCTCTCTCTCTCTCTCTCTCTCTCTCTCTCTCTCTCATTCTCTATCTCTTTTCCTCTCTCTCACTCACACACACACATACAGACACACTTATTAGATATCATTCTGAGTGTGTGTGTGTGTGTGTGTGTGTGTGTGTGTGTGTGCATGTGCGTTTAGGATTGCTCTAGCATAGTCTTAAATGTTTGAATATAATTACATTGTTAGAAACATTGTCTTTCTAAACTCAGTGCCTGGCACATAGTAAATCCTTAATAAATGCTTGTTGATTTGAGGTGAATTTCTTGTTGATTTTTCAGAGTTTAAGGGGTCTGCAAACATATTTCTGTAAGCCAAATTCTGCATACTGCATATTTACAGCTGATGAGCTAAGAAAGGTATTTATGCTTTTAAACATACTAAAACAAGCAACATATTTTCCCCATGGTCCATAATTTGCTGATTCCTGGTCTATGCAATCATTTGTCCTGTCTCTCCAATGTGTTCTTTAAGATAATATGCAAGGCTCCACATTCCCAAACATAAAGGTGAAATTAGGAAGCCTTTTGTAAATAGGGGGCTTCCTTTCATTCTTGTCCATGAGCCAAGCTTTGTTGTTCCTGGCCACTGACCATTTAATCCCTTACATACTGTAATTCCTACCAGAAACCTCAATTTACAAAAGTATAGACAATTCATACATACCAAGAGGCACTCTATGAATGTAATGCTCATTGCTTCTTATTACCTGTACTCATTGAGACCAATGAGAGGATAGGAAAACACTTTCAAGAAAAAAAGGACTTGGGGACAACCAGGTGGTCCACTGGATACAGTACGGCCCCTAGAATCAGGAGGATCTGAGTTCAAATCCAGCCTCCGACATATAACACTTACTAGCTGTATGACTCTGGGTAAGTCACTTAACTCCAATTGCCTCACCCCCGCCAAAAAAAGAAGACTTTTCTTACTTCCTTCTGAAACACCAAGGAATCAAATTGTAGCCTATAAATAAGATGGAATGTACTTTGACAGAGGAAGACCATTTTTGAAGGAATGCTCACAGTTAAAGGAAACTGTATAGATGTAATAGGAAACCATTCCACTTTCTTCTCGGGTGGGAACTCACCCACGCTAAGTAATTTTGGGAGTAATCAACATAGATAATGTTCAGACTAAAGAGCTCAAAGATCATAATCCATGCCTCAATTGTAGTGCAGTTAGATGTATTTTCTCTGAATCTGGTTTTCAAGGGCAAGTCTTCAGTCCCTACAAAGACATCACTGTAATATTCTTGATTCATGGCAAAATAAGGGAAATGTTTAACCAACAAACCATGAACCTGGAAGTACAGAGTATACATTATATACTGAAAAGAGCACTTAGCCTGGAGTCAAAGAACCTAGATTCAAAAATCATCTCTGACGATTATTACCTGTGTTACCTGGGGCAAGTTATTGTCATGGACTTGGATAAGTTTCTTTATCTGAAAATGAGGGGATTGTACTAGATGGTTTCTGAGGTCAGTCTTCTCTAGCTCCAGTTCTATTTTACTAAGATTGCAAAGGTAAGAGGAAATCCAGTGGACAAAACTCTTTAATTCAATCCTTTTTTCTCCTGGTTGAGGAAGCCACAAAGAAAGAAAATATAAAAATTTAAGAAATGACTGTTGGCTCCCCTACTGCAAGAATCCTGAAAGTACAAATAGGTAGATGAAATAATTGGTGTGGCCATTAACACTAAGCCTTGAAGAGAAGTCCAAGAAGGCAAATTCCTGGGAAGAGAGTACTGCATGAAAATGCACTGAAGTGTACAGTACATGGATTTTACTCACATAAAACAGCCAATACCAGGGAAAATGTCCAACCAACAACAGATGGTTGTAAATATGTTGGCAACTTCACTGAATGCCAATGGACAGAGGAAGTATATGTGTACCATTGCTGGTCTGAGCCAATAACTCCAGCAACATGTAAAAGACCAGATCACATACCTCCTCCTACGGGTAGAGCAGGAAAGACAGCATTGTAAAAAGCACAAAGCTATTAACATTGTAATTAGAAAAAGCTCAGCAGAAATGTAGGAACAGGTAAAACACTGCACTGCCACTCTGCCTGTGTAAAGGTGGATGTGTGGGTAGTTTCATTGATTATAAGATTGATTGCCTGTAACTTTTTGGAGGGTGGGGGTGGGGCAGAGTTGCCTACTGGCTCAGATTCAAGTAATTTCCCAGGGTACAACAAGGACATAGCTACATTACTTGTATTTATTGCATTGTTTCCTTATATCAGCCCAACCCTGTGCACTGACCTTTAAGAAGTTATCTGAGGAGAGCAAATGTGTTTTGTTTGTGTTTTTCTCACTTTGACAACTTATGTTAAGATGTATTTGGTAGCTCTCTCAGAGAAGGTACACAGTTTTTCTGAAAAGTTGAGGCTGGTCTGATACAAGTTTTAAGATACACCGTAGGCTACATTTGTAATATATTGATCTGAAGTTCCTAAGCATATGTTTGCTAATACTACATATAAGACAGAGTAGAGGATATAACCTAAAAGCAGTGGACCCTGCGCTGGTAAGTTTGGGCATCTATCTGAAAAGCTAAATTGATTCTCTCTCCTCCTTAGCCTCCATTCCTTCAAATGATCTAAAAAGTTTCAGCTAGATGGGCTTATAGCCAATATTACCCACCTCCCAGTCCATACCTACTGAGGTGCTTAAATTCATATAGAAATAAAACTTCAGGCTTCTTCATAAACTCCAAATTTCAATGGCCTATTTCTTCTTCTAACCATATAGTTTTTACTCATGTTCAGAGCAACTGTTTCACCTGAGAAGGATGAGACATAGTTTGGCAGATTAGAGACTAATATAAAATAACGGATTATTGATTACACAATCTCCTCAAAAGCCACATGGTAAAATTTTATTAGGATCTAGATATTAAGATTAAAAATAGCTTGTTTGAAAATGAATTGCAGTATGAATCACACATATAGTAGAAAGTTCATCTGAAAACAAAGAAACAAACATAACCTTACACATTGTAAGTAAGGATGATTTTGTTATTTCTTTTTAAATAATAGGTCCCAGGACCCATAGGCAAAATAGATAATATTTTTCCATGAATTATGTTTGGAAAAAACTTCTACTGCATAGTCTCAGTAGAGCTGTAGGAGTGACATAATGTGATATTTACTACGCCTGCCCTGTGCTAGGTCATGATGATATCGCTAAGGTTAACCTGTGAGCTTAATGTTGGCAAACTGCCTTCTTTTTGTGCTTCTACATAAATCAAGAGGGCACTAGTCAGTAAGCAGGGATTTGGGGAATACATAAGGAAATGATTGTGTGTCTACCTCAAGCAGCCCCCATTGAGGATTGAGGGGAATTAGGGGAGTACATAAACTGGAATGCTGTGCCTGTCTAAACTGGCCAATAGGGGTAGTTGTCTACATTTCTTGCCTGCCCCTGAGAGAAAGGTGATTGGGGATCCTGTAGGAGTTAGCACTCCCATTATCAGGAACCAATTGAGAAGACTAGACAAGAATAAATTCTTATTTAACCCTTCTGAAGGTATTCTCCTGTCCTTCTGGCTGCCCAGATCAAGAGTGAACATGTTAGAGGCTGAAGTCCAGAAAACTTCGGTACCTCCTATGTTGTTACTTGTCCTTACACACATCTACCTTGAAAGGCTCTCCTATACCTTTAAGATACAAATTTATTTGTAGTAATAAGGAAAACTAAGGCTAAATTTTGAATTTTTAAAGTTAATTTTACAAATTGAAGGTTTTAGAAAGTATTCTAAGATGTTAACTTTGATTCGATTCAATCCATATTAGATTCAGAATTATATATCTATATCTCTATATAGAGAGATATGGATATATAGATATAGCTATCTCTTTAATATACCTACTGTAATTGTGTATTGTATATTACTAAACACGATTACATTAAGTTTGGTAAATTATTCTTTAATTTAAGGCACAAAAAATTCTTAATTCCATAAGAACACTAGACTAAAGATTTCAAGATCTGGGCCTCAGTTATGGGCCTATCATACATTTATATCACTTAAGCTGAAATAAAATCTTGACATTCACTTATCCTATCTGTAAGACTGGGATAAAGATGACTAGATCAAACATGAGTAAAGTAGGTAGCAACTTAGAAAATAATACTTAAAGGGTAATGAACAATCAAAATAAGAGTAAAACGAAGAATGATAACAAGGGACAGACTCAAGTAGTAAATAGAAAGCTGACCTTGAAGTCAGGAAAAGCTGGATTCAAATTCCACCTCAGATTTATAATAATTGTATGACCCTGAGCAAGATCTTAGGCAAGGCCTTCACTATAAAATTTGAAGCTTGGACTCAGTGATCTCTAAGGTAGTGCCTAACTCTAACTCTATGATCTGATCCTATAATCAAATCTGCTAAGGGAAAAACTATTTCAAAATTTTGTGAAAGATTATTTTTTTCCTTCTTCACAAAATTGTTTTAAAAATAAATGTGCAAATATGTGTGAAAATAATTTGAATTTGAGGGGGGATTTTATTTCTTCTAAAGCAGAATAGGACTAAAGAAAACCATTTATATGGTAGTTATATAAATTTACGTCACCTGCTATAGACAACTGTTGCTGGGATGCACAGTTAGAATAACCTAACCTTCTCTGTTCTTTACCTTACCATGTGGTTATGTGTGAGTATTATTGCTAAAGAACCTTGGCTTTGCAATATGGGAGGAAGGATCCCTAATTGTGAAATCTATCAGATCATTATCCCCTGTTGGCCTCTATGCAGAAAATTCTACTTTGGGGTCATAAGAATTTCTTCCAAAAAGAGGCAGATTTTTTTTAAAAGTACAAGCATGAATCAGGCATGGAACAGAACTTTGTTCCTGCATAGAATAGGTAATTCTAAGCAAGCAAGCAAACAAAAACATAGCCTATATAACCACTAAAGGTTGCAACAGAATTAGAGTTGTAGTCTGAATTAGCCACTCTAAATGCTTATTCATACCAATTCTGTCCCCAGATGTAGAGTTATGAAATATCTGAATATATATTATATGTATTATGTATTTATAAACCTTTAAATACTAGAAAGTTGCTATCATTATCATCAATAAAGTACAAATTCATTGAATGAATTAATGCAATAATATTACTAAGGTACCACTGAAAAAATATGTGAAACTGAATTAATTATACTTTCTAGCCACCATTTAAATATAGAAAGTTCTGCTTTATTTCCATTTTATACCCATTATACACATATACATATTATATATGATACATATACTCATAAACATATCCCCTGTCAGGGAAGAAAACTCTCCAACATTGGTTGGGTGGTTGGGATCCCTATTCTGTGCTAGGAAAGGTAGTCATTATTTCCCATGTGACTCTCAGAGCTATAAAATTTCCTTGTGTTTCAAACAAAAAGACAGAAGGACACACATGTGACAGGGTAAAGCAAAGTGTTCATGATAAATTAAATTTGGATCAGTCAGATGCTATATTTAACAGAATGAAATAATGTGCTTGGAGGCAAATGCCAATAGCAACCATCTAAGTAATGAAGAAGGGCATAATGACTACCAGTTCCTCTATATCTGTTTTTTTTTTCCCTCAGTATTCTAGCCACCTGAGTGACGATTCCTTATACACACACTCAAGAACACCCATTCACCCACCCACCCACACATGGAGTATTATACTTGCTGCTTTAACTTTAACTTTTCTAGACTTCCATGGAAGTATGGGTTTGAGAATAGAAAACAGCAGTATTATCACTACTGCTACCAGCCCAATGCTATTCTATATGAACTGGTATACTGGCTATCACCTACCTTCTCTCTTTTTTTAAAATTTTACCTATAGAAAGGCTAAACAATTCCACTTTCAGGTCTTTCTCTGGTGTTAGTTTCCTTTTTTTCAAAGTTGTGAATAAATACAACTCCCAGGATCTTTGACAACTCAGGATCCTGTAGAAGGCAGCCTTTTCATCCTATAACATATGTCACAGAATAAATAGAATAAAATTAAATAACCTGTCACTACTAGCATGATCAACTGGAGACTAGTATTCAAGCATCAGTGGGAAATGGAATAATTTTGGGATAGCTACTCATTAGTCATTTCACATTGTACCTCAACTGAGCACAGTCTCACCAAAAACTAAACTCAATCTTCTCTGATGGCTTCTTTCTCTCTAATTATGACTTTTCCCTTAATGTCAGATCACTCCTTTCACTATTTAGAGATGATCTTCTGGTAATCATCAAATTTCCCAATGTAGGCTGTTCCATTCTACTTCACTAACTGCTTCTCCATGTCACACCTTGAGATGCTGATTTTGGAATCACAAATATCTAAGGCTTTCAAATTCTTACAAAAATGTGTACTAAATCAAGGAAGACGACAAGGTGAGAAAATCCTAGGCATAGTTCTGGCTTGGCAAATCAGAACATGAACTCACAGCTTGCAGCTCAATAGGAGAAAGAATATTCCCCATCAGTCCCTCTCCATAGCTTAATGGCCTGGGAATTTGCAATGAAAGTAATTAAAGTAATAACAAAGAAGTACTTGACATATTTTTTAGAGTGCCAATGGAGTTCTCACTTAGCAGCAAATTAGGGGAATAAACCATTCAGTGACTCATACACAGTCAGAAGCTCTCCCTCTGAAACTTCCCCAAGATTCTAAATAGTTATCAGAAAAGGCAAATAGGCATACAAGTAAAAGGCAGGATAGAAGGGCACATACTATATCTGTTATCAAGAGATGAAATTATATAAGGATAACAAAAAGATATATCCTACTTAAAGTATTCATCTCAAAACTGATTATTTGAATGGGTATAAAATGGAAATAAAGCAGAACTTTCTATATTTAAATGGTGGCTAGAAAGTGTAATTAATTCAATTTCACATATTTTTTCAGTGGCACCTTAGAAATATTATTGCATTAGTTCATTCAATGAATTTGTATTTTATTGATGATGATGATAGCAACTTTCTAGTATTTAAAGGTTTATAAGATACTTTACAGGTGTCTAATTTGTTTAAAGACCTATTATGTGTAAAGTATTCTAGCTAAAGACTGTTGAATAGCCTTGACACATTGTCTCATACTTCCTCTTGGTCCAGTGACCACACATCTGTTATTTGATAAGACCATCAATACATGCAACTCTTGTTAATACCAGTTAGTGTAGGGCCTATAATAGCACAAGTGCTACTTAGGAGAACAAAGGAAATAGTCAATGAGAAAAATAAAATATTTTTATCAATTTCTATATATGCCATTCCCAAAACATAGGTAGTTAAGCAGTCCTTCATTGGACTGTCTTGGAAAGTATTCCTAATCATATGACAGAATATTCTAAATCAGTAATAATGAGAGAAAAGAAAATCAAAATAACTCTGATGTTCTATCTCACATGCTAAAAATTGACAAGGATGAGAAAAAAGGCAATATTCAAAATTTAAGGGGATTGTAAGATGATAAGCACACTAATATGTTATTGGTGGAGCTGTGAATTGGTAGAACCATTTTGGAAAGCAACTTGAATCATGCAAATAAAGTGACTAAAATATCCATACTCATTGATCCAGAGATTTCATTACTGGACTTATACACTCAGAAAAACACTGATAAAAAGAATATCTCAAAAATATTTATGCAACTTTTTTTATGCTAGCAAAGAACTGGAAACAAAGTAGATATCCATGTATTGGGGAATCCTAAGCATATGGTAATACGAATGTAATACTCTGAAAAATGATGATATAGAGATGCATAGAAAAAGGTAAATAAATTAATGCAGTGTGAAGAGAGCAGAGAAAGAAAAGAGTAATGCATAATGAAAATGAAAAACACAATCACAATCACACACAAAAATCAAAAGTGAGTATACCAAAATCATAAAGATCAAGCAAGACTCAAAAAAGAGGGCATTACCACAACCCACCTTGTTGTGGAGGTGAGACACATTTTTTAGACCTTTTCAATATATTAATTAATATGTTGATATATATATATATATAATATATTATTTTATATAACATAATATAGCATAATATAATTAATATATTCAACATATTAACCAAATATTAATCAATATATTAAATCAAAAAATTTTATTTTTCTTCTAATTTTTCTTTTTTGTATTTAACGTACTATTTGTTACGTAGGATGGCTTTCTAGGAGACAGAATGGGAAGGAAATGATCTAAAACTATGATAATTTTTTTTAAAAAAATACATCAATAAAAACCTATTTAAAAAGAAAATGCATTTAAAATTTGAGATATACTCTTCTAGAATAAACTTAGAAGAAAGGAAATAGTCAATGAGAAAAATAAAATATTTTTACTTATATGTATATGCAAATATTACTACTTACATTATATAACTTTTAATCATTTAATAACTTATGTTATAATTAAGCTTTGGTGATTTTCTCATTTCACTTATAATCCTTTTAAAACATAGTATAAGATTAATGATAGATGGATGGATAGATAGACAGATAGATACATAGATAAATATTTGTTAAATGCTTATTTTGTGCTGAGCACTGTGCTAAAGACTGGTATTAAAAATACAAGCAAAAGAAACATAATCCCTGTCCTCAAAGAGTTGGTAATTTAGTACAGGATGACAAAATCTAAAATGGAACTGAAAAGTTTGGGGTAAGGGGTTTGTAGAAGGTACTTAGGAGAGACAAAGAGATACCATTTGGACAAACATCAGAGTCTGGTCCAAATTTGAGAAGATTATGCTGACATGGGTACTAGACTGGGATAGGAAACTTGGTTTCTGAGTACTTTTTTGTGCTAAATAACTATGTGACTTAGTAAAAGTCATTTTCTAGTTGTTTTTTGTATGTCTATTCTGCATAAGTATGTACCAGATATTATTTTTCACTCAGTAGTGTATACTCCTTGATGCTCAACAACAGAAATATTCCAAAGACTGAAAATTCTACTTCTCCTCTTCCTCCTCTTCTTCCTCCACTTCCTCCTCTTCCTCATCCTCCTCCTTCTTATTCTCAAGACTATGGGAAAATGAATAAGAATATTTTTAGGTATATGATTTCTTAAGAATGTGTGAATTCTATTCTAATGTATTTTTAGTCTCCTCATATTTTCAAGCCTTGCTAATTCATGTTCCTGTTTATCCTAAAATCTTCCACAAAGGCTCCAAAATTGAAAGCTTTGGAGAAATGAATATAGGATAGAAATAACAAATCTAAATAATTTTAGGATAGATGAAATGAGGAAACATCAATAAAAGGGTGCAAGACTTTTAAAAAAAGAGCAATAGAGTAAGGATTCAGAGAAAATATTTTATTCATAATAAAAAAGTGAACAAAAGGAAATGCAAAGCAAAATTCATTTTGGATCCTATGGCTGTAGAAACTTACTCATATCTTTTTATTAATGCTCAAGTAGATTAATGGAACTCTTATTTTTAGTTTTGCCAACATTATTGTCGTAATAATTCCAATGGTTGTCAATCAATGGATTGATGGCAAGATTATCTGAAGGAACTCTTTTAGGTAGGAAGAAATGACAACCTCTTAACTGCCTTTCATTTAATGGGAATTTGATTTAGAAGGTTCTCAATGATTAGATTCATATTATGTGGATATATGCTAAGAGAAAGAAACACTATATAATTAATTACTACTAGGAAAAAAAAGATTTTACTACATGATCAGGCTAGATAATATTGCAACTCTATCCCTCTTTGAGCAATTAGTCAATTGTGCTGCCTTTGAATTTGTTTCTGAAGTCTAAAATTAGTATTTCCATCAAAAATTTTTGTCTATGTTCATTTTTATTATGTTATAAATGAGAGATAAGCCAAGAGTAGTTTATGTTTTAAGTACATCGTTAGGTACGTTAAGTAATTCTACATCACAGCATTATGAGATGGGAAAATTTTCTAATTTGTGAACATTCATTTACATGGTTTCAACTATAAAGCACTTGAGTATTAATTCAATCATATACTAAACAAACATTAAACATCTAAATTATGTATAAGGTACTATCTTATTTATTGACTAAAGCTAATAATGATCAATTAGATACAGGATATGTGGATATTTCCATAATAACAGAAAGCTCTTTTTTTTTCAGGCCATATGTGCATCTATTTAGGATTAATTAGTTGTATACTCACATGACTTTCACTTTGATTCTTTTATCAAAGCACAATGGTCAGAATGTGATATTATGAAGCAGTGGGAATTAAGTAGCTTTCTGGAAATATGTGAATTCATAGTTTAAACCAAATGTTGATTCTATCAAATCACCAAATCTACCAGGGGTCAATTAGACCTTTATTGAAGTATGTTTGTAAAGTTGAACTCCATAAAATAAGTTGACAAATTTGCTCTTAGAGAAAATAAATTAATTGTGATCATTGGTATATACATTGTAAGGAAATTATTACTTCAATTATAAACATAAAAACCCATTAATTATGACTTCTCCAAAATATTCAACTAGTTCTTTGAGTTCTTGGTTCTCGTCAGTTTGAAGATCATCTCCAATTATAAAGCATTTATTCAATTTGTGAGTCCCTATACTATTCAGTCTTTATCTTTCTATATTTTACAAGAGACACTCCCTTGCCAATTTAGGCTTGGTTTTTACCAATTTAAAGGCTGGCTTTGCTTCATTTTGGCATCATGAGAATGCTAGGAAAATACTTACTCTGCCCACCTTTAATACCTTGCTAGGTAGCCAGGCCATCATCTTTTCTGCCACACATTTCCTTAATGAGTTTTTACATTTTTATTATAAATTTCTCATTGGATAAATTTTGCAGCCTTTTCACTTTTTTATCTTTTGGTATTTTATCTCCCCTCCCCCATTACACATAAAAAAATAATTTTTAACATTTGTTTTAAAAACTTTGAGTTACAAATTCTCTCCCTTCCTCCCTCCCCACCCACTCTCATTGAGAATACAAGCAATTAGATATAGGTTATACATGTGTAGTCATGCAAAACACTTCCATAATAGTCATGTTGTGAAAAACTAACTATATTTCCCTCCATCCTATCCTGGCCTCCATTTATTCTATTCTCTCCTTTCACCCTTTCCCTTCTCAAAAGTGTTTGCTTCTGATTATGTCATCCTCCAATCTTCCCTCCCTTCTATCACTTCTCCTTCTCTTATCCCTTTCTCCCCACTTTCATGTAGGGTAAGATAGATTTCTATACCCAATTAAGAGTGTATGTTATTCCCTCTTTAAGCCAATTCTGACGACAGTAAGGCTAACTCATTTTCCCTCACCTCCCCCTTCATCCCCTCTACTGTAAAAACTTTTTCTTGTCTATTTTTTGTGACATAATTTACCCCATTCTACCTCTCTCTTTCTCTTTCTCCCAGTAAAATCCTCTCTCAACCCTTAATTTTATGTTTTACATATCATCCCTTCATATTCAACTCACACCTGTGCCCTCTGTCTATAGATATAGATATACTCCTTCTAGCTACCCTAATAATGAGAAAGATCTCATGAATTACAAATATCATCTTTCCATGTAGGAATGTAGACATTTTAACCTTAATAAGTCCCTTATGATTTCTCCTTCCTATTTACCCTTTCATGCTTTTCTTGAGTCCTGTATTTAAAAGCCAATTTTTTTATTTAGCTCTGGTCCTTTCTCAAGAATGCATTAAATTCCTCCCTGTCATTGAATGCCATTTTTTCCTCTCATGGATTAAACTCAATTTTGCTGGGTAGGTGATTCTTGGCTGTAATTCTATCTCCTTTGCCCTACAGAATACTATATTCCAAGCCCTGTGATCCTTTAAGGTAGAAGCTGCTAAATCTTGTGCTATCCTGATTGTGGTTCCATAATACTTGAATTGCTTCTTTCTGGCTGCTTGCAATATTTTCTACTTGACCTGGGAATGCTGGAATATGTATGCAATATTCCTGGGAGTTTTCATTTGGGATCGCCTTCAGGAGGTGATTGGTGAATTATTTCAATTTCTATTTTACCCTCTGCTTCTAGAATATCAGAGCAGTTTTCCTTGAAGATTTCTTGAAAGATGATGCCTAGGCTGCTACATGGCTTTCAGGCAGTCCAATAATTTTTAAATGATCTCTCCTAGATCTATTTTCCAGGTCAGTTGTTTTTCTAGTAAGATATTTGATATTGTCTTCTTTTTTTTTTCATTATTTTGGTTTTGTTTTATAATTTCTTGATT
This sequence comes from Phascolarctos cinereus, assembly GCF_003287225.1. Lineage (NCBI taxonomy): Eukaryota > Metazoa > Chordata > Mammalia > Diprotodontia > Phascolarctidae > Phascolarctos > Phascolarctos cinereus. The sequence continues at coordinate 135,888,024 of NW_027556180.1, read as the reverse complement.
TCTCACAGAGTCATTAGCTTCCATTTGCTCCATTCTAATCTTTAAGGAATTATTTTCTTCAGTGAGCTTTTGGACCTCCTTTTCCATTTGGCTGAACCAGCTTTTTAAGGCATTCTTCTCCTCATTGGCTTTTTGGACCTCTTTTGCCATTTGAGTTAGTGTACTTCTTAAGGTATTATTTTCTTCAGTATTTTTTGGGTCTCCGCTAGCAAGCAGTTGACTTGTTTTTTCATGATTTTCTTGCATCACTCTCATTCCCAATTTTCCTCTATTTCTCTTACTTGATTTTCAAAATCCTTTGTGAGCCTGAGACCAAATTTATAATTTTTCTTAGGGGCTTTGGATATAGGAGCTTTGATTTTGTTGTCTTTTTCTCAGTGTATGCTTTGATCTTCCTTGTCACCAAAGTAAGTTTCTGTAATCTGAGGTGTTTTTTTTCCCATTGTTTGCTAATTTTCCCAGCCAATTACTTGACTTTTTAAGTCTTTGTTAAGGTAGGGCACTGCTTCCAGTATGGAGGACATAACATCCCAAGCTTCAGGGTTTTGTGCAGCAGTTTTCATAGATACTTCTAAGGACCTGTAAGTTTTCAGTTCTTCCAAGGTTGTATGATTAAAGGAGAGGTGTTTATTCTTTTCCTGGCCTGTGCTCTGGCGTATGAGTGATCACAAGCACTCTTTTCCATCCTGGAGTTGTGAGAAGGGTTCCCCTTTCCACTGCTTCCACAAGCTCTATTATTCTGGTGTTCTTCCTCGCCCCAGATTGCCACCCAGGATTGTGACCCAGATCCAAGTATGGGCAAAGCAACACACACACACACACACACACACACACACACACACACACACACACACACATAAATTTCCTCAGCCCAATGTAGCCTTCCTGAAAACAAGAACACATAGACTATTCAACTCCTGTTACAGACAAAGCAAAAAGTAAAAAAAGAAAAAAAAGAAAAAAGGAAGGGGAAACAGACTTCTCATCATGCTTCTAATGACCAGAAGAGCATATTTCTTTATATGCATTTTTTCCCACAGAGAAATTGGAGAATCTCCCAGGCTATGTTATGCCCCCATTCTTTGGAAGATTAGGAGATTAGGACATAAAGCTAGATCAAACTGTTCTTTACTCGTGATTCAAATGGAAAAGAGAAAATACAGGTCAGAAAGAAGCATTCTGAAGCACCTAGTTCAAGCCAGGTCTACAATTTTACATCAAACTCGGGTTACATCCTCCCAGTAGCTCTCTCTTCTTAGGACCCAAGACTGAACCTCTACTCCAGCACTTAAGCATTCTATTGAAGGCTCAATAACAGGAAGGATTCACTTTTGTATTACAGAAATTTGTCCACCTCAGCATCTCTTACATATGTCGCTTCTCACCTCTGACACTACCATCTCGGCATAGGTTCCTAATCACCTCACTATGGCAAGATTGGACTACTACAATTAATTGCTATTGGACTATAGCAATAGTTTCTTGTTTTGGTTTTTACTTTTTTTCCCCATCTTCCTCAAGTGTTTCCTCACATCAAGACATATTACATTCAGCTTTATCTTCCTTAAGCACAGGTCAGGGATATGTCACACATACATTGGTATACTCCACTGTCATCCTAACAGCTCCAAGAGAAAAATTTAAAATCCTCTTTTTTTGTTTAAAGCCATTTATGACCTGTCCCCTTCCTACTTTTCTAGTCTTATTACACCTTAATCCCATGTAATCTAGTGATATGCAATCTAGTAATACTGACCTCCTTGCACTTCTTTACTTCCAGTACTCTATCTCACAATGCTGAGCATTTTTAATGACTTTTCCCCATGGTTGTAATTTTCTGTCTTTTCCTGATTTCTTTTATGTCTCAGCTAAAGCCTCAACTTTTATGAGATGTTTCCTTAACCTTAGTGCCTTCCCTCTGAGATTATCTCTAAATTTTCTTCTTTACATCTTGTTTTTATTTGTTTGCATGTTGTCTCTTCCTTTAGACTGTAAGTTCCCCAAGACCAGGATTTTTTTTTTTTGCTTTTCTTTTATAATCAGCAATTATCACAGTGCCCAGCACACATTAGAAGCTCAATAAATGTTTGTTGAAGAACTTGATTCTAACTGCATGATTCTCAAGGACTAAATCTCTAGACCAATAAAGCATTTCCCCATTTAACAATGGGAAGTCAAATCTTAAACCTGTGCTTCATATGGGGAGTATGCCTATATTGGTAGGAGCTAGATGGGGAGGGAGGATGCATCCTTATACTCCAGCATTGCTGGGAAAGATAGTGGGGAGAGAGACATAACTATAAGCTCTCCATTATTAGCTATATGCTACCAAGGAAATTCAGGACCCGAATAGACATCATTAAAAACTATATCTACTTATGTCTAATCTTTTTATATCTTTCCATCTATCTGTCTTTCTTTACTTCAGATTATTTTAACCCCCTTTAAACATAGAAATCTACAGTTTTAACACACAACTCTGTAACACAGAAGAGTTAACAAGTTTTAGGGTGTTTTAATTTTATTGTTCTAGTCTAGTTCATCCACTGCACACAAATTGATATATTGTGTGTGTGTGTATGCTACTTTACAGCAAAAAATAATCTTAATATGTGTTTTCTTTCACTGTATTTTATGAACTTATTGATTTCTGTAGGAATAACTTTGGGAAAATGTTGAATTTCCAGAGGTTGCAGATTGTAAATGCAAAAATGCATTTTTCAGAAAAAGAAAATAGTTCAATTTGCTTAATTTTAAAAATACAAAAATAATAATGAGTGTGATGTAACCTTTAAGAAAGTATTTGGATGTCACTAATAGCCATTAAAATGTTTATACTTAAACTTCTCATTCAAAATCCAATAATTTTATTGACAAAATAAGATATTTGTGATGTCTTGTGACAATCCAGGCACTGTTGAGAAGAATATACTGGGCATATGGTTAGATACCACTTGAACACAACAGGCTTTGCCAAATATAAAAACAGGGTTAAAGACAAGATTGCTTTGAAAAATGAAGAAATTTAGTTTCTAGTAGTCATTATAGAAACTTGAGTAAATAGGGTAGAGATAAAGGAATACTGTTTTCACTTTGCAGTTGAGAAGATTGCCTTGTTAACCTTTATGAATAATCAGCTCAGTTCTTATTTCTACATAGGGTATGATGCTCTCCTTGAAGTTTAGGAGAAACCCTCCCTCAGTTCTCTCCACTGTGAGACCTATTAATTCACCTCAGCATGTGGTTGGCACATAGAGAACCCTTGAGAAAATAATTCTTGAATTAAATTGCAATGCCTAGTGCATAGATTTTGATTCTGAATCAAATGGTGTATTTTATTGTATTCTAGTTGTAACTTGGATTTACATCTTGTGCCCCAGCTAGATGCTTAAGCACCTAGAAGTCATTTAATATTTTTTTTTAACACAACACTCATTTACATAATGTTTTGGAATTTTAACAATCTTTTACCTCTGGAAGATAGATAGTATAATTAATAAAATCTCATTTTGCAAATGAGGAGACTGAAGCTCAGGGAGGTAGGAAAGAAATAAGTATTTATTAAGTGCCTAAGCACTTTAAAAAATATTATCTCTGATCCTCACAACATCCCTGGGAAGTAGATTATATTATTATCCCCACTTTAATTTGATGAAACTGAGGCAAATAGAGGTTAAGTGACTTGGCCACAATCATACAGGTAGTATTGACATCAAATTTGAATTCAGATCTTCCTGACTCCAGGCATAGCAGTTTATCCACTGTACCACATAGCTGCCTAGCTATATTTCTATAGTTTCCAAAGCATTTCACAAACTATGTCTTTCTCAAAAAGTTTCTTGAACCACATGGGTTCTCTCTCTCTCTCTCTCTCTCTCTCTCTCTCTCTCTCTCTCTCTCTCTCTCGCTAGCTAGCTGTGGGTGGTTAAGTGTAAAATAGCCATGTTGTTGATCAAGACTTGACTTCTGACTGTATATCCTCTACTCCTCTGTTTAGTTCATGTTTTCAAGAGTCTTGTTATATTGACTGCATTGGAACTAATGGAGGACTTTGCTTTACAATTTATTTTTTACAATTCATATTTTATCTGACAAAGTTGTACAAATACTATACTAAATACAAAAGCCATGAATTTCAATCTGATTAAAATTCACTATTCCTTTTAATCTTCAAAATTGGTTCTCCTCCCTTTCTGCTTCTACAGCAGTTAAAATTTTAACATATGAAGATGACTTAATGCACATCTTGCTTTGTGCTTTAAAGTGTTCTTTATTTTATCTACCAGATATTCATAGTCAAAAATAAGAATCAGTATAAGTTTAAAGACCTCTGAGAAGTTTTCAAGGCATATTTGAACATAGAGAGTTCGTAGCAACCGAGAATTATCTAAGAGCTCTGAATATATGCTAAGCACTCTTTTGTTTTATAGATATTCTGATCAAAATGACTATTAGATGATCAGGTACAGATTAAAATATATTCATAATTTCCCATCATGTTTGATTTTTCTATTGTGATGGTTCCATTAATCCTGTATATAGGACCCACCCAAACTATGGAAGACTTTCTCTTTCAATATTTCAATATTTTGAGATACCATTTTGACACTTAGGCCCTCCATCTATTATTACTCACTGTCACTACATAACTTATCACATTCTTTGTCAAACATGTTTTTATGTCTTTTATGCAACATTTTTTTTCCAGAAAACTCAATATTATCAATATGTTGTAGCCTACTTAAACTCACTGTGTCTCTCCTCATTGTCCTCCCAGTCTCCTGCGATTTTGATTCTTCTGAGATTATAGTGTTCCATGATTCATTTCCAAAGGTCAAGATGAAAAAATACAGTGAATCTCTTCATCTGCCATCAGAGTATTATCAAAAAAAATTTTAATGTATGTTAAAAAAATTGATAGAACCAAAATTGTGTTTGGTGTTTAGGATCATTGAAAGCACCATACATTTTTGTAAGTGTGATCCAGTCTGCTCTCTTCCTCTTATTTGAGATGAAATCAGTGACTAAGTTGAATGGTTCTTCAAAATATATATTCTGATGGGCTGTCGTTCAAATGAAATATGATTTTTTTTGCAATGAAAATGCTTAAGCTCTTTTATTTTACATTTGCAGATTGTTCAGCAAGTCTCATTGAGGAGTTTCTAAAGTATCTGTCTATCAAATTAGCAAAATGCCACAAATAGCATGTATGTTTATCAGCTATAGGAAATTTTAGATAACTTACATTTGCATTTTTTTGCAGGATGTTTTCCATAAAAGTAACAAGCACAAGTGGCTTGTTTTGTGACTCATTTCATGTTGATAATCATAGGATTGTTGAACAAATTCTCTTTGTGATTAAATATATCAAATATCTTTTATGATAATAATAGATGGTATAATAAATAGAAAGCTAATAAGTTAAGTCCTACATGAAGTACAAACTAGCTATGTGACACTGAATAAAGTCACTCAGCCTTAGTTCTCTGGCAGCTTTTAAGATTATAAGTTGCTGGAAAAATACTGAACTGCACTGGTAGAGTGAGGTTTCTCCTTTGGGGGTTCTTGTATCAATGAAATCACAATTCCAGTCCCTTTCGTTATCATAAATGGTAACAGGCAAAGAAATTTTGAATAATCTTTATCTAAAATATTAAAGTACTCTTACCTTTTTTTCGTTCTTTAATTTTAATTGAATAAATGGTTCAATCTTCTCTACCTAGTGAAGTTTTGCCTACAAACCTAAGATGTATTTATCAATTCTTCGGTATTGGATTCATTCTTTATCTCTGCATTTTATTTTATAGAAGCCTTCTTGCCCATTTACATCTGACTTCTTTTTCCTTGGCTTTTTGAACTGAACTAATTGATTTGTTTTAACATTTCACACTCAGAGCTTCATGTCAAATGAAACTATGTCATATTCCACTTCAAGACAGAAAAGCTGAAACTAGAATATTGCACTCTTGTTTCATAGAAGAAAGTTTAAAAGTGTGAATTTCTATATAAGCAATTTGTACTTTTATTGGATAAAACAGTAACTTCACCTAAATTATTTACTATCAAACCTGAGTAATATTTTAGATGGTGACCTAAGAATGTAATTCAATGAGGAAAGGTGGTAGCACCATTGCTATAATGCAGACAAAATGAGAAAATGACATGAGGAAACACAATATTTCACAACTGGAACAGCTGTTTAGTAAAGGAAATATGTTATGTTCCAGGTTAATGAAATTTATTACAGCTTAAGGATTTATATCCCATGATGAATGAAAGATAAACACAAAAATGGAATTAAAAGTTGGAACGTTTATAGCATATTGAAAGAATGAAGAAAAATAATACCACCAACCTTTTTAGCTTAACTCCTAGGAAGAAATCTTTTTCTTCTACTTTTTCCTTGCTAATACAGTAACAATTTATTCAGAGTGGTATCCAATGGTACAAAACCCAGCTTTTTTTTTTTTTTTTTGGTGAGGCAATCAGGGTTAAGTGACTTGCCCAGGGTCACACAGCTAGTAAGTGTCAAATGTCTGAGGCTGGATTTGAACTCAGGCCCTTCTGACTCCAGGGCTGGTGCTCTATCCACTGCCACCTATCTTTTCCATCCAGATTTCTTTTCTGATTCACCTTAATTTTAAATGAATCTATTAATTTTAAATTTTGTATCCCTACCTAGAAATTTCTTGCTTAATTGGATTAATAAAGTGGTAGATTAACAGAATGTTTCAGAAATAGTGTCTTTGAATTTCATCAAAGTATTTGATAAAATTTATTGTGGTGTACTTACGAACAAGATGTAAATATAAGCTAAATAATAGCAAAACTAAATAGTTTTATAAGTAGTTGAATAGATATCCTCAAAGTATATTAATTGAAGAATTGAAATTAATTTGGTGCAAAGCATGCAAAGGTTTGCATTATCTTTAATGCTGTGTGTTTAACATTATTTTAAAATTTTTTTATAAACAAGATGCAATACTTATTAAATTTGTATATGATAAGTCTGTATGGATGCTTCATCTGTTGGATTGTGAAATTAGGATTAATAAAAAAATCCTTAACATGTTGAAACAATGAGCAGAATCTATGACAAAATTTAAAGGGTAATTGGAAATTCTTTAATGTAGGGTTTTAAAACAAATTTGAGGACAGGGAATACATGACTAAAGAATAATTGATATACGTATATATGTGTGTGTATATGTATATATGTATATGTACATATATATTTGTATATATGTAAAAAGATATCAAAGTCCAGTACAAGACCAAAGTCAACTACCAATGGCCCAGGATGCAATGGATGATATTGGTGTTTTCTATGCTTGATAAACCTCTAAGTGTCCCACAACACCTGTTTCAGCTACCTTCATGGACATTGGAACAAATGGGTCTCTTCCACCCATTCCACTGGGGTAAGGCTTGGGGTTGACATCCTCCTATCTCACCAACAGGTTTTTGAGGTCTGTTGGTTATACCCTCAACCTAGTTAAGCCTGTCTGCCAAGATGGTTTATCAGGGCATGACTGCTGCACGGGTTACAGCTTCTTGGAGCCATAGGTGAGAGCTGAATGACAACTGGACACTGAAGTGCTCACCAAAGTGAGCAGCCCTGAAAAGGGCTTGTCACGTCCTCATGCAAGATGTGCTAGAGCTCCCTGAAGACCCCATAAAGCCTAAGAGAGAGTGAGGCTGATAATTTTGTGCAACTCTGCCTCACTAAAATCCAATTCACACGTCAGTTAAGGCATCACCCTCAAATGTCATGGGTTCTCTTTGAAAACAAAAGATAAACAACAACCACAAAAGTAGACTTTGGGGTTTTAGTTAATTACTCGTTGGTTGGTTGGTTGATTAGTTTATTGTGGTCCTTCATAATCAAGGAAGACCAAGATGATATTATGTCAGGGTGAAGGTACAGTGTGACTGACTGTGGCTGATTTGAAGTGAGAAGGCCCTAGTGCTGCTGGTCAGGCACAAATAGTCCGTATGAACTTGGAATGGAGATGTCTATAAATTTGTTTATCACATGTTTCTTTTGTGCTATTACAATTTTGCTTTGCTCACAGAGCACAATGCCTTCTTTGAAGTGTGAATATCATACCTTATCTTGCCATGTAATCTTCAGAAACTTCCCAAAACAAGTCAAATGGAAGTAATTCAATTTTCCTAGCATGATGCTAGTATAGTGTATAGGTTTTATAGGTACAACAATGAGGTCAACACAACAGCTCTGTAAGTCTTCAGTTTGGTAGGCAACACTTTCATTTGGAGCCTCCCAAACACTAAGCTAGCTCTAGCAATACATGCATCAATCTCATCATCTATATGGACATCCTTGGAAAACACACTGCCAAGGTAAGTGAACTTATCCACAGCATTCCATTTGCTGTAACCAGTGGTTCCACATATCGATGGTGTGGTGTTGTTTGGTGGAGAACCTCTGTTTTCTTGGTCTTTGGTCAGGCCAAAATTAGCACAAGTGGCACAGAACTGGTCCATACACAGTTGCATCTCAGCCTCAGAGGCTGCATTGGATGCACAATCATCTGCAAACAAAAAAGTCACACACCAATTCTCTCTCTACTTTAGTCTTGGTTTATAGTCTTTTCAAGTGAAATAATTTGCCATCAGTGTGTTAGTAGACATTGATGTTATTTTCTTCCTCTTTGAAGAAGTCTGACAACATCACTGAAAATATCATGCTAAAAATCGAGAGTAAGCACACAGCCCTGCTTCACTCCATTAATGACTGAGAAAGCATAAAAGCATTGCCCCATTATCGGAACTTATGCAAGCATGACATCACAGAACTTGCATAGAATATTAATGAACCTCTCCAGGCAACCAAATTTTGCCATGATTGTCCAAAAGCACTCATTATTGACAGAATCAAAGGTCTTGGCCATATCAGTGAATGTTGTACACAAACCTTTGTTCTGAACCTAATATTTCTACTGGAATTGTCAGGCAGCAAACACTCTATCAACCATTCCTTCACCCTTTCTGAGGTCAAAGTGACTCTCAGGTAGATGACCATCTTCCAGGTGAAGGATTAGCCTATTAAAGAGGACTCTTGTAAGAATCTTGCATACAACGACTAAGAGAGAGATCCCCCTATGATTGTCACAGGACAACCTATTTTCTTTGTCCTTTATGGAGATGAACAACAGAGGCATTCTTGAACTTCTGGGGGATAACCTCCTTTTGCCATATAACCTGGAAGATTTCAGTCAGTTTTTGTATGAGCAGAGGTTCCCCTACCTTGTAAACTTCTGTTGGAATAGAATCAATACCAGGCACAAGAGGAGTATACTGTCATTCAAAACCTCTTTTCCAGTTGTAAGTTTGGCTAGAGAGGAATTGACTTCAACCTGAAGTATATGATCAATAGCTTTAACATTGATTGCTGAGAGTCTGTTGAGAACATTATGGAAGTGTTTAACCAGTATATCTAGAATCATATCCTCATCACTCCTTATGGCTCCATCAGTGCTGAGTAGTTGAGATAGACTAGAGGTCTTTGGTTCATAAATAGACTTCAAGTGTCATAAAAGTGCTTATTACTATCAGTGTAAAACTGAATTTCATCTCTCTTCTTACTGACCTACAATATTGTATCTCTCTAAGCTTTGATTACACTTCACTTTTGACAAGGTGAAATGCTGAATTCCTAGAGACAGATGAACTATCTTGCTGGTAAACTCTTTAAAGTTCTCATTTTTCATTTAGTAACTTCTGAATTTTCCCATTATTTTCATCAAACCAATACATCACCTTCTTCATTCTCACTTCTTGTCTCTTCTGCTTATAATGACATAGTTGATTAAATGGCAATGTTTGCTGTGAGACTGTGTCCATTAAGTTTCATTGTATTCAGGCAAATTGAAGATAGTTTTGGGGATGAGCTCATGATATGCACAAGTCGTCGGTAATAAGTGACTAAAGCTGATGCTATTTCTGACTCTATTCCTCAGCAGGACTCCCTGCCATGTCTCATAATGTGTCTACTCTGGCATTAAAATCACCCAGAATTACAAGTTTGTCCTCTTTTGGCACATAGGTGATGCAGATCTCTGGTCGTAAAATTTTTCTTTGACCTCATCAGAGTTCATCATGGTGGGAGCATATATGCTTATGATGGTGGCATAGTACTTTCCCACAAATGGCAATCACATTGTCTTTAACCTGTTGTTCACCCCTTTGGTTAGGCATACAAAGTTGTTGACTAGATTAGATGTGAATTCAAAACTTACATAAGCTTCAAGGAGCACCCCATCACTGGGGCCACTCCAGAAAAAATGTTTGTCCAGCTCCAATGTCAGTAAGCTGGCCTTCATTTTGCAGCCTGGTTTCACTCAGGGTTCCTATTTGGATGTTATACCTGCTGATTTCTCTCACAATAAGAGCTGTTAGTCTTTTACATCTTCTGGATTTTGTGTTGCCCATAAGGGTGCACACATTCCATGTACCAACAGTGAGTATAATCTTTGCAAATGTATATATATATATATATATATATATATATATATATACATATATATATATACATATATATATACATATATATATACATATATATACATATATATATATATACACATACATATATATATATACATATATATAAAAGTACATATGTATGTATATATATATACACACACACTATATATATGTATTTATATATGTATATACGTATATATGTGTGTGTGTGTGTGTGTGTGTGTGTGTGTGTGTGTATTTGTGTTTGTGTGTGTTTCAACTACAATGTAAGATCTCCACTTGCTGCAGTAAGCATGCCAGGATTAGGTTGGTAAAGCAGCCAATTTTAGGGCACCTTTTCTAGACCCTTCCTCACGCCAGGAAGGGAGGAGTGTGGTCCTTAAAAAAAGACAGCAAAAGGGGCAACTAGGTTGTGCAACTGGGATAGTGCACTGGCCCTGCAGTCAGGAGGACCTGAGTTCAAATCCGGTCTCAGACCAGACACTTGACACTTACTAGCTGCATGACCCTGAGTAAGTCACTTAACCCCAATTGCCTCACACACACACACACAAAAAGACATCTCAGATACCCAGAAAGGCTGCTAAATCCCACTACTGCTTCGGTCCAGTGAGAAGATGGTTAACACTATGCCTTGGGCTACCTGTATACAGCATTGTGACTACAGCTCCCAGGGTATCCATACCTGCTGCTTTGTCATTTGCCTATTGCTAAAATACTTTGAGGTAATTAAAAGGTAAAATGGTACAAGTGATGTCTTTTGACTCATGCATAAATTGGGTTTTATTAAAGCAGAGCAGTATTAAGTCATCAGCCTCACTCTCTCTTCCTAGGTCATCAAAGTCGATGGTAGGACAAAAGTCAAGATGACTGAGGATGGCTCCAGATGCAGCAGATGACTTTGGCATCAAGCTCTAAGCATTCCAAAGCATCTGCTTCCATTTTCTTCATGGCCCCTTGAACAAATTGTTCACAGCTGCCTATCCTGCCAGGGAAGTCTTCACTTGCTTGAGATAGACATCCCCTAACTTACCAACAGGTCTGAGGCCTGTTAGTTACTTTAAACTTGGTTTAGCCCATCTGTTGAGAAGATTTTACTGCACATTCTACAGCTTCTCAGAGCCACAGGTGAGAATTGGATGACAGGTGGACACCAAAGGTAGAAAGCAGCCTTGAAAAGGGCTCAGAAACCCACACACCAGAGTTAATAGCATTCCAGTAACACCCTGTACGTCCCTAGTTAACTGCGATATCAACATAAATATATGTTACACGTTTGTTTGTTTTAATTTTATTAAATCTTTTTTAAATACTTTAAGACTCTATCATTTCATTGCTGGGAGTCCCTCCTCTACTGACATCATTTCCTAATTAGATTTTTAATTCTTTGAGGTCAAAGACTGTCTTTTGCCTTTATTTGCATCCCCAGTGCTTAGCACAGTACCTGGGGCATAGTAGACACTTTAGAAGTGTTTAATGACTGACTGACATAGATCATAACTACCTTATTAATAGAGTAAATAGTCTTTGGGAATTGTGACAATTATATTTGTCTGAATTCTAATCTTGCCTCAGACTGTTATTAGCTGTGTGATCTTTGGCAAGTAACTTAACCTCAATCAGTTTGTTTCCTCTTCTATAGAATGGGATAATTAATGCATCTGCCTCACAGGATTGTTGTGAGCATCAAATGAGATGGCATGTATAAAGTACCTAGCAAATTTTAAAGCCCAGCACAATAATTGTCTCAGTCTTGAAAGGATAGAAATATATCAGAGGGACATAAATTACAAAGTGACATTTAAAATGATTATTTGAATTACTAACAAGATCATTTTCACAGCTAAGTAGAGGAGAGACTGGAGGGAAGAGAAACTTGTGGTAGGCAAACCAGTCACAGCCTGGTTGCAACAACTAGGGGTCAGCAGAGAGGTTAGGGTTAGATAAAGTGTTCTTTGGCATAATAATAATAATTTAATTCATGGGAGTTTATTAAATCATCAAATGACAGAGTAGAGAGTGAGAAGAGAAGATCCAGGACAGAGACCTCTGAGATACCAATGTTTAGTGGATATGACCTTGATGAAGATCCATCAAAGGTGAGTGAGAAGCAATGGTCAGATAGGAGGATAACCAGAACTAGGTTTTACAAAAAAATAGGTTTTACAAAAACCTAGAGAGAAGACAGAATCAAGGAGAAGTGGGTGATTGTTAATGTCAAATGTGGTAGAGAAGTCAAGAAGAATGAGGATTTTAAAAAGGCCATTAGATTTGGCAATTAAGAGATCATTAATAATTTTGGACAAAGCAATTTTGTTTGTAATGTTAGAAGTCAGATAAAAGAGAATGAAGCAAGAGTGTGAGAAGAAAGGACTAAGAGGCATCTGTTATGGATAGCCTTGTCATGGAGTTTAGCCACTAAACAGAAGATATGGTATGGTAGTCAGGAGGAATGAGTGAATCAGGTAAGTATTTGGAATCCTGGGCGAGACATGAGCATCTTTTTAAACAGTAAGGAAACAGTTAGATAAAGAGATATTAAAGATGGAGAAGGGCAATGTGTTGGATAAAATGGAATGGAATTGGATCTCTTATGCTTGTAAAAAAGTTTTCATTGGTAAAGAGAAGGGTCACTTCATTATATAAATCACACATAGTTAGGATAAGCCTTTTGGATGCTAGATAAGCTTTGAAAATTGTACCTTCTTACATATGAAAATTGTGCTCTCATATATAACATATCAAATTGCTTACCATCTTGGGGGGAAATAAGGAAGGGAGGGAGGGAGAAAATCTGGAATTCAAATTTTTGTTAAAATTAAAGTTAAAAATTCCCTGCATGTAATTTGAAAAAAAATAAAAGATTACAAAAAATTTAGAAAAAAATAAATTGTGGTCCCTATGAGTCTCTCTCCCAAAGGCTTTGAAATTCCATTATTACATATTTAACTTACCAAAAAATAAATGGGACATAGGAAATCAGAATTTTAAAATTTTAAATATAAGCTTCTTTATCCTCCACCACACATTCCATATGTACATATGTATGTATGCAGTTATGTATGTATGTATATGTGTATGTTTGTGCATGTTTGCAATATTCAAACTATATTTTCTAACCCTGGTAAAGGTCTTGATAAAGGTAATTCATGATTCACTTAAAAATTAGACTTGGCCTCTTTTCATAGTATTCTAGGAATCTAAAAAAATTAAAGATGTGATGATTGGCATAAAAGTAATTACTGTTTGGCAAGCAAAAGCACATATACACACAATAACTAAAACACACTTTCAAAGCCAGAAGACAATAATCACACTTGAATAGAGGGCATACTAGATACTTTTACACAGGACAAGGAAGATCTCTAAAGGAAGTATTTATGTTTCAATGTCAGAATCACATTAGAGCATATTTCATGAATGTATTCATCCATGTATGGGCTCATTCCACAAACATTCACTTAGCACTTAGCTTAGCTTAAGCAATTAACTGAACTTCATTTGTTAAAGTGAATACAAAATCATCAGTGATATTTGGATTTTTTAGTTCTATGGACTACTCTAGAATTAGGGGATTTTTAAACTTAATTTATACACATACATGTTTATGTTTATATATATACACACATATATACATATACACACTCATATAGTATAAAGTATCTATATGTATATACATAGTATAAATTTATACACACCCTATATACATACACACACACACACACACACACACACACACACACACACACACACACATATATATATATATATATACACACACACACATACATATGTGTGCATAAATATATGTGCTTATCTGTGTGTTGTTACGCCTTTTAGAAACTGAGGTGGAGAAAATCTATATAAATTTACCACGGACATTACAATATCTTGGGAAGCCCAGTGGAAGGCTTTTATGAAGTTATCCCATAAATATAAGTCATAAGCCAAGAATATGTACCTCAAGAAAGAATGAGAGTAATGAATAATCGTCCTATAAAAATTTTGAGACTCCCAGCAAATTGTACTTTATTTTTTAGCTCCTTCCCCCTTGTACACACACACACACACACACACACACACACACACACACACACACACACACACAAACACCAGAATATTGAAAGGGCATTTTCAGTTTTATTACATTCAGTCTACTTTTTCAAACGAAGCTAGAGAAAGGCCAGAGGAAGAAATATTAGAGGCTGAGAACAGTTTAAAGACAAACGATAAAAAGAATGCATAGTAACTATCCTCCACATTATCATGAGACTACTTCCTTTCATGACCATAAGAATAGTAAGATATGCTTTCTTAACTACAAAAGGGAGGATCAGGTTCTATGTTTCTGTTAACATTTTAAATTAGATAAAACATCATGGGGGGGAGAATATACACACACTAATAAGGCAGACAATTTTATAACCTATCACTCTATGTTCCATTAATTTTTATCACTTCATTCTCTCAAACACCTCTGCACTCAGACAACCCCATTATTTTACATAAAGCAAACATAGTGGATGGAAAGAATACCTTATATTGCTTAAGGAATCATGACAATCAATTCATGATGACTCAGAGTTCTACAGACAATATTAAAGAACACTCAAAGGATGATTTAAAGGAACAACAGCAATAAATAGCTTTAGTGTTTGCATAACAATATGTAGATATAGATATATTGATATACATGTTCTTCTTTGATGTATATTCCCTGAAGCATCTTCTCCTTGGAAATGAGCTCATGAGAAATCATATGATTTCTCACAAAGATCTCTGAAATCTGACCCATCTCTCAATGAAAGAAACCCTAATCTTGAGGGAAGCAAGAGGCAAGCATTTTCATTTGCATATAAAGAGGCCCTCAGCTCAAACAAAGAAAAGACTTTTAAGTCTCTATGTAGACAAGCTGTACATCCGGGAGATGAGGAGGAGTTGGCTTTCTACTCATCAACACATCATCATCATCATCATCATCATCATCATCACTAACATTTATATAATGGTCATTCCTTAATCATTGCTTACTTAAATCTGCTGTACATAATCTCATACATGTAAATACATTTCTTATTTAACATTCTTATTTCTGCTCTCTTCTAAGTTACACAGGAAAATCTTACTCCCTCTCTTTTTCCATTTCTTTAGATTGTGTGTGAATTAAAAGAAAAAAGGAAACCAAAAAATAACTGCTGTAATAATGGCTTAGCGAGCCTACATGTAATGTCTGTGATGTGTGAATTGAGAAAAAGGAAAAAAAAAACCTATGATTTAAATGGAAATGGTCACAGCAAAGAATCAATGGCTGCATAAATCTTCAAAACCTTTATAAATTTTATAAAAATCTCCTGAAAAATATCCACAAAAGGTTCCATCACCTCTGTCATCCTTGATTATCTGAAATATTACCATTCAAGATAATCTCTTATAAAACAAACTCCTTATTTGGCTTAATTACTAAAATTCTAACAGTAGTTTTGGTTTTTTTTAATCACAAATATATATTATGTGTATGTGTTTATACATATGTATTATTTCTACCAAATTATATATTTGCAAAATATTTCATAGGCTGGATTGAGCCTTTAGCCACCATTTATAATATTATTTGGATGGATAAATGCATTCTGTGTTCTAAAGAAGGATGATTTTGTATTGTAATTCATTTGCAAATGTGGGACTTTTTAGATTCTGTTTATTGTTCTGACAGGCACTGCTTAAGACTGAAAAATCACATATTGAGATTACTCACTTTTAGCACTATTGTCTTTTGTTCAGTGGACCAAATTGGATGAATTTCAATAAGTTTGTGAATAATTTGAAATTTACAGCATATTACAACCATAGCTTTTACATAAAAATGTTGGAGAAGACACTGAACATACATTAAGCTTGGGCAGTGTTTAGAACAATTAGAAGAAGAAACCTGTTTTGCACTGCCTGCCTTAATGGTGCGTATGAACTAATTTTCTCAGTGGAAAGAATTCTAAAGTTTAGCTAGAGAAAAAGCAAAACAAAAGAAAACATTTTTATTATTTAATACTACAGAAGGCAGTGAATGAAATGCTCTACATATGCCTGTAAAGTATAGCTCTATACCTCATCCTCACCTTTTTTTGGCTCTCATCTACCATCAGCATGGAATAATAAATAGAATATTGGATTTGAAATCACAAGACCTAGGTTCAACTAAGTGGTACAGTGGATTAAGGGCCAGACCAGGAGTCAGGAAGACCTGAGTTCAAATTCGGCCTCAGACATTTACTATCAGTGTGGCCCTGGACAAGTCACTTACCTCTGTTTGCCTCAGTTTTTTCACCTGTAAAATAAGCTGGAGAAGAAAATAGAAAATAACTCTAGTATCTTTGGCAAGAAAACCCCAAATGGGATCAGAAACAGTTGGACAGAACTAAAAGGACTGAAAAACAACAAAAACAAGATTCTAATTCCAACTCTGTCATTATGGGACTGGTCAAGTTGCACAAACTATCGGGGTCTCAATTGCTCACCTGTCAAAGGAGATTGAATTTTATCTTCTCTCATATCTATATCTAGATCCTATAGACTACATATGCTGAGAGAAGTAAAAAAAAAAATCCAAGGAGAGAACTCTTTCATCAGAGGGAGGGAAATGTCATGGAAGACTTCATGTTCAGGTGGCATTTGGACATTGTTCCTTGAGGGGAGTGACTGATTTTTTTTTTCCTTAAGGTTATCACAAGTGCCTAGCACAATTACTTGAAGATTTTACTTAACTTGATTATAGCTCATATTTTTCCTCCATATTCTCCTATATCCTATCTCTTCAAGCCTTTTGGAAAGCATAGTAAACCTAATTTATGGAATCTTATTCTGTTGAGGGATGGAGGGACGCTAGAGTTGCAAGGATGATTTTTGTTAGTAATCACTATATCCTTCTGAACACAGAATGATGCATACTACTACTATAAGGATGGGCTTGAAAGTGGGGTTAAACAAATCAAAAGAACTTAAAAGCAGCAATATTTATGCGTAGACATCCAGGGATATTTCCATGGTTTCAAAAGTTAAAGTTGCACTCATTTTTTTTTAGGAAATCTCTATATATCCCACTTTTCATCAGGTGTGTAGCAGGCTTCTCCCCCTCTTTTAAACTCTCTAGTTAAGGAGAAAAGATTGAAACTAAAGCATTTCATCTTTCAGAAAAAAACAACAGCATAAAATCTGTAGTTTAGAAATTAATTATAATATGCTTATGCAAAAAATACCAAGAAGAATGAACTTTGTAAAAATATCCCAATTTTTTAAAAATGCCTTTGCTATGTCCCCCTTGGTTGATCAAGATCATGTGTAACTAGAAAAGAAACTGGATAGGTCATATAATAAAAATGAAAGATAAATAAATAGCCACAGTGTTTTACCAGTATCTAGTACTTAGAGGAAGATTTCTAACATGCAGAGTGTACATACATGTATGAAATCTCAATAATTCATCAAAGAATTTAAGTGTCTGAAATCACCACAATCATCTCTATTACTATTGTAGATTGGGTTAAGAAATTAGATATATAGGGGCAGCTAGGTGGCGCAGTGGATGGAGTACCATCCCTGAGGTCAGGAGGACCTGAGTTCAAATCTGGCCTCAGACCAAGCACTCTACACTTACTAGCTGTGTGACCCTGGGCAAGTCACTTAACTCCAATTGCCTAAAGAAAAAAAAGCCAAACAAATTAGCTATATGACACTGAATAGTCACTAAGCCTCTCAACTATTTACTTTCCTCACGTGTAAAATAAGAAAGTTGAACAAAATAATCTCTAGAGTTCAATATTCAATGAATATCTCCTATAAATAAGAGTCAAAGATATTTCTGATTTCCACTAATGCTTTTGAACACTGTAAAATATTAAGGGGAGAGCCAATGTCTTTATCATTTTATCTAATTTTAAGGAAACTTAAAATCTTTCAGTTTTTGTTTTTACAAAGATATTTTCAATTGATATATAAAATATTATAATGAGTATCCTTTCTGACAAATACATATTCCTGTGATTTATAAAGTATCAGGGTTTATTAAGATTCCTTTAATAACAATGTAGATAACAAATACAATAGTTTTATGTTTTATTTGTATATATGTAAAACGTACAATGTCGTATGCTCTCCCAGAGCCACCTACCTGTATCACCGTCTCAGGGTTCTAGAATACTGTTGAGTTAGGTTGTCTCTTTTCTGTACTGTTATTTACTGAAACCTGAACAGTCTATTTTAGGAGCTGATGACTAGCACCAAAGTTCCACTTAACTACCTCAAATCAATCAGTATTTTGAAAGGGATATTTACTTCAAAGTTGTTGTTATTGTCCTTCGTTCTTGAAGAGGACCATGACACAAGAAGGTGATGCCATGATTTGCAAGTGAATTGGATTTAAGTGAGGGAGGGCTATACAAAGTTACCAGCCTCACTTTTTCTGAGCCATCTGGGTCCAATGGCAAGGTATAGGTTATGATGACTGAAGATGGCTCTGGATGCAGTGGGAGACCATGGCCTTTTTAAGCTAAGATCTTTCCTAGGTCTCAAGTTGAATGAGGCAATGCCTATTTAGTGATTAAGACTAGGTAAGGAATGAGGCAAAGAATAGCCTCTTTCACCTAGTCAATATACATATATACTCACACATATACACACATACACACATATACATACACATACTTATACACACATATACATACATATACATGCATATACACATGCATATGCATACATACACATATACATATACATACACACACACACACACACACACACACACACACACACACACACATATGGTAGGATAAGACTATCAGGGTTTCTGGCCAAAACAAAGACAATTGTTATTTACATTCCCTCTGAGCAATCTGGACCAATCTGAGCAATCAATGACCCTGTGGAGCACTCTCCATTATACTACTAGCTCTCAGGCAAGAGTAGACTCAGCTTAGCTTAGTTGCTATATAGTATTATTCCTATCAAATTCATTGATATAGCATCACTGCTGGATGATTCCTTATTTCAGCTACTGACAGTTTAAGATTACAAATCTCACTTCTAGCACCTTGGGGGGGCATGGATGCTGCACTGACTACAAACCTAGAGTGTGTAAAGCTGGAGTGTATGGGGCACAGGAGTGGGGAGGGGAAATTATACTTCAAGAGCATTAATTCTGTATTGGAAAAATAAATTTACTCTGTAACAGCAGGATAACCTCCAAGCAGCTTGACCGCACAAAGTTATAGATTCCACTCCCTTTATAGGTTGCTATGTGCTAGGGAGTTAGAGTTTCCCCAAGAACTCTGAGGTGAACAAGTGACTGAAACTAACAGGACTTTTTGATTGCCTCTACAGTCAAAAAGTCTCCTCTTCTTCATTTGGTTTGCCAATTGAAACCAGTTACAGAATGTTCAGGCATGGCCTAAAGAATCTCCAAGGCACTTCTGCTCCTGAAAGGAAGAAGTAGGCTCCTCAACGTCACTGAGGGGGAAGACACCATTATAGGCCTAGTTGAACAGCAGCTAAACCTAATGGGTAGCCAGCCTATTCTTGAGTAACCTACTTGATTCAGCAGATAGGACCATACTGCTAGATACTTTACTTTATGAGCAAGAGGCAAGCCCAGTTTATTAACCTTCCTCAATTTTTAAGGTATTTTCATGAGGAAAAAGATATTACCCATAACATTTTCCAGCTCAACCACCATGCCTGTTACAGAGATGCCTGCCTGGTGGAGAGGCAGTGAAGATAAGCAATATAGTAGCACTTCTATCACCAATAACATGCCCCATAAGGAACTTCATGAGCATCAGTCAAAGGAAAAATGAACATTGAGGTTGAGCTGTTCAGAGTCATGTCTTGCTTTGGTTATTTTTTGTTCCCTACACCTGTGCTTCATAATTGTACTTTGTTCATTCCTACTCTTTCTCTACATATACTCTGTGTATATTCATGGGAGAGTTTTCCCCTAGTGTTGGAATAAGGCCTTGTAATTGTTCTTTTTGCTATGGTTTTTGAATGGGGTTTTTTTTTTGTGGGTTTTTTTGTTTTTATTTTTGTTTTGTTTTGCTTTTGCTAATAAAGTGATTCTAATGATTGATTGAAGCACACTGCTGGAGACTTTTGAGGTGATGGAAGGAAGATAGCCACCAACAAGTTTGCCCCTACAACCCAAAGCAGATGCCTCTCTAAGCATCCCACTAGCTAATGTGAAAGAAACGTTGGGGGAGTAAGCTCCAAGAGAAAGGTTATCTTTTGAGGCTTGTCTAAGATTTTGGAGTGTTACGCAAATTAAATAGAAATATGTCATATTTGACTACACAACCTATAACATTTGTCTTCTACATTTTACTTTGTGCATTCTCTAAACAAAACACATCCTTAGGTGTCATATGAAACTAACTTTAAACCTGCTGATACCAATTAGAGACCATGAAGTAGAAAAGGAGAAATAACAGAGGATTGATCTTTAAAATAAATGAACTTGTTTTCTCAAATTATTAAATCATATAAGGGATTGTTACAGATTAGTGTTTTGGCTGTTTGATCAGGAAAAATTTACAAAATTTATCAATTTATTGAGTAAAAACTAAAGAAGAAATCAAATTACTGTTAGTTGTTACTTAGCAAGTATTGTAGAAGATTTTATATTGATCACTTCCCTTCCTCCCTTCCTTCATTACTTCCTCCTTTTCTCCCTTCCTTAATTCTTTCCTTCATTCCTTCCTTTCTTTCCTCCCCTACTCACTTTCTTTCTCCTCTCCCTCTTCCTCCTTTCCTTCCTTGCTTCCTTGCCTTTCTTTCTGTCTTTCTTCCTGTCAAGATGTAGCCACCAAAGCAGTGAAAAAACATTATTTTGGAAATATCTGATTGAGAATGTGTGTTGTTGGGAAAGAGGGATGTGGTAGCTTTGAGAGCAAAGGTTTTGAGAGACAAAAGACCAGGATAAAAATTCCAGTGGGGTGGACAAGTCTTTTATACTCTCTGTGCCTCATTTTTCTTTCTTTTTTTTTAATAATTGATTTATTCATTTTTAGCTTTCAACATTCACTTCCACAAGATTTTTTGTTCCAAATTTTATCCCATCTCTAGTCTCTCCCCAGCCCAAGAGGGTGTGCATTCTAAATAACCCTTCCCCGAATCTGCCCTCCCTTCTGTCACCCCATCCTTCTCTTATCACCTTCCCCTTCTGTTTTCCTGTAAGGCAGGATAGATCTATACCCAATTGCCTGTATATCTTATTTCTCAGTTGCATGTAAAAACAATTTTTAATATTCGTTTTTAAAACTTTGAGCTCCAAATTTTCTCCTTTCCCCTCTCCCTACACACTCTCATTGAGAAGGCAAGCAATTCGATATAGGTTATACATATGTAGTCATGCAAAACACTTCCATAATAGTCATGTTGTGAAAGACTAACTATATTTCTCTCCATCCTATCCCACCCCCCTTTATTCTATTTTCTCCTTTGACTCTGTCCTTCCTTGAAAGTGTTTGCATCTGCTTACTCCCTCCCCAATCTGCCCTCCCTTCTATCATTCCTTCTCTCTTATGTGGTTCCCTCCTATTTTCCTGTAGGGTAAGATAGATTTCCAAACCCCGCTGAGTATGTACGTTATTCCCTCCTTAAGCCAAATCTAATGACAGCAATATTCACTCAGTCCCTCTCACTTCCCCCTCCTTATCCTCCACTGCAAAAGTTTTTTCTTGCCTCTCTAGATAATTTACCCCATATTACCTCTCCCTTTTTTCTTCTCCCAATACAATCTTCTCTCACATCTTAATTTTACTTTTTAGATATCATACCTTCATATTCAACTCATCCTGTGCCCTCTGTCTCTGTGTCTCTATCTCTCTCTGTCTCTATCTCTATTTCTGTCTCTGTCTCTGTCTCTTTCTCTGTCTCTCTGTCTGTGTGTGTGTGAGTGTGTGTGTGTGTGTGTGTGTGTGTGTGTGTGTGTGTGTGTATATATATACATACATATATATATATATATATATATTCCCTCCAAATACCCTAATACTGAGAAAGGTCTCATAATATCTTTTCATGTAGGAACGTAAACAGTTCAACTTTAATATGTCCCTTATGATTCCTCTTTCCTATTTACCTTTTCATACTTCTCTTGAATCTTGTATTTGAAAGTCAAATGTCTATTCAGCTCTAGTCTTTTCATCAAGAATGCTTGAAAATCCTCTATTTCATTGAATTTCCATCTATTCCTCTGAAGGATTATACTCAGTTTTGCTGCGTAAGTGATTCTTGGCTGTAATCCTGAATCCTTTGCCCTCCAGAATATCATATTCCAAGTTCTCCAATCCCTTAATGTAGAAACTGCCAAATGTTATGTTATTCTGATTGTATTTTCATAGTATTTGAATTGTTTCTTTCTGAATGCTTGCAATATTTTTTCCTTGACCTAGGAACTCTAGAATTTAGCTATCATATCCCTAAGAGTTTTCCTTTTGGGATCTCTTTCAGGAAGTGATTGTTGAATTCTTTCAATTTCTATTTTACCCTCATGCATACCTAGAATATCAAGACAGTTTTCCTTGATAATTTCTTGAAAGATGATGTCTAGGCTCTTTTTGTGATCATGGCCTTCAGGTAGTCCAATAATTTTTAAATGATCTCTCCTAAATCTATTTTCCAGGTCAGTTGTTTTTCCAATTAGATATTTCACATTGTCTTTTTTTTTCATTCTTTTGGTTTTGTTTTATCATTTCTTGATTTCTCATACAGACATTAGCTTCCATTTGCTCCATTCTAATTTTTAAGGGATAATTTTCTTCAGTGAACTTATGGACCTCCTTTTCCATTTGGCCAACTCTGCTTTTTAAGACATTCTTCTCCTCATTGGCTTTTTGGACCTCTTTTGCCATTTGGCTTGGTCTATTTTTTAAGGTGTTATTTTCTTCAGTATTTTTTTGGGTCTCCTTTAGCAAGCCCTTGACTCATTTTTCATGATTTGCTTGCATAGCTCTCATTTCTCTTCCAATTTTTTCCCTACTTCTCTTTTTGTTTTTCAAAATCCTTTTTGAGCTCTTCCATGGCCTGAGACCAATTCATATTTTTTCTTGGAGGCTTTGGATGTAGGAGCTTGGACTTTGTTGTCTTTTTCTAGTTGTATGTTTTAATCTTCTTTTAAACCAAAGTGAGATTCAATAGGCTGATATTTCCTGCTGTTTGTTCATGTTACCAGCCAATTACTTGACTTTTAAACTCTTTGTTAAGGTAGGACTCTGCTTCTGGTATAGAGGGTGTATTGTCAAAAACTTCAGGTGTTTTGTGCAGCTGTTTTCAGAGACACTTCTAGAGACCTATAAATTTTTAGTGTTTCCAAGGTAGTATGATCAAAGTAGAGATGTTTACTTTTTTCCTGGCCTATGCTCTGGTCTGTGAGTGACCACAAGCACTCTTTTCTGCTTTGGAATTGTAAGGAGGATTCTTTCCTCACTGCCGCACCAGTGCTCCTCCTCCTTGCCCTAGGACAGCCACCCAGGACTGTGAACCAGACCCAAGCAGAGACAAAGCAAGAGAATCTTGCCTTAGCACCAGCAAAGAGATCATTGCAATCCCACCCCATCAGCCACTCAATACCTCCACCATCTGTGGGCCAAGAGCTCCAGAAGCAGCCATTGCCCTGAGCCTATTCTAGGGCCAGGGCTGGATGGCACTCCTCTCCCAGCCCAGTGCAACAGGCCTTTCCCACCAACCATCCATACTATCTTGGGCTGGAAATGTGTTTCACTCTTTTTGTGAGTTCTGCTACTCTAGGATTAATTTATAGTCATTTTTACAAGTATTTGGAGGGGGTTGGGAACAGCTCAAGCAAGTTACTATTTTTGCTCCACCATCTTGGCTTAGACCCCTTGGACCCCATTTTTCACAAAAATAAAACAAGGTACTTAAACTAGATAATCTGTAAGATTCATTCAGGCTCCTATGATCTTTTTTTAAATTTACACATTTCTTTAAATATGTAGTATAAGTTAATTGCATAAACAAACTTACAAGAGGGTTAATAACTTAGTGTAACTGATTGTTTTCAAGCACCCTGAAACACTTTAGTGATAGATCCATTAATACTACCTAATTTAATTCCATTAGGAAATTGAAATCTTAATCTCATAAACTGAAAGGAACCTGAGAAGATAGCTAATCTTGAAACCAGATGTGAGCAGGGAGGAAATAGGGCAGTGAGAAAATGGTAAAGGTAGTAGGAAAGGACAAAGACAGGAAAGTTTCAGGCATATTTTTTTTTCAAATAAATCATTGTTTTCTCAAATACTCTCAAAAATTCAGGAAGGAGATTTTTAAAAAATAGTTGGCCTTCTCCCATTTGACTTTCACATCATTATTTGTAAAATTGTAATTGAAAATTGGAACTAACCATCTGAACTTCTAGAAAAATTTTTAAAAGTTCTGCAGTTTGGAAACTAATTATAATTTGTTTGGGCAAAACATTTATGTCAAAATAAATGAAGTTTTTAAATAGCCTGATTTCTTTTTTTTTAATGTCTTTGTTATATTTCACTTAGTGGATCAAATAATTACAGGTGTTTTTATTTCATTTTGTGTTTGTCCCATAATAAAGACAAAACAATCTATAGTAATTATCTAGCAAATTAGAATAGCAACAGCATTTAGAAGATTAATAAACTCTGAACAGCAACAACAGAGGTGCATTTTATAAGAAAATGACTCAGAACATAAAATATGTTATAAGGATTTATTAAAATTCTATATTTATATTTCTTTGAAATTCCATATGAAAAGGGAAATAATTAAAGTAAAATTACTTGGAAGATGCAACTTTTGATCATTATTAGATTTTAGTTTCTATTTCTCACTTTTTGTAGGGGAAGTTTAACTAGATATTTCTCAGCTGGATACCAAAGCAGGCAATTTGATATATGACATTAAATAATGTGGGCCTTGGTTTCTGAGGAATATCCAGGGCTTTTCCTGGAGCATGATTTGCTAAAGTGCCCTAGTTCCACATTCCAGGAAAAAGGAAGAATGATTTCATAGTGTTGCCAAGTCAGTTGAGTTTAGATTTATAAACTACAGCAGTGCACACTCTGCAGATAGTCTTGGAGCATTTGAAAATGTAAGATGTGTTTTGGCTCCACCGTCTCAGGGCCGGTTAGGCTACATCTCTCCCATAGGGCTCTAGGTACCCTGAGGGGGTGGGGGGAGTCTTAATTTTCTTCAGTGATATCAGTTTACCTGGACTGACTACATTTTCCTCATATATTAGGGGGCCAATAGTAAGTAGTTCAGTTCCATTTAACCTCTTATCGCCAGGTAGCTTTTACTAGGGGATTGTTACTTCAAAAATATTGCAAGAACAAATATACTAACAGTTCCCCCAATATTTCCAGGGCATACTGTCCCTCACTACCTCAGTCTCTGAGGGAATGGAAGCCCAAAATTTAGCTCAGTTTCTTCATAACATTGGTCCCACAAAGTTCATTTCTAGATGTGGCATGATTGCTAGATGATTTCTTCTGCAGAGTTGGGATACTAAAGGTGACTCCTGAATATCACTCCTCCACCTTGGGGCATTGAGGATAGGCAGGCAATGTTACCTCGCCTTCATTCTGACCCCTGGATTCCTGTATGTTGTTTTAAGCAAGTTGGAGAATTACTCCTTGAACCTACAATAGAGACAATTAAATTAAAAGTCTTGTTAGATCAATTTCTTGAGCATCAAATGGAGTTAGAGGGTTAAAACAACAACAATAAACCTTAAGGTCATTCACAAGTACTGCATGATCCCTCATCTTGAGCACCACAAGTTCCATCAGATAAGAATAAAGCAAAGAGAAGGCAAAGGCCAGCTCAGGTGACAATTCTGGCCATATAACCAATGGAAAAATCCTCCTCCCACACATGCTCCACAATCTCCCCAAGGCACTTTCCTTACTTGTCATCATGATAGGCTTAGAAGCCATTTACTCAGTATTCTTCACATGGAATGATCACATCTGCCTAGGAAGCTAAAGGGGTCTGTGCTTGTTCCTGAACCTCAATAATAAAGTGTACCTTGTGTCAAGAGAGTCAGTAGACTAGTATTTAGTCCAACTACTTCATTTTACAGATGAGAAAAATGAGACTTAAAAAGATAATGAGATATGTCCATTTACATAGTTAATGAGCATGATAGGACCTGGTTCTGCAACCAGGGAGGCTGGTTCTAGAACTACTGTTATTAAACTAGAGAAGCTGTTTCCAGAACTACTTTCTTTTTAATTCTACCATATATGTATTTTTTTTCCTTAAAGGAGTTGAGTAGAAACTCAGAGAGTAGTATGACATGTAGTTTTATACAGCTTTGTTTTTCTCTGGCAGAACTAGTTTAATTTATCAATTGATTTAGAACAATTAAAACCAAGAAAAAAATGGTTCTCCACCAACTAGCACTGCACTACCAATACATTGGAACCATCAATTAGAGCAAATGAGGAGATTTTGAATGCTGTGGATGATTTCACTTACTTTGGCAGCATATTTTCCAGGGATGTGCACATAGATGATGAGGTTGATGTACTCATTGCCAGAGTTAGCTCACTGTTTGGGAGACTCTGAAGGAAAGTGTTGGAGAGAAGAGGTATCAGACTGTCCACCAAACTGAAGGTCTACAGGGCTGTTGTACTAACCTCATTGCTGTATGCCTGTGAAAACTGGACAGCATACCAGTGCCACGTCAGGAAATAGAATTGTTTCCACTTGACTTGTCTTTGGACAATTCTGAAGATTACCTGGCAAAATAAGATATCAGACACTGAGGTCCCTTTTTAAAATGAACTGCGAACTCTGGTCACATGGTTACGAGGCTAAATATACATTTGCCTAAAAGACTACTTTATCGTCTCATATTGAGCTCATCTAGTCTCATATAGAGTTCATATTGTTCTGATCAGTCACAGTTGGACACACTGTGTCCCTGACATAGTGATCTCATTTTGGACCTCTTAAAGAAAGAAGAAAAACAACCAACCCGATTTAGAATTTAATGTTGAAAGGGACCCTATAACTTAAATATAATATTGGAAAGGACCTTATAACTTATCTTGCCTAATACCTTCATTTTATAAATTAGAAACAGTACCAGAAAGTCAAACAACTTAACCAAGATCACATATGTAAATAGTCACTGAGTCAAGAAATCATAGGACTCAAAGTTTCAAAACAACTTAGAGACTGTTTGGTCCAACCTCATAGCTTCACAGGTGAGGAAATGGAGGCTGTGAGAAGTTGCTAATTGATAATTAATAATAACTGACATTTATATTATGCTATAAAGTTTTTTAAGAGTACTTTGTATTTATTATCTCACTTGAGCTTCATAGCAACCCTGTGAAGTAGGTCATACAACTTTTATTATCCCATTTTTAAAGATGAGAACACTGAGGCTCAGAAATCTTAAGTGATTTGACCATGGTTTCATAGCTAATAAGTAGCAGAAGTGGGATTTTAGACACGGTTATTCTGACACAAGTCCATCCATTACACCATGCTACCTCAGCTCATATGGCTAATTGGCATCAGAACTATTTATTGACCTTTCCTTCGGAGGATAGGTCACTTGACTTTTCCATGCCTCAATTTCTTCATTTACAAAATTGAGAGTTGGACATCTAGATTGCCTTACAGCTCTAAATCTATGATCCTATGAATGCTGAGTGAATAACACTGAGCTTTTCACCTGCCAAGGAATCCAGGAGATTCATGAAGGTTAGAGAAATAGTACCCCTAAGGAGCACTTTCTAGGAATTGCCACTACAGTAAGGAGATGACATTGACATGAATCTACCCTGGCAGGAAGAGCCTCTGAGAGATGAATTAAGTTGCTACTGTCACCAGGGGGCTTACACCAAGGGAAAAAAGCTAGCCTGCACTAATAGAAATAGTTCTTGATAGTTGCTGAAGTTGACAGTATCATGAAGGCTGGCAGAAAAGGCAGATGAAGATAGGGCTTGTTTATAAAGGTGAATAAATATGCAGTTACTACAGCTGAGTCATAAGACTAGATCTTGAATGTCAATAGTTCAACAAGAGTCGAGTTAGTAGGGATCCTAGATCTAGGGCTGAAAGATACTGGAGAGGAAATCTAATGCAACCCTCCCTCCTAGGCATTTTACAAATGAAGAAACTAAGGACCAGGAAGATTAAATTACTTGCCAGGTAGCAAGTGTCAGAAGGAGGACTTGAATTCAGGTTCTTAGACTTCATACACATTGCTTTTTCCACTGCCTCCTACAAATATGCCATAGCAGGACATGCTTAATGCTGAACCGCCTTCAGTTGTCATGGGCTAAAGCTTTGAGAAGGCTAAGTATACAGGTGAGGGTTAAACCATTCCAGTTGTAAAGATTTAAAAGATTCCTGAGCAGGGAATACAGCCAAATAATTGAATATTTAGATCAATGAACTAGCAATTTGTTACATGTATTTCTATCTCTTTTATTCAAAGGCTTAGATTTGCCATGCCTTCTCTAATTTTGTCACTCTTGTAAATTTCTGGTACTTATGATGCATAATTATTATAGGACTAATTGAATGTGATTCAAATTATTCATTGTACTATTTCGTTTCAAAATGAATTACAGATGTTGATACAGCAGATACTTTCTATTAAGTTATCTAATTAATACAAAGGCATAATTGTGCTTCATGATTTGAAGGGCTATTGCTATCACCCATGAAGTTATTTCCCCATAGAACTACCCCCCTTTTTACAGATTGGATGCCCTCTTTAATGTGTTATTTTTTACCATATTTTCCTAAAAAATCTTCAAAGAATCTATTCATAACATGGGAAATATTCCTTTTGTTATTTTAGCATCAGTGTAGTAATTGAGCACACCATCTTTTGTCTCACATTCTCCATATATCCGTTCATTTATTCATTCTTTCCTTTATTTATTATTTGTTCATTCATTCAGCAAATATCTACCATATTTAGAATACTGCATCTGGGGAGTTATGTAATTTAGATAAGACATAGTCTCAGTCCCGATGGAACATACAGTCTTGGAGTGGGTATAAATACAAAAAAGAGTAATACAAAATACTACTCAATAAATTTGTTACAAGCAAAAATAAACGTGTTAGGATTCAAAAGAAATTGCTATGAGAGATCCAAGGGTAAAAAATAAGTATTACTAGCATTGGGGATCAAGGAATAGGCCATGTAGGAAGGGAATATTTTCACTTTGTGATTTCATCAGCTTCCTAGGATTTAATTACCACCTCAGTGCTAATAATTCTCAAATCTACCTATCCTGTCTCAAACTCTGCTCACCTCCAATCTCACATCTTCAACTGCCTTTCAGACATTTTGAACTGGGTGTCTAGTAGACTTCTTAAACTCAATATGTCCAAAATAGAACTCATTATCTTTCCATCTAAATACTCCTCCCTTCTTACGTTCCCTATTACTGCAGGGGGAAACACCATCATCACAGTCCCTCAGGCTCGCAACCTAGGACTCCTCACTATCTCTCATTCCTCATATAGATACTGTTGCTGAATTTCACCTTTGCAAAACCTCACAAATATGCTCCCTTCTTTTCCTTTCACGTTGTCACCACTCAAGTTCAGGCCCTCATTATCTCATGCCTGCGTTATTTCGATATCCTGCTGGTGGGTCTTACTCTCTCAATTCTTTCTCTGCTCCAATCCATCCTCTGTTCAGCTACTAAAATTATTTTTCTTAAATTATTTCACACACACACACACACACACACAGAGTCATATCACTAAATAAAGTCCAGTGATTCCCTGTCACCTCCAGGCACAACTACAAATTGCTCTATTTGGCATTCAAAGCCTTTTATACTCTAGCCCCCTCTTACCTCTCCAGTTTTACACCTTAACTCTCAACTACTTACTTTGATTCAGTGACACAGGCCTCCTTTCTGTTTCACAAACAAGTCATTCCATCTGTTGTCTCCAGGCATTTTCTCTTTCTCTTTTTCTCTTCTCATTTTCTCTTTCTGTCTTCTATACCTAAAATACTCTCCCTCCCCTGCAATGATTACTGATCTACCTGGCTTCCTGGCTTCCCAACTAAAATCTCTCCTTCAACAAGAAGTACTACCCAAACCCTCTTAATTTTAGTGCCTTTCTTCTTCTAATTATTTCATATTTATCCTGCATATTGCTTGATTTTTATATATCTGTTTGCATTGTATTCCCTATTATATTGTAAACTCCTTGAGGTGAGAGACTTATATTTTGCCTTATTTTTTTTTTGTCCCCATACTTAGCACAGTACTGGGCATGCAGTAGGTACTTAATAAATGTTTATTGATTGATTGAAGCAGAAAGACACATACACTTTTCAGTGGCACTCTTTTAGAATACACACTTATTTACAAACTATTATGGAGGAATAGAGAGCAAATTATGAACAATATTGTCCCCAAAAGAGGAAATAAAAATTGCAGATTTAAAAAAAAAAGGCCAGTTGATAGTTGTCCACGGAATAAAGGTATTGCAGATTATCCCAAAAGTATCTGGGAGCAGCATTCAATTTTAGATATGATATGATGTGAGTTCAGATCCCACCTTTAACTCAATAATGGCCATGTCAGTAGAGTCCCCTTTTTAGTGTCCCCAGGAAACTAAGTTGCAGAATACATGGCAATTTACTTTGCTAGAGGAAGTTCAATTACATGTGGCTCTAGATTCTTTGCTTTTTCCCCCTATTCGATTGAAGTGGCTTTTTGGCAACAAAAGGTAAATTGATTCACAGATGTAAAACTATTTTTGAAGGATTTTTTAAAAAATGTCTAACATGTTTCTTAGATATGCTTTATAAGATAACATCAAAATATTCTGATTTCAGCATAGAGGTTTACCTGTGGTTCATTTTTACATTTCTTTGAATATAAAAGAAAGACATGCCTGAGAATTTTCCTAGAAATACAGTTAATAGATTGCTATGGAGAACATCATAATCATTAGTGTGTCTATCATTTTCCATCTATTTTACCGATTTCTTAACATATAATCTGGAGGATTCAATATTACATTCAATTTGAGGAGGAAAAATGTTTTTAATAGGGAGCCAGCACACTGTGATGGAAAGAACCATGGCTCTGGACTCCCAAGAACGTGAGTTCAAATAGTGCCATTTGTGATTGTTTCCTTTGTACCCTTGGACAAATCATTTGATCTCTCTTTTTGATGACAGGGAAACTGAAGCCCAAAAAAGGAGAGAAGTTTTGAATAAGGTCACATAACTAGCAAACAGCAAAAATGAAATTCAAACCAAGGCCTTTTGACACCAAATCCAATTATCTTTCCATTCTACAGCACTGTCTCTGAAAGAAGGAACGTTTGCTTTGTAGAGATGGTGACACAGCAAGGATCTCACACCCAGAATTTTTTTTCCAAGACATAATTGCATTTTCTCTTTGTGTTTTCATGTACTTAATCCTCCTCTTAGTAATTATATTTAACATTTGTGTAACTTTTGTATAAGAGCGTGTGTGGAGTGTGGAGTGAAAAGTCCAAAGTATATTTTAGGGCAAGTTTAATTTACTTGGTTCATTGGCCACACTTGGAAGACCAGAGAATTTTACTGCATACCACCACCCACGGACCAGTCTTCAATTTCCTTTGCAAAATCCATAGTTCACAGAGTTTAACTAAGAAAAAAGTTTAAGTGTAAAGGAAACAAAATATCTTTAGAACTGATGGAAAATTTTAGAATCCATCAATGAGAACTCCTTCTCCAGAGATCAACAGCCTCAACTCATTGTGGTCATTCACAAGGAAGATCCCCCAGGAGGCTTTGCCTCTCATGGTTCACAGTTTGGGGAAAGCCTTTGCTCTCCCTAGCACCTCACTGAAATATCTTTCATGCCTCTTACCCTTCTCTACATCTCCCAACCGGTGATATCTTTTACGTCTCTGATTTCTCTCCCACCAAATATGTCTTCTATGTCACTCTGTCTGAAATTCTTTTAAAAGGGGGCAGAAGAGGAATGATATGTTATGAACAATACTAAACATTATTACAAGCAAATAATTTACTTCAAAGCTGTCATTCACAAAAATAAATAAATAAATTCAACATTTCGACCTCCCCAAATGTCACTTTCTGGTCCTTTCTTCCAAGTCTATATCAACCTTTTTTTGTTGTTGTTGTTCTTTCATTCCTATTAACCTTTCCAAAAACAATATTCTATTTCCTTCTTTTTAGTAGTTATTTTTAATGTTTATCTATCATTCAGCTGGAACTCACTATGGTCTATGGATAGTGAAATATGTGTCTGTATTCATTCCTTTCTAAATTATTAACCAATTTATCCAAGTAAATTTGTTAAATATTGAACCTTTTTCCTAGTTTGCATATTCTAAGAATTTATCAAATCCTAATCATTTGAATATATTTTAGATGTCTGGTTTCTCTATTACAACCTATTTATCAATTTCTCTATATTTTGCTCAGTATCTGATTGTTTGAAGGACTATTGCACAATATTATTTACAGTCAATCAGAAAACTTTTTATCCACCTTTTAAAAAGAAATCACTACCCATTTTTTCAAACCTATTATTTAAACAAAACCATTGTTATTTTATTGGTTTTACATTAAAAATGAAAAATTATTTGGGGATTATTTAAATTTTTACTGTTTTAATCTGGCCCAATAAAACACATTGAATGATTCTCCAGTTATTTTGGTCTCCCTTTATATCAGACAATATCATTTTCCAAGTTGATATTATGCAGATCATCTGCATTTCTAGTTGGGCTAATTCCAGGATATTTGATGACCTTTATTTTTATTATAAATGTCCTTATAAATGATATTTGTTATTCTTCATTGGTACTAAATAAGAATTTGGATGAGTTTTGTGGTTTAATTTTATGTTTTGTTACTAATAATTCTTTGTAGCTCCAAAGGGAGTTTGATCCCTTCATCCTTTTTCCAGGTAAAATAAGGGCCATTTATCTCAGTACAACAGAGGGGGTTATTTCAGAGTTTCCCTGACATAGCACCATTAATGTTCAAATGCTTACCAAAGCAGCATATTTCTATTCCAAACCTTTCCCCTTTGCTATCTATGTTAACACTCATGAAAAATTCATGAAGCCAAGAGTTCAGATTTTCCCTTCTTGTTTTAGAATACACCTTTATTATAGACTTCATTCAATGACTTCTTCATTGACTTTTAGAATAACTGAAAAAAATCACCAGAAAATAAGGTACATATCAGAGATTTTAATCGATAACTTTAAACATATCTCTAATGCTTTTTGTGATCACTCTGAGGGTTACAAGCTCCGCACTTAACAAATTATGATATAGTTCTTCTCATGATCAAGTAATGGCTAAGGCAGGAAAGTGACTGTTGGGCTTGGGGGCCAAGAGAAATAATCATTACAAGTGAAAACAAAAGAGTTTAGTGCTTTCCAGTTACATTATGCTTTCAGTTAAACTAGTATCTGAAAAATTTTATCCACAAAAAATAAAAATAAAAATACAGGTACAAAGAGATTTAACGATCCTTTTCATATTAGGATGCCTTTTCTAATTCCTGTTCCAGATGAAGAACACAATAAGAAGACAGAGCATTGGACTTGGATTTGGGAAGAACTGACTTCAAATCTTGCCTTAGAAACTTGTTATCTGTGTGACCCTGGAAAAGTCTCTTAAACTCTGTCAGCCTCAGTTCCCACATCCATAAAATAGGAATAATATCACCTACCTCACAGGATTTTATGATGATCAAATGATTTAATATGTAACATATTTTGCAAACCTGAAAGTGCTAAATGTATGTCTGTTGTCATTATTTCTTTCCTTTTGAATAAGATTACAAGCAATGGTGATTACTAGAAATCCAGACACCAAGAAGAAATGATTTGAAAATATTCAAGGAGATATAGAAAATGGAACAGGGCAACTGAGTGAAGAGGTATGTCTTCTGTTAGCTTCCTTTTTAAATTAATTATTCTTTGTAAATAACTGCTGAACTCTGTTTTCTATTATGTTAGAGAATTTCAAGTGCTATCATTACCACAGAAATTTCATCATCTCCAAACTAAGTACTCTTCCAGTCTTTGAATACAACACCACAGAAAGTCACCAATTTCCTGCCCAGTAGCTTTCAGGATGGTCCTCATATTGTGAAAAATTTCTTCACACTTATTTCATAATAGCGAAATAATATACCAGTACATTTAGTGGGACTAGCAACTATTCACCTCTAAAACTGTGCCCTCTCTAAGGTCTCAGAATCAATATTCCCAGAGCTCATATGGAATTGAAAGTCTTTACACAATGACACAAACAATTGTATTCCTATGGTGTAGATGTTTTCACTGATGTTGTTTTGCCTTAACTTTAAGAAAAACAAAAAAATAGGTAATTGAGGTCAGTATGTATAAGTTACAAACATAGAGATCTTGCTTTAGAAGCTCTTTTGTTTTCTTTCATGCTTATTCATAATAACTTTTTAAAGATAGCAACTTACTATAATGTGTTTAGACATTGAGTAACTTGAGTATCAATCTTGAGTATCAATGAATGACACTTCTCTCTCTCTCTTTAAAATAAAATAAGTATTTCTACTTTTGCTTTCTTTCATTTTCCTTTGTAGAAGGAAATTGAGACCTATAGATATTACCCTAAAATGCCTTTTCCACTTCATACACAATATCCTTCCATAATGATGGCCTATCATCAAACAATACATCACATAACTACATAGAGAAATCAGCTGCTTAGCATTTTACTCACAAGCTTGGTAATAACCAAGCAGAGCTGATTCTATGCGTCACATGCACAGTACTTAAACCATTTGAAACCAGGGACCATTTTATAGCTTTTCATTCTTGAAATGCCTCATGGAGTGCTTCACATATATAACAAGTAGTGGATAAAGATTTGTGGAATGAATGAGTGAATTGAATTCAGTATGTGTCCATTAAGAATCTATTGTATCCAGAGCACTTTTTCAGCATTGGAGGAATTTAGGTAATACATAATCTGTAAATGAATGAATTAATGAATGAATGAGTAAATGAGTGAATGAAACATGTTCAGCATCATGACACTTAATGTCTTACTATAAAACCCAGGCATTCAACAGACACTTGTTGAATTAAATTAAATTACCCAAAATGATCTTAGAATGGTGTTCTGTCCTGCTTAATTTAACTTTAAGGTTGAATGTTAATGAATTAGCAAGTACTTAATAGTGGCCTACTAGATCTCAAAAAGCCTGAACAGAGTGCTAGTTTTTCTTTTTCTAAAAATCTTTCTCCCATCAGAAAAATTGTATGATGCTATTTCCAAAAACACTGTTCTTAAAATTAATCCTCAAGTTAATAGTGCTCAACTGGTCTCAGTTGACCAAAGTTCTTTCTAATGTTCTGTATTTTGCTTCTATCCAATTTAATGTTGCTGCTGACATTTCTCTCACTTTTATGGTTTTTTGCACATGCTAAATTCAGAAAGGTTAAATACACAAAAAATAACATTTACTTTCACAGTTTTAGAAAAGAGATTCAATTACTTAAGATATGCAAGTACAAACCATATTAACTTAAAATAGAACAGTTAAGGTGAATTTCTGATGAAATAACACACATGACAGGGTAGCAGAATACTACAAAATTCAGATTTAAAATACATTCCAGTGAGGAAACCACAGAATACTGTTGTCTTTTACAATTATTACCCTCATAAAATTTGCCTCTGAATTTCTTCTAGGCTCTACAATTTCATTAGTAGAAGTGCTCCTTTCACCTTCATAGATAAAAATTACAATGTCTCTTTACTTTATTAGCCAGTCTTAGAGAGTTGCTGAGACTATATAAATTTAGCACTTGGATGCCAAACTTCTGGTAATTGTTGTCTTTGCACTTAGCCAGTCTGCTCCATACCCACCTTCAATGCTTTGCCTTTTTGAAAAATGTCTTACCAGAGCTTGCCTTCCAGGAACCAATTATCATGATGAGGGATCATAGCAGGACTTTAACAGATGATATGGGAAGAAACAGAGGGAAAGAAAAAAAGACTATCTCTCATTGTAACTCATATTTGGAAATGGAAAAAAAAGGCTTTAGTGCACACGTATAATAAATAATTAACTGAATATATTTCAGGACCATTGTCAGCAGTACTCCTCAACAATGTCTAGGAATTACTTTCATACATTCCAAATTTTGAAAAATGAGGCATTATTTAGGACATAAAGTACTTTGATTCTCAGTTCTTGCCTGTTTTGAACATGAAAGAATTCACAGGATTTCAAACTTCATGTTGAATGTTTATCAATGCAAGGCAACTAAGAAAATATTTTCAGACTTAATATCAATCAATCTATTAATTACCAAGTACTTATTAAGCCTTTACTAATCAAAGATATAAACACAAAAATGAACACATGATCTTGAAGAAGTTGATGTTCAATGAGGACAAACAATGTGAAAAATATAAATAGGTAAAAACAATACTCAAAATAAATATGAAATAATTTGGTGAGGTGAAAAGCATTGGCAGCTATACGGGGAATCAGGAAAGGCCTCATGTAGTAGGTTTGCTTGAATAAAGCTTTAAAGGAAACTTAAGATCCTTAATGGTGAAAGCCAGGTGCATTTCAGATATGGAGGATGCATGTAAAAGCATGGAGTGCAGATATGGAGTACAATGTATCAATAACAGCAAGAAGACAAATTGGAAGATATCATAGAATGTATGCAAGTAAATAAATATATAACAAAATAGAATGAGAGATTGTAGCTAGGTTGTAATGGGCTTTAAATGCTAAACAGAGATGTTTATAATTGATCTCAA
This sequence comes from Phascolarctos cinereus, assembly GCF_003287225.1. Classification (NCBI taxonomy): domain Eukaryota; kingdom Metazoa; phylum Chordata; class Mammalia; order Diprotodontia; family Phascolarctidae; genus Phascolarctos; species Phascolarctos cinereus. The sequence goes on along the minus strand of NW_027556180.1, from coordinate 135,850,670 downwards.
AAAATATTATGAAGTCATTGGAGATTGAGTAGTGCAGTGATATTGTCAGGACTCTTTTCAGGAAAAAATAAATTTAGATGCTACAGATTGAAAAGTAAGGTATATGCAAGGTTAAGGACCAGATCTGTGATGTTATTGAAACAGGGAATTCTGTGGTAAGAAAATTCTCTACCAATTTAAGAAACAGACTGGAATTGGTGGCTCCCTTGGCTCTGAGGATAGTTCTCTATCCACCATACACCATTGTTTCTGGTATGTTTCCAATGAAGGGCCAGAAAAGTGTCTAGCTAACAATACGGTTATTGTTTTCATCCATCTGTTTATTTAAGTCTAAACCTGAGATTTCATGAATGTTGGCAATTTGAGCTTGAACATTCTCTTGACCTATGGCACTGAAACATCAAATAACTTGCCCATGATCACATAGCTATTATCTGTCAGAAGCATGGCTTTAACTCAGTTCTTCTTGGCTCCAAGTCCAGTTCCCTATCCACTACAATGTTATTGCCTTTCTAAATAATAATAAAAAAAAGGTCAAACCAAAAACCAAACAAAACACCCACCAATAACACTGAAAAATTGTTCAGGGTGAGAGGAGAGATGATTCCTTAATACTTAATCTCATACTCATATTTTTACAAATATTTGGACCTGCGAAAATAGTTACATCAATTAGAAACTAAGGTTAACTTGATGTTCTTTCTTTTAGTTCCTAAAATTGAGTTTTGTTGAAAATCTTACTAGTACAAATAGATATTTCTTTCTTGATTTAGTAATAAATTACTTTTTACATTTGATTTGTTTCTTCATGAAAACTCCAATTTTATTCATTGTACTATTTTTAAAGTTTCTAAAGTGCTAATAGAATGCTGGGCATGGAGTCAGGGAGGCCTGTGTTCAAATTCAGCCTCAGACATTTACTAGCTGCATGACTCTGGACAAGTTAAACCTTTGTTTGTCTCAGTTTCCTCATCTACAAAATGAGGACAACACCAGGTTGTTGTGAGGCTCAACTAAGATAATAATTGTAAAGCACTTAGCACAATGCTTAGCACACAGTTAGTACTATATAAATCTTAGTGGTCGTTGTTGTTGTTGTTGTTGTTATGTTAATATATCAACTACATGGAAACAAACAGCCGAATTCCAATGAACGAAACTAGGGGCAGCTAGGTGGTACAGTGGATAGAACACCAGCCCTGGATTCAGGAGGACCTGAGTTAAAATCCAGCCCTAGACACATAACACTTACTAGCTGTGTGACCCTGGGCAAGTCATTTAACCCCATTACCTAGCCAAAAGAAAAAAATGAATGAAACTATCGTTAAACAAATTGTCTTAAACAGACACTTAAATCCTAATCATTCCATATTCACCAAGGATATGGGGATTTGATTTTAGTTATAATTCTTGTTTTCCTTTTATTTCTTCTCAACTTTCCCAACTCTAGGTCATTCTAAATTACTTACATAGATTATATTAGATTTCAGTTGTATAAAGTATTTTGGGTAACAATTAATATGAGTAAAAGTACTAGGTAGTTAGAAATAAACAACTTTATCCTGTAATTCTTAATATTATTTTAAGGTTTTGAAAGTGGTTTATTATTTCCAATAAAGAAGAACAGCAGGAGCCCAATAGTCTAGAGAGAAGATTTTATGACACGTCCATCTCCATCAGGCTCAAGAGACAATTGATTGAATAAAAGAATCTATTCATTTACTGCATTGAGAAAGCAACATTTTTTTAAATTGCAAAGGCTTTTCATTTTTAAGTGTGCAGGACATCTGTAATGCTTAAGATAACATCATTTACTCAGAGTAATGAATTACCTGGAGACATTTCTATGTTCACTTCCTACAGAGGATGATCATAGTGCATTCTTTGTAGGTTTTTTTTTTTATCAGTGTATTTGATTACTCACTAAAGATTCATCAACCCAGGCTAATAAAACATGTGTGTTATTTAAAAGGTAAATATATTTTGACTTGAACATTTGTGTTTTATAATACTAAGATAAGAGGTATTACATTAAGTAATAAATTATAGTATATATTCACTTTTGACACCTATTGTTTGAAACATTTCCCTAGAATAATCTGGACGAGTCAAGTAGATGTTGATTCACCCCAAGGCCATGACAAATGGCTGTGTGAAGACTGATAAGAAGATATGTGTGTGTGTGTATGTACACATGAATATACATGAATGTATATATTTGTGAGGTATATATGTACATGTGTGTGTATCAGTACTTTACATCCATAGAACCAATGAAATCAAACTACCAGTATGCTGAATTAATGTGAAACAGATGAAGGATGTAGCAGAGGTATGTGGTGTATGACTTACTTTGGCTATCTATAGATAAACTATGGAGGATTTACCATTACTACTACCACTGAAATCATGAATTCTGAAGGGATGATGAGTTCCAATCTTTATCAAGAGAAATAATACACACCCTGATGAAATATTGGATCCATTAATATATCAAAATGTGTAAAAATGATTGAAATATTATTGGATAATTCTAGTTATCACAGTAGATTAAAAAGCTTGATATTGAGTTAGAAAGATCTGATTGTAACTCAGATATTTACAAGCTATGTGACCATAGACCCATTAATTTAACTCTATCTGCTTCAATTTCTTCATCTTTAAAATGAGGGTAATAATATCACCTATTTCCCAGTGTTATTATGAGGGTAAAATGATATTTATAAAGTGTTTTGTAAACATTAAAGTGCTATGAACTTAAATGTTAGCTATTATAATTATGGAATGTTATGGTTTTCTTTTACAGTTTTATAATCTTTACTTGCCAAAGGTCCATTTCAACCTTTCTAAAATTATTCTCAACTCTAAAGATTAACATTAAAGTATTACTTATACATTTCCTTATCACATGGAAATAATCATAGTTTGTTAAAGGCTATGCCATTAAATGTCAAACTAACATGTCATTCAAAATGGAAACACTTCAAGAGTTTAGTGATAACCTGTGTTTTTGTTTTCTGAGGTTCAAACTTGCTAAGTTTGGACAGGTTTAGCCCAATTGTTCCATGCACAACAAGGAAACAAAGAAGGAAGGAAAAAAGGAAGGTAGGAAGACAAACACTAATACAGAAATAACTGAACTTAGTGTCTAGTTAGCAAGAATAAAGTAGGACACAACCATAATGAAAGTTTTCAAGAATTTACATCTATAAACCATGACAGTAATTACTTCTGCTCAGTTGAATATCTTTTTTTTAATTATTTCTTATATTATTTTTACTCAATAATTTTAATTTTACTATATGTTCTGTGTTGGTTGCTCAAATTGCTAGGGATCATTCCGCAAACAATCACTATCTAGTAGAATCTGAGAAGTGCAGGGAGAAAAATGACAGAGAGAACATCGAATCAGTGGAGGACAGATTAAAATACTAGTAAAGAGCAACCACCACTTGTTTGGTTCTCAGGACATAGGTAAGAAGTGAAGTGACATAATGATGTGAGACTATAAAAGAAGCAAAACAACTCTCTGGTAGGCTCTGGTGAAATCCTAATTACGGTTGGATAATTACTAGTACTATGCAGGACTCTAAGGGCAGGTTTTGCTCAGTCATGTATAATATTGTTTTCTACAGCCAATGACAATAATCTTACCAGTGTGTATCTCTTAAAAAACAAACAAACAAACAAATTTATTCAGGTTTCCACATTCAGTAGAATCAGCAGTCTGATGTAATCTGTAATATTGCAATATGTAACATTAGGCACTCCCAGGATGAAAATGTATGCTGGATAAATGTTTAAGTTTAATCTTTTTTTTAAAACATTTTCCCTATCATTTCCTTAAAGTCTAGATCATCAATAATTCTAGATAGACAGATAGAGCTTTGATTTGTAGGTTTGCCAGTAAATGTTCACACTGAAAATTTAATGAGTGGTTGTCTGGAGGGGGCTCTAGCACAACCATGGGTAGAATATAAATATCTAGATGGCAAAAAATGTTTGTTTTGTTTTGGTTTGTTTTGTTTCTCTTTGTAGCCTCAGTGCCTAGTATGTGCTCACAACAGGCACTTAATAAATATTTGCTGAAATATTAAGCCTTAAATGGCCATGTGTTTATGAAGGGAATTGATAACTACCCCCAGAGAAGATGCTATGTCAGATATTAAAGTGCCCACTTAATTTAGATGAGAGAAACAAATTAGAGAAATGAGAATTCTTGTAAAACATAAAAGGCCTTGCAATGTACAAAGCCTCTGATATACAAGGTTTACACACACAAATGACTTTGGAACTTCATATCTGATAAAGTACATATAGCTATGGATATGGATATGGACATACATATTTATATAAATCTGTATACATACATATATAAATATGTATTATCTATATATAATACATATTTATATAAATCTGTATACATACATATATAAATATGTATTATCTATATATATAATTTACATATAGAATATATATATATATATATATATATATATATAATTTGCACGCATAAGTCCACACACATCCATATTAATATATATCCATAATAATATAGGTGTGGTTGTAAAGCTAGAGCTAGAGGAAAGAGAGATACAGTTGCAACTATAAATACAGATAGAGTTAGAAATAGAGAAAAGAAAGATAAGATTTACGTACATTTACATAGTTTTATAAAACATGCGTACAGTCATTTATGTTAATCTGCTTATTCTGAAAATGTGAATTTGTTCCAAAGTGATTGATATGTTAGGGAAAAACTTGAGTATAACATGAATTTCACATTTCCTTATATGTGATTTTGTCAACAACAAACATCAAACTGCACTCAGCTGAAATGCCAACAAAATGGACATACAGAGAGAGAGAGAGAGAGACAGAGAAAGAAGAGAGAGAGAGAGAGAGAGAGAGAGAGACTCTTCAAACACCTACCTTACTTAGTTTATGGTCCGTGGTATCTATTGTGTGTGGTTGGATAATACCACTTTCCTATAACTCACAACCTACAACATGCTTCCCATACTCATTTTCATAAGCAAAGTCTTTTGCAAGTTGATGTGTCATATTCTGATTGAGCAGTCCCACCTCTTCCCAGAGTAGCTGCCCACAGGCTACCCTCATCCATATAAGCATCAACTTTGACAGCCTAGGATCTCATGGGAACAAGGTGACAGCCTTAGCAGCTGCGTTATGCCCATGACACTGCCTTTATTGTGGTATTTACGTATTTTTTTGTACCCATTAAAGACGTATAAAACGGTACTACCATTTTTGTTAGATTCCTATGTTATTTTTAAGCCACTGACAAAGTTTTTGAATGTTGTACCCCTAACTCCATTTTTCACATAATATCTATGGTTTTTATGGATTGCTTTTGTACAGGTTAGTGATTTTAGAAATACATAACACTTTTTTGTTTGTTTGTTTGTTTTTTGATGAGGCATTTGGGGTTAAATGACTTGCCCAGAGTCACACAGCTAGTAAGTGTTACATGTCTGAAGCCAGATTTGAACTCAGGTTCTCCTGACTCCAGGGCTGGTGCTCTATCCACTGTGCCACCTAGCTTCCCCCAGAAATACATAATACTTTATAGCAGAATTCACTATATTTGCATGTCCGCATGTATTTCACTACATTTTTTTCTTTTTGCAGTATATGTTATTTCTAATTATTCAATAAAATATTTCTAAATAGATTTTGGCATTTTATTAAATAAGAAATACAAAAATCTAGTTATGACATTTATTTTTCTTATAGAATATTCTTCATTTCTTAAGTATTTTAATATGTAATTCAAAAACCCAAATGGAATTTCTTTATCATCCACTGTAAGTGATGTATGAAATTTAATATAAAATATGCAGTATAAGGTAGTGAATTAATTCTGGGGAATTTCAGCTTGTATATTCAGCTCAGAATGAACACTCTCAAAGAAAATAGGTCTAATTTAACCTTTAATTCATTTTACCTGTAAAAAAAAAAATCAAATAATGCAGAAATCAGGGAAACATGACACAAAAGTTTATCTATTGGCAATTTCAGGCTTGACTTCCATGCCTTTCTACCTGCTGGGGGGGGGGAGGGCAGAAAGATTTGTAAACAGGTTTGTTGCAGATTCTAGGAACAACAGCATAAACAAAGAAAGGGTTTTACAGGTCAGAGGACCAAGAACCTCATTTCCTAAAATTTATTTTAATAACAAATTCTGGACACTGCTTCAGGTATAGATGTATTCAGGTTAATATCACTTTGTGGGAGTTGTCATTTGGGCAATTTTCAAAATAAGGTCTCTCAGGGTACTTGCCTCTTCCCCCTTCTATTTTTTTTTTACCTCATTCTTTTGTCCCCACCTCTGTAAATTATGTTCTCAAAGTCTTTACATTAGTGAGATATGTCACCAAAGACCTCTCTATTGGATTCATATTAGAATATTTCCCAGCAAATTAAGGTGCTACCAGTGATCTACATATATTAACCTCCACCAAGAAAAACAATACCAGGGCAAATAGAGTAAAAATATGCTAACTATTGTTGGACATTACAAAGAAATGTTTCCTAAGCAAAACATAAAAGAAATCATCTGTAGTTATATTTTAGGTGAGGTAAAATTTCCCATGAAAATATGTGTAAAAGACAAAATTTAAAGCATATTTGCAATAAGTATAGAAAAATATATTCTTATGCCTCTTAATGGATATGAATTTTAAAAATGTGTTTGCTCATTTTTTAACATAATTAAAACAGATGGTACACAAATAGCTTACAATATAGGTATTATTACATGTCAGGTATTTGAGAACATGAAGTATATGTTATTCAGTTTTGATTCACACAAGTGCCATCTGAGTGCCTTGTGTAACTGGCCATTCTAATCCGAGGACAGAAGGATAGGGTAGTTTGGAGTCAAGTTCCAAACACCAATCTCATCCAGATAACAATCCATGGACAAGCAATAGGAAGGAACATCTAGATTGGGCTAAGCTGAGTGGTTCAACAGTTCCAGTTGGTAGCCAAATTGTTAGAGAAGATTGAAATGATGAACCATGGAATTCTTAAGATACTCATGCTATATTGTAAGTAAATGGCTGATTAGTTTTCTTACTCTATGCAATTATTTAATAAGTATCACCTATCACTGACATGTTAATAAATTTCTACTAAAGAAATAATATCATTTTAGCTCTTTTAATTGGGAATTTATAAACATTTATTCTGCACTACTCACAAAACATTAACTGATGCATGTTTTTAATTAATTGGGCTGGTTGTTTTCTATTTATTTCCTGAATCACAGAGATAATATTTATCTTTTTAGGAGACATAATATTAAAACTACATACTCTGGAACCCTAACATGTGAAAAGTGAATTTCATGTGATAATTCTCAGGGGAATAAAAGAATATTTTTAGGATTTTGAGAAATGACATTAATTACACATCTGATTAATGGACTGATGTCAAACTAAAAAGAAGTCTCTGGTAATTTGCCTAGAGCCGAGAGCTAGATCTTGTCCTGTTCAATATTTTTATCAGTGAGTTGGATGAAGGCATAAATTACAGACTTATCAAATTGGCAAGTAACACAAGCTGGGAGAGAGAGTTAATTCACTGGAGTAAAGAAACAGTATCCAAAATTACCCACAAAAGATTTGAAAAATAGTATGAATCACTGGGCATAGTAGTATATACCTGTAGAACCTGCAGCCAGGGAGGCTGAGTTTGATGGATAACTAGAATTCAGGAGTACTGAGATGTAGTGAGGCTATAGCTGAGGGTGTCCTCATTCAATCTGGCACCTATGTGTCTAGGTTCTGGGAGTGGGACACAAAACAAAGGAGGTGGGGTGAGAATGGCTCAGGCTGAAAAAAAATTGCAGGATAAACCTGCCATTTTGATCAGAAAGTATTGGGTTCAGGTCTGTATGTGGCCATTTCATTTCCAGTCTGAGATATGGAGAGTAAGAAGGAAGAAAGGAAGAAGAGAGAAGCAAAGAAACAAAAAAAGTAAAGCAACAAAGAGAAATTAAGAACTTGTTATAGTAATTAAGTCTCTGAATTTACATGAATTGGGGTTTTGACAAATAGCCATATCATATAAGATGGTATCACCCACACAGAAGTCACTTGGTGCTTCTACTTCTAGTAAACACCAAATGGTGGATGATACCAGTGCTGCAGGAGGAGCAGGAGGCCCCAGGGGCTCCAAAGTTGGAGGCTGAGGTGGCTTTGGAGGCGGCTTTGGCAGTGGGGGCCAAGGTCGAGGTTGGGGCTGGGGTCGAGGCCTCGGCCGCAGGGCTGGGGGAGGAAAGGCCAAAGACAAGGAGAGGGTTCCTGTCACTAAGCTGGACCGGCTAGTCAAGGACATGAAGATCAAGTCTTTGGAAGAGATCTATCTTTTCTCCCTTCCTATCAAAGAGTCTGAGATCATAGATTTCTTCCTGGGATCTTCATTGAAAGATGAGGTTCTGAAAATCGTGCCTGTTCAGAAACAAACTAGAGCTGGACAACATACCAGATTCAAGGCTTTTGTGGCCATCGGTGATTACAATGGACATGTTGGCCTGGGTGTCAAGTGCTCCAAGGAACTGGCCACAGCTATTCATGGTTCTATCATTCTGGCCAAGCCGTCCATCGTTCCTGGGAGACATAGCTACTGGGGGAACAAGATTGGCAAGCCTCACACAGTGCCCTGCAAGGGCACTGGGTGATGTGGATTAGTTCTGGTGTGACTGATTCCCACCGCTAGAGGTACTGGCATCATCTCAGCTTCTCTGCCTAAGAAGTTCCTGAGGATGGCTGGAATTGATGACTGCTACACATCTGCAAGACGCTGTACTGCCACTCTGGGCAGCTTTGCTAAAGCTACCTTTGATGCCATCTCCAAAACATGCAGCTATCTAACCCCAGACCTGTAGAAGACTGTGTTCACTAAGTCTCCCTACCAGGAATTCACCAACCATCCTGTGAGGACTCACACTTGAGTGTCTGTCCAGAGGACCCAGGCAGCTGCTGTGGCAACCACATGGATGTTTTTTATAAACAAATAAATTGAACTATGCCTGCTAAAAAAAAAAGCCACTTGGCACCATGTTTCTGGGAGACTGGAGGACTGGTGCATAGACAGACATTCTGTGTTGTTATGCAATGTACTTGATAGTAGCCTTTTTCATTTGACTGCATATCCAAAACTGTATGCATCTTTAAATCTGCCTGACCAAAACAAAAAAGAAAAAAAAAGAGGAGGGGGAGGTGGGCTTTTCATGCATTCTATCTGAAGGTAAAGTGCAACTTCACTTCACTCCAGGTAGTAAGAGGGGGAGGGCCTAAGGGCCACCTCCTCATCTCCCCTTCCTACCATGTGTCTCACAGAAACAGGCCTGGGGTTTTGGTCTTTACCCTCATTTTTATTTTTTTCTGGTTGTAAGTACAGGGAGTGGAGTCTTCAGGGAGCGGAGTCTTCAGGGAGCTCAAGCCACAGGGAGCTGGGGGTCCTGGAATCAAGGTTAGTTGTTGTAGCTAGCCCAGGATTAAAGCCTCATATAGCAAAGGTCTGGGACACTAATCCAGAAAGTCAGATCTTGAAATTGATAGGACTAATGATCTGCAGGAAATAAGCTAAGGAATGGATCCTAATTCTACTCCTATTTCCAGAGACTGAAACAGTGATGGTGGCAGGGTAGGGAAAGGAATTAGTGTTTATGTCCCCAGTGTGTTGGAAGAAATATTAGAATATTTATTAATGTTATATCTTTGAAGGAAATATGCCTTTGTAAAAGATTATCCAATGTTAAGTAGTTAAATAGAATTGTATCACTAATCACTGAGCTCCTAAAATGGAGAACTTAATCTGTAGGGGCTCAAAGTAATTGGCAGAGGAGAGACATTCACAACTATACTCAGATTACTGGATATGGTATTGTAACAGACCTGGCCCTGACAGAATTGGGCCAGAGTCAACTGATTTTATACAAGCATCATGTTATTTTTTGAGGATTCAAAATTCATTTAAAAGAACACTTTAAAATCTAACTTTGAAAAATTAACTAATGTGATGTTGATACAAGAATAGCTAGCAACATCTATAATTACATGGACTTTCTAGTATTCATCTTTGGTTTAGACAGCTTCTGATTCTTTTTTTTTTTTTGAAACTCAAGTATAGAAATCTCCTCTCCTCCTTAATGACCATAAATAATATATAACTGACCCTTGACTATTTAATGAAGAAGACAGGTAGCTGGATGATCAACTCAAGGGCTACTTCTGATTGTAAAAATGTATATATATGCATATATAGAAAAGATATGTAGATAAACACATATATAGACATATTACTATTTGCCTATATGTATTATGTATATCATGTAATAAAATTTTAATCATTCAATAATGGTTTTTATGACTGGTTAACTGGTTAACAAAACAAAACTGGTTAACAAAAACTTTCAGATGGTGATTTTTAGAGTATCAATAAGCTTGAGCTAACATCTTTTTCTAATTCAGTGCATGTTCCCTCAGAATAAACTTAGCTAATATATTATTCCTTCATTTCTCTTAAAGATAAGCTTGTCTACATTACCTAATTTCTCATCATTGTCTCTATTGTTATTTTCTACTCTTTTCATTTGTTTGCCTTTCAGCCTGTAGGCTTTTTACCCTTTTTGTTATCAGTACCAACATTTTCAGGATTACTATCCACCATATTATCTGATTCATCATTCAGCTTGCTCCCTATTATCAGGCAAGGCATTATTAGTTTCATTGTTCTGTTTCTCCTGGCTTACATATTTAATAGGATCAGATAACTCTCCTCTTTTTTTTTTCTTTTCCTGCTCCAAATGAGACTCCACAATGCCCTTCTTTAGGAAAAATTTTGCTACTAAATAATTTTTTTCATTAGTTTTTAAACTATTAAAAAAAAACTTTAAAATATATACATACATGTATATATACGTACAGGAATTTTTATTTTGTGTCTAGATACTTGGCGCCATAAATACTGACCACCTACTAATAGAATATTAAAATTAGGATAACATTCATATTTCATCTTATTAAATGACATTTGTACAATAGGGCAAATCTCACTAGGTGTACAGACAACCCTTTATGCATAACAATCCTCAGTTAAATAAAACAAGTATTTTAGAACTGTAAAATTTTGATTAGCCCAAAATATTTTTTCTCATTTCAATTCATTTGGATATCTCTTGCTTAGCCACTCTTGTCAATAAAATATTTTTCAGCTAACATACATTAACCTTCTAGTCATTTGAAATGGGGGGCATAATATATCATAGTTCACCCACTTGGCAGTAGGAAGGAAAGTGAGACTCAACAAATCATGTCAAGTAGATTGAGAAGGCAGACTTCTATTTTTTAAATGGTACACAGCTCCTTTGATTAAAAACTGACTTGTTCAAGAAAAAAGAAGGGACATTTCCACTGACCTTCAGATCTAGGAGAGATTAGAATGTATAACACAGATTTGCCTGATTTTCAAGAGGGCAGAACTACCCTAACACTAAATCTGTGCATGTGACTTAATGACCAAAATTGTTGACTGGACTTAAAATCACAAGTCTTCTGAGTTTTGTTTTCTATCTTGATGTTTTTCTTTATAATTAATTAGGAAAGCAGAAGCTTTGGAGCTCTGCTCTTTCTCCTTCTTCCTGGAAAACAAAATAGGAGACACTTTCCTTTCACTCTGGCCTAGATTCAAGGAAATACTTCTAGAGGTTAGAGAGATGACCAATCTTTCTTATTAATACTATGTAAATGGGTGGTTATATCTCATAAGTCTTGAGAGGGGTATGGAAAGACCAACACATAACTTATATATCAAAGTAGGGTTTACTAAAGAATACAGTATAGTTGGCTAAGTTATAAAATGAATGTGCTGAAATGTGACTGCCCAGGACATTCTTTTGAAGTCTTTGAATTCATGCTTTATCAATTCCCATCACTGTTGAAGGTGGGCAACAAAGTTTTTTTCAGGACTTCTTTTGACAGATTGCTTTTCAGCAGCAGGTGCATCTTTGGCAGAGTACAGTTTGAAGCTAAGCTGCTGTGGATCATTTATCACTTATCAGCCAAGTTTTGCTTCCTGATTAGTCTTAGCGGTTTGGGAACACTCATCAGGCAGGCTACCCATGGCTGGGCCCTTTCTGAAGACATTTCCAAAATGCCAATTAGTCTTTCTGACAACTTATCTTTGGCACACATTTGAGATCCTCACCAACCTCAAATAGCAGTTCTACATGGAGGAGAGGATTTTAATGGACAGTTTCTCAGAATTAGTCTAAGGATGATATACCTTTAAAAATCTTTGTATGCCATTGATATCTCAATGCTTGAGGTCTATCCTATTCAGCTAATAATAATTATCCTGAGAACAATCTTGAAAGAAGGTGCCATTGTCTGAATTAGGAAGTTAAGACGCTCAGCATCTTGAAAAATGAAATTACAAAAAAAAAATTAGCATGAAAGAAATGAAGCAATGAAAATAATTATATTTTTGCAAGCAAAAAGAATTATAACTATCTATCCTTAATGCAAATATTTCTTCACCTTAGGAAAGAGTTTCCCAAAATTATAGTTAAACTTGCAATTTCAATGAATAAATGGATTCATTGCAAGAGCTTACCACATTACTTAGTCGTATCTATGTTGAAAGAAATTAATGAATAAGTAACATCTTGAACCATACAGTGGGTTATAATAGTTGAATCATGGAGTCACAGCAGTCATACAGGTAAAGGAGAAGACCACATAGAACATAATTTATCTCTCTCTCCTGAGAGCTAAGGAGCTCCATTTTCTTAGTTCTTTTCTAATGGGTGTTACAGGCAGCTAGATGGCACAGTGGAGAGAATGCTGGGCCTGGAGTCAGGAAGATTTATCTGTCCAAGCCCAAATTTGAGCTTCAGGCACTTAGTAGCTGTATGACCCTGGGCAAGTTACTTAACCCTGTTTGGCTCAATTTCCTCATTTGTAAAATTAGCTGGAAAGGACATGACAAACTACTCTAGTACCTTTGCCAAGAAAACTCCAAAAAGGATCAGGAAAGGCCAGATATGACTTGAAATGACTGAACAACAACAAAAATGAGTAGAACAGCAACACTGCATTTCTCTCCACTGTTCATGTCTATTGGCTCCATTTAAAGCTTTGTCTCAGATGGACATTCATTGGTAACACATTCCTGTCCTCTTTTCAGATATACCTTCATGTCTCATATTTTTAGGGCTTCTGGTAAGAATCACCAGATTCATTGTTAGCTAGTGCCTCAGAATATGTCAAGAGATTTGGTCTTAAAGAGATATGGAGTTAAGAAATCTTGTTAATATGCTGTTCTTCTCCAAGTAATTTGAGGAAGTTAAAATCTGACCCACTGACACTCACACAGAAGACTTCATTCTGCTGGAGTTGCTCAGACAAATGTTTTTAAACTAAAGTAAAAAGCAATGGTCAAATCAAGGGTAGGCATTATTCCCTAGTTAAAATAGTGGAATGTCTGATATTCACAAGATAATGACTATAGCATGTCAGGTCTAATTATTTCAGTCATCATAAAGTTGATATAAAACACAGTGACTTGAAACTAATCATTATTGCAATTGCCTACTCTCACTCCTATTCATCACAAAACTGTTGATTTGTTGATTGATTTTTGTATTCACATTTAACCATGGACTTATTCCCTACCAAAACATTTGTTCCCAATTGCAGTGGGAATTTGAGTTGGTTCCTAGGATTACTCTGGCCTATCTTTTGTCCTATTTTTGGACTTCTGCCCAACTGGTGTTTTGCAGAACTGGTGTTTTGAATTATAAAATGATTGGGCTAAAAATAAGAAAGGGATCAAGTCCCTCTCTTCCTGCCCTCCTAACCCCCAGCTTGAACTTTCTCTAGATTATTAACTCCAGTTCCTGATTTCAGAAGGGGAGTGCATTTTTATTCTAGTAATATATGGTTTTTAAACATTAAATATTAAATTGATTTTAATAGGATTTTAAAGTTTATAAGTGACTATATTAAACAAGCAAAACTTTGAACATACTAGACTAGGACAAATTTAGCCCTAGTCCACAGTGTCAACGATGGACACAGACTAGGATGCTATGAGTAAAAAGACTCTGAACATTTTCTTTGTTCTGCCATTGCCTCAGCATGATCTTCGGGAAAATCATTTCATTTCTCTGGGTCTCAATTTCCTCACATATGTAACAATGACTGCTTTGGCTCACATTGCTTGAAAGCCAGTGTGTTATTTTTCACCTTTCCCCTAGGATTCTCCAGTTCCCTTAAGGGAATTTGGAGAGTGTCCAGTCTTCCTGCCACGTGCTTCAAATTCTGTTGATGGTGTTCCCCTATTTGTAAAAGCCCCTTGTACCTCAGTTTCATGTAGTCACTTTATAGTCAGATTAGCTTTTAAAAAGGGATACTTATTCAAAGGTATAGCAACAATAAACATAAGCATTCCATTCCCCCCTCCTGATCCCCAACACTGGGTGGCTTAATTTCCCCCTCTACCATCTCAATATCTGGGGAGATAAAGGGGTATTATTTTCATTTGTTTGTTTGTTTTTTTTGGTTTAGGCAGTGGGGTTAAGTGACTTGCCCAGGGTCACACAGCTAGTGAGTGTTATGTGTCTGAGGTCGAATTTGAACTCAGGTCCTCCTGAATCCAGGGCCGGTACTCTATGCACTGTGCCACCTAGCTGCCCCTAAATGGGTATTATTTTCACAACTTAGCTCAATTTCTATATGAGTCCCAAGGAATTACAGTTCCAAAATCCTCTTTGGGTTCAAGTCCCAAGCACCCTGGCTTCTCAGATAAATTTCCACAACTGGCCTGAAATCCTGCCTCCATAGCTTGAATCCAGTTTGGTGGGGATTCCATCAGCTTCATCTAGGACTGAAAAGACAAAAAAAAAAAAAGACCAGAATAAATCCCACATCCTTTTCTTGAGGCCAAAGAACCTAAAAGAGGGGGAAGATAGTCTTCTCACCCCAAAAAGAATTTGGGTCCCATTTCTCTATGACTCCAGAAAACCCTTAAACTTTCTTTGAAAAGAAGTCTCAAATGGTTGTCTGAGGCTATAATCCACTCAAAAGGCCTTTTGTTATCTCTTATTCTCATTCCTATCAACTGGCCTTATCACCTAGGCCCTATCTCTCTTTGAAACCCTGATGAAGCTTGGTGTATTTCCCAACTTTGATCTTATCCAGACCCCATTCAACTTCCTCTTTCCCTATCTTCCAGTTCTTTGTTACCCTCATAGAGCCTAGCCCTCCATTGTCTGTTCCTGGATGACCCCATTCAACCTCCCAGACACTCCCATTGGGATTCTCCCTAAACTTCTCCAGTCACCCCAAATTACTTGGCTGTATATAAGATCCATCCTGGCCCCCATTTAAACAATGAGATTTCCTCATACCCACTCATCCTTAGTAGTGTCACTAATGTTCAGATTCCTTAAGAGTCTGGCTTATATGGTTCATCTCTAATAAAATCCTGACTTTGAAAGAAGACTTGAGTCAAATTCATTTGGGCAGGATGTGCATGTCATGATTTTGGGGTCTCAGCACTCCTAACATCTACATCTCAATACTCTCTATCACTTGGTTCAGTTCATGATGCCCATGTTGTGGGTGAATAGGAGCTTTATGCCCTTTGGATGCAGTTGGACATAGTGAGAAAGACTGTTCCAGGTGGGTAGTCTTAAAGACATAATCTCTTCTGGCTACACAAACTATAAAAAGAGGCAATTCCCATCCAAGTAGTAGTGGAATGCAAAATGTCTTCCCTGGGAATCTAGTCCCTAGTTTCTCCTGAGAGGATACTTTCATGTTAGGTGATTTGGGCATATGCAAAGTAAAGCCCCAAGACATATATTGTCAACCTTCTCAGAGTTTGTTCTAAGAAAAGACAAACCAAATTAGGTTGTGTCCATGTTTTTTAATTTCTCTCAAGCTGGCAACACACATGCATTGCATGGAAGTTGCACCCCAGAACTAGGCCCCCCTAAGGGAGCCAGTCCAGAATGGACTCAATTTGGGGGTTGAGGTGCCCAGTTTATATACCTTTTCGACAGGCGCATGATATCACCCCATTATCGTTTACCTCCCAACAGAGGAAATACTTTCTGTATCTTTGATTAAATCAGTGCAGGCTTGGGTTAGGGTATGACCAGGACAAGAAGACTCAACTCAATCTTACTATAAGTAACGTCCTTCTGAAGAAGTAACTGAACTTTGGAAGAAGCAGGTGGGAATCTCTGAGTCTCCAAGATAACGATTACTATTAAAAACTATTTTTCACAATATAAAATGAAGGTTTGGGACTACTGGGTAGACCTATCAAGTTCTTTTTTTTTCTTTTTTTGTTTCCTTATATATTGAAAGCAAAGCTTAATTATATTAATTTACATCTAGGGTATAGTTACAATTAATTGTTATGATTTGATATGACTCATTCTCTGGCTATTGTGTCCAACTGATATGTTTTTTGCAGGTCTTATGTTTTGCTCTAATTCTGCAGCTTATAATGAGAGAAAAACAACGTGGCACTTATTTATTTGTTATTTATTCATGTTTGTCTCAGAGACTTTAAAATGTGTACTATAACTGCCTCAAGAAATTAAGTCAATATTCAAGAAATGTTAAAGTAGTTTAACAGCTACTGGGAGAAAGAGCAAAAAATAAAATAAAATAAAATAAAATAACATTGGAGTAATCATGCGTAATAAGAGATACTACAGATATTTTAGAAAATGAAAAAAAAAAGTACTCCCTTCCTCTCCAATTCAAAATATTACCAGGAGCAGCTAGGTGGCACAGTGGATAGAGCACTAGCCCTGAAGTCAGGGGGACCTGAGGTCAAATCCGGCCTCAGACCAAACACTTGACACTTACTATCTGTGTGACCCTGGGCAAGTCACTCAACCTCAATTGCCTAAAAGATAAAATAAAACAAAATATTCCCAAACCCAATTTCTATCTTCTTCTTACTTAGAAATGTTTTGGCATGATTAGAAAGATTAAATAAGACAAAATGAAAAAAGAGGCAACAACATTGAAATATAGGGTATACCTGTAAAAAGAAATAATCCAAATTTAGAACTGGAAGAGTCCCAGTTCAGCAAAGAGTGTTACATAGATTAGGGAACTAAGGTATTCATTAGGCCTGTTATTTCTTTGGCACAGGAAGTTTTAGGTGATGAACTTCACCTAACAATGAAGGTCAACATCTCTGCAATTTATATCTTGAGAGACATTCTTGTAGCACTTAGATATTGAATGACTTAGAGTCACACAGACAGTATGTGTTGAAATTGGTCTTCAGTGTAGATATTCCTCCAAGGCCAGTTCTCTTATCAATTATACCACAGTGTTTTTTTTTTTCCTTACATCTACTAATTTAATCATGGGATTATATTTCTTTATATTAATCTGGATAAATGAATGAAAAACCATGTATTAAGTGCTTACTATGTGCAGAACACTAGTGATACAGTAAACAAGTCTGCCCCTGCTGCTATTATAAATGGATAGGAGACCAATATATTTGCATCCATCCATCCATCCATCCATCCACCCATCCATCCATCCATCCGTCCATCCATACACACACACACACACACACACACACACACACACATGCACACACACATATATACACACACATGTGTGTGTGTAGTTTTGTTGGGGTTTAGAGTTGGGAGAGCTAGTTCAGGTGTGAAAGAATTCACTTAGACCTTCTCTGTAACCATTGAGAACTTTATTATGTGAAAGCTTCACAGACCTGAGGTTAGCAAGTAGCTAAACAAAGGCTCCAATATAGGAAAAGACACAGCCTATAGGATGATGAGATATTTCTAGGGTTTCTTATGGGGAGTTGGAGATTAGGGACAGGATAAGAACAAACAAGATGAGAAAGATTGTTGCTTACAAGATAAGGAAAAATTGTCATGATACAGAATGAGGAAGATGAATAACAGGATAAGGAACACAGAGTAAGGGAAATAAAGGCAATTCTTTTGGTGCAAACTGTATGGTATTTCAAGATAAGGGGAAAAGGACTGGAGAAGCTCTCAAGTTCCAGGATCTCAAGTACAATGTAGGCTACAGAATGAGCTTCAACCCCCTCAGGGGGCCTGGGAAAGTAACACTTAATATTATTTTTAATCCTAGTGCACCCTTTGTACCCACATCAGTTTCATGTGCAAATCATATGTAAAGGCCTAGGGCACAGAAGCAAAATAAATAACATTCTTTCCATAATGCTATTTCTATTAATAAAAACCATATCAATTTTATGATATTGAATCATTTTATATTGACTAGGATTTTGGTACCAAATTTTTTTTTTAATTTTTAACTTTATTTATTTTTACCAAGTGCTCAGTAATTAAGGCTGATGAGGAAGTAAGATCTGTAGTATTTGAGAAGGAAGTTGCCAAGATCTTCAGGCTAAAGAACTATGGCTCAGTACTGAAAGGCTAGTCTTTTGGGATGACAAAGCAATTATCTTATTGAGCTCTTATCTACATCTTCACAGGAGGTGCTTCCCTGCACTGTGACTAGAGGAGCCAGATTAGAAAGACTGGCAGTCTGGGGATGCTGCTTTACCCCACAATGATTGCTCTGACTTGTGAATTGGTGGCAATTAATTGGCAGATGGTGTTGGTGGTGGCAGAGATAGCAGGCTCTCTTTCTATAAGCATTGCTCCCCTTAAGGGCTCACTGAAAGGGGAGTCTAAAAGCAGGGCTAGTGTCCTTGGGGAATTGCTATTTCCTAAATTCTTGGCATATTAACAAAGCATAAAATATCAGCAACAGTAACTTTATATTTGTCTCAGAGATTGATACTTAAAAACAAACAAATATGAAGCATTTTGTGAGACTGTTATATTGGTGTTTCACTTTCATATGGGATCTCTGCTATCTGAAAAACTAACACATGGTCCATGATTTCTGGCAAGTCAGGCCACAGCTTGAGCTCATTCTCTTGCTGACAGTCATCCTGTCTTATGTGAAAAATCATTCTGCCGCCAGTCAACTTTGAGTGAGGGAGAGTCCAGGGGCTAGAGTTCACAAAGAAGCATTAAAGACTGAAACTGTCCATCTCAGGATCAACCCTTAGTCTCTAATACTAAGAAAAGAATTGCAAAGTGGAAAATGCTGTTATGGACCCATGGCTTAGACTAGGAAGGGGGAACCTGCTCCTGGAGGCCAATGTGGCCCTCTAGGTCCTCAAGTGTGGCCCTTTGACTGAATCCAAACTTCACAGAATCCTCTTAACAAAAGGATTTGTTCTGTGAAGTTTGGATTCAGTCAAAGGGCCACTCTTGAAGACCTGGCCTCGAGGCCACAGGTTCCCTATTACTGGCTTAGACTCAATTCACCTAGCTGAACCTCCATGTTAGCTTTCTTGTACAGTTTATCTTCTCTGTCAGAATGGTGAGGTATTCCTTCCCAATCCTTCATGATAAGTCCATGGAGAGAGCTACATGCCACACGTGTTCCAGAGACAAGAAGGAAGAATTAGAGAACAAAAGCTGTTTACTCTTTTAATTTCTATAGATTGGTTAGTTTTTCTTGCCCAAGCCTCTTTATATAGAAATTCCTTGCTGCCTTCAAGGGACCAAGAGTTCAATAAGATAATTGCTTTATCATCCCCAAATGACTAGCCTTTCAGTATTGAGCCATAGGTCTTTTGCCTCAAGTAGCCAGGGAACTTAATGGATACTTGAATTGGTGGCCCCTTCAGAGTAATCCCTATGAATGCTCCATGGAGTGTATTCTAATCCAGTGACATCAAACTCAAATAGAATGGAACGCTATTATCCACATATTGAATTAGAAAACAACTAATTAACATTATCTATGTCGTGTTGCACTTCTATTTATTTATATGTTTATTTATTTGTTTTTCAGTCAAAAACAAGGTTTATTGAAGATTTGCCATGTTAGCTAGACTGTTAAGGAATCTGAGCATCTGTGGGCTATTGGCTAGATGTGAAAATCGGCCACTTTTATTTATTTTTAATAAACATTTCCAAATTCTAATCTCCTCTGGTTGCACTTGGGAATTGTTCTGGCCACTTGGAAACCACTAGTCAGCCAGGTCTACACCTCTTCAGTCTAATCCAACCCTCCTCCCTTACCCCCTCCCCCTGACCATACATAAAGTAAATTCAGAATGATTACTAGTGACAACCTAATTGTGTATTAAATAAGTAACAATCCACAGGCTGTGTGTTGCAGCAAAAATTCTCCCTCAAGGCTAAACTGAGTGTCAACTCCAGGAATGAATGAAAGAATTAGTGCAGAGCAGGGATCTTTTCCTCTCAGAATCTGGTATATGCATATTCCCTAGCAGAGTAAGGTACCTTATGTGAAATAAGAAATGCTAACATCTTGGCTTATGATATAATAAACAAGTTTGAGAAGTGAAAATACAGTATTAAATTGTCCAAGTTGACAAGTAATTGTTAATGGAGCCTGTTCCATTTAAATGGAGGCAATATACAACACTGTAGGCAATTTGAAATTCAATGGATGTCTAAACTGAGAGAATTTGTACCCTTCCATATGTTGATAGTGACTTACCAAGCAGTGGTTATTGCTTATAATTCTTCTCTGAAAATCTACACATTGCATGCTTGATACCCATTTTTAAAAGGATTTCACCTCGGAAAACCAACCCTTTAAATACACTGAAAAAATAGTCTCCATTTTGTGTTGATTAAAAAGTTTTTCTTTCTGAAACAGCAAGTTCTGTAACTATTACTCAATTATATTGAAATGTTGTATATGACACCACATGAAGTGTTTTCACAAGAAATAAGATAGTACTCTGCCTTTGGCAGAAGTGGAAAATAAATAAAAAGCAGAAAAAGCATCTGCAGTATGAATCAAATAATCCAACTGCCAAAATGAAGAACACCATATGTGCACCCATTGAGGAAAAAAATGGATGAGGTAAGTAAACCTGCACAAATAAGTAAACACAGGAAAACTCTTGTAATGAACCAGGAGAGTATAAAACAGATGTCTTTTGAGAGTATATAGTCTAAACAGTAAGGTAAAATTGTTAATGATTTTTTATCATACTCATATACCTATCTAAACTTAAAAAAAAATTCCTGTGATTATTAATTGCATAGTCATTTAACAAAAGGACTAATTCCAGGTCACCATCCAAAAGCACATGCAAAAAAAAATTACCCATGTTGTTTGCTTTGTTTTTAATTTTTGTTTTTAAATAGGTGAATGCAGTTTAAAATGAATGTTGAAGGAAGGTTTGCAGCGGGGGAAAAGAAACCATGAAAATTTAATGTGCAGGCTGAGGGTTGTATATGGAAAGGATAAGGAATCATTCTACAAATTTTGCCTGGATGATGGTGAGGTACTTTACAGACTGACTTCTATAGGGATTGATTGTGATGTATTGATGACAGTGATGATTATTTCATTAGTTTATTCGACAACCATTTTAGCATCTACTATAAATAAAATATGGCACTAGGTGATGGAAGAGATACAAAGATAATCAAGACATTCTCCCTTAAAGAACATGTAATTAAGCAGAGTGAAAAGAATGCTTACAAGATTATGAAAAAATTCCAGACTTTAAGGGCTCCATAATTTCATTGATGTAGATACTTCTTCAAATAAAATTCCATCCATACTGTTTTCATCCTTTGTTCCTCTTCTCCAGGTTCTTCTACAAATACTCCACAAAGGGTCAAACACTAGCCCATTAATTTCCATTAAATCTAGCTCAGAAAAGAACATGAAGTGAGAAACAAAATATTGTAACAGATTAGAGAAAGGAAAGATCACTTCCAGTAGAGGGATCTGAGAAGATTTCTGAAGGAGGTGTCAATTGAGCTGATTCTTCAGAGGTAGAAGAGGGGAGGAGGAGGAGGAGGAGAGGATAGCGCATTTTGTCAATGTAAGGTGAAGTTATGAATGGGAAAGTGCTTGGCAGGCACTAGGGAGCAAGCAATTCAGTTTTTCTGGTAGAATAAGTGGTGGAGAGTAGTGTGAGATAAAACTGGAGAACTGTGGAGAATCAATCCTGAAAGTGAATTAACTTGGAGGAAGATAGAGATACTAATTTTTTTTAAGAGATGAATGACCATCAGTATGAGATAAATTCATAAGACAGATTAACCTCACAGGTATATGAAGGTTGTATTAAAGGGAGCACAGAATGAAGATATTTAGACATAAGACTCATAGCCTAAAAAATAAGCAGTAAATTAAAAAAAAGGGGGGGGGCTAACACATTCACTTCTTTTCAACTGTTTTCTTTCCTCCCTGAGTTGCTTCCCAACCATTTGTCATTATAGAAGTATAGGATTCCCCAAAGTGTTGGGTCCTGAGTAATCAGACTACTTTATCTCACCATAATGGAGGAAAAGTTTGGGTTTCCTATGACATTAAAAATTTCATGGGGTCATAAAACTGAAATATAAGAAGTAGTATTGTTAATAGGTAAGTCACTGGACTTTAAGTCAGAAAGACATGGGTTCAAATAAAACCTCAGACACTTGTAATTAGTGCAGTTCTTGGTAAGTCACTGAACCTCACTGTGCCTGTTTAGTCATCTGAAAATGAGTATTATAACTTACAGCTCTAAATCTGTCATCCTGTAAGTAATCCTTTCTTGCCATTTTCTAGATGATACTGGCATATAACAATACCTATTTTTCTCTATCATTGCTCTTTTCACTAAAAAAAAAATCAGGTAGTCATTAAGCATCTGTTTTGCCAGGCATTGTTCTAAGTTCTGGGGAAACAAAGGTAAATGAGTCATTGCCCTTGAGGAGCTGCAATCTAAGCATTATTCTCCCAAATGACCATGCTTTATGCTTTGATTATAGAAGTTTATTTTGTTTCTTTGTTTTCAGTTTTGTTTGTTTGTTGATTTTTCAGTGACCCACTGCTAAAATGAAATACAGACAGCTGTCTTGTAGATTTGCTTGTAGCTCTTTCTTCCTCTACATTCAATTTTCCTAGTGACTATATCATCTGCTTCTTGTGCTAGTGACGCTTTAGAGCATAAATGTCAGATCCTGTGCTGAGGGCACTTCCTGTTCACCTTAGCATAATCTCACCTAACAATCTCATAATATATGTATATGTATATATGTATGGAGGTACAAACAGTGAGTGAGCCAAATTCCTCCTAATACAGCACAGTATGTGCCTGTGTCAGTAGATAATAGCTCTTTTAAAAAAAAAAAGTTCAATAAGGGGCAGCAAGGTGGCTCAGTGGATAGAGCATTGGTCCTGGAGTAAGGAAGACCCAAGTTCAAATCCAGTCTCAGACCAGACATTTGACATTTACTAGCTGTGTGACCCTAGGCAAGTCATTTCACCCCAATTGCCTCACCAAAAAAAAAAAAGAAAAAAAGAAAAAAAAGTTCAATAAAATTCTGACATCCAGAAAACACACCTTAAGATGAATATTTATGGTAGGTCTACAAATATACATGATATATAATATAATGCCTGACCTATTTGGAAATAAGCTGAGAAAAAAGGAATTAAATGATTTTGATCATCCAAAATAGATGTCACAAAGTAAATCCATTGTAGTTCATATACTTTATAATATAATAGAGTGCAGCTTGGGTGCTCACTTATAAATTATTTACTTTTATTTTGCAGTCAAGGGCAGCTTGGAATCAGCCAGTCTCACCCTCCTAAGTTCAAATTTGGCCTCAGATACTCACTAGCTGTGTGACCCTGGGCAAGTCACTTAACCCAAATGGCAAGCCACTCTAGTATCTTTGCCAAGAAACCCCAAATGCAGCCACAAAGAGTCAGATATGACTGACATAACTCAACAATAATTTTACAGCCAATTCAACAAGAAGTCACAAGCACCTACTATGTGCAAGTTTCTCCCATTTCCCAGAGCACTGCAAAGGGAGGGATATAACTGGGGGGATAAAGTTTATTATTTCATAGACGCCCTTTGATAGATGGGAATGGGGAAAGAAAAGACAACTAGCCAGGCAGAGAAATGAGGGTAACCATGTATGGAATTACCACCAGCCATTTCCATTACCTTCCATCCCGTATTATGGTAGAGATTAAAAAAGCGAGCAAGCAAATAACTCAAAGAAAATTTCCTAAACCCAATTGTAGTAAATATGGCAAAGTATTTCCTAAGTCCACCCAGAAACTAAAGCATCAAGTCAGATAAAACGAAATAGAATCTTCTGCAAGTCACATTCAATTCAGAAAATCAGTGAGAATAATCAGCATCAACATCACAGAAAAGGATGAAAGAAAAAAAAAACAACTAGTAAAAACCAGTAAGGACTAAAACAAAACAAACAACGTACACACATACTACACTGTCAAACCAAATTATATAACTCAGTAACCTTTGAGTGTCCTTTTCCATGAAAGTTCAGCAGCTACATTTACAATTGAAGTTCATAATAATGAAACTGAGTCATCAAAAAAAAATACATTTTGACCAATCGTTTTTAATAAAATGGTAGAGAAGTATGCTATTCTATGTTGGGCTGGACCTAGATCAGTCCCTTGGTAGTTTCTGTTTAATACTGGAACAATGTGAAACACTTGTAGGTCATCCAATAGCTAAAAAATTATATATTTATATAGGCATAATAGAAGGATATTCATTGAGAATACCCCTAGTTTACTTGCCTCCACAAAGCTTCCCTGACTTTGATTTGTACACTTTGGTCTACCAGCCAAGCATCAAATAGTTCCTGGAACTCCTTATGGCTACTTTATTCTGAAGTAACAAAGAAATGATGTCAACAGCCTAACCTTTGTTCCCTTGAGAACTGTTTTAATGCTTTTTTAGAGAAGAACTAGACTAACTTTCATGGGGCTACGGAGGGCCAGGATTAGAATAATGCTACTACCAAAATCATAATGCCTTTTTGAAATATTTTCATCCAAACATTTTAAAGATTTTTTTTTTATGTAGTAGGATTGTAGACTTACTTTTCCAACCCACATGAACACCAGTAGGCTATATTCCAAGAGGGAGACTGGCTCTAGTAAAATCACTGATAGGCCAGGGATATCTTTCTTTAATGCTATCAGCTCAAGATCCCATTTTAATGTGTTCTTCCTAATATCAATCACCAAGTAGAGTTAGTAGCTCCCTTATGTCATGAGTACCCTCCAGCTGGTGCCCCAATATCATTCAATCAATTAATATGAATTAGCTTTTACAAAGTAATATTTACTGCAAAGTTATAGCAAGAACAGAATCTACAAAGTATTTCTCTCCAAACCGGAGTTATATTCTCCTAGCTATTACCTCAGTCTCTGGAAAGAGTAGGTTCATACAAAGCATTTTCTATAAAACATTCACTTCACCAAGTTCAGTTCTAAAAGTGGAATATAGCTGGTGATAAGTGTACTCATACTCTATAACTGGGAAGGATCAAGCAAGCCGTTCCTCAGGGTTTTAGCTACTTTGTCACTTTTTCTTAGCCTCTGGAAAATCCTAGTATAAACTCCAGCTCCCAGATTTCTGATACTTGGTATTATGCCCTTTTGAAGACTTTTGGAAACATTGCATCCTAGTCCCAAACTTCTTTACCTAAGAGCAAGAATAGAGCATTAAAAAAGCAAAGAATAGAGGCCTAGCTTCACAAACTACATTATGGCCCAAGTAGAGACATAGCAAGATGACAGCAGGAGGCCAGAGTGACTTCTCCTACATCTCAAAGAATCTGCACACCTCTGCCTTTTCTGATTTATGTCATCTCCCTGGAAGAGAACACCCAAGGTGCCTCCTCCGATGGCATCAGCAGCTGATCCTCCTTGCTTGAATGCCAAGGATAGATAAAAGAAAACCTTTGGCTGGTCAGTGATTTTGGAATACACTTCTAGGTCCAGCACAGCTGTCCAGTGATATCTGCTTCTTCACCATAGGTCTGAAGTCATCATTATGTCAGGATAGCACTTAGTCCAAGTTCATAAGGATTGGACTCTTTGGCCAGTCTTCTAACCACCTCTCCACTTACACTTAAAAAGGTAAATCCTAGAAAATTCCACTAGCCAGAAATAATCATTCCCTGAATATCCTAGATAAGTGATGTTTTATTATTTTAATATGTTTCTATCTTGGCCTATTATCTCAGAATTCAATTGGCAAGCAAATCTGTTTAAATCAGTTTTGATATATGTGTGCATTTCTTCTGGATTAAAATCTTAACTGAGTTACATATAACTCAAGTTCAGATATGAATTCCAAACATCTTCCATGAATTGCCACCAATAATTTCAGGGGTCAAGTAAATGATGGTGTTACAAATGTTTATCTTCGAAGTGTCTTTGTACTTCCTAATTCAGGTATGGATTAACAGAATAAGGAGTAGGCCCATTTTTTTTTCGGGGGGGTGGAATACACTGAGTTAATGTATCAGAATTTTTCATCTTCGGTGTTATTTGCAATGCACATCTATTTTTCTTTTCAACTAATTTATTGTAAAGAATTAAACATGAGGATTCTAGAATTAAAAAAAAAAAAGCATAAGCAGCCAGTTCCTACTTCCTGAGATTTGTAATGTTCAACTCTATGGAAACTAAACTTTGGAACTGGAATTAAAGTTTTCTAGTTTTGATCTGAGTCATACAACTCTTACTTGGATTTAAGGGGTTTTTTTGTTTGTTTGTTTTTTTAGGCAATTGGGGTTAAGTGACTTGCCCAGGGTCACACAGCTAGTGATTGTCAAGTGTTTGGTCTGAGGTCAGATTTGACCTCAGGTTCTTCTGACTTCAGGGCTGGTGCTCTATCCACTGCGCCACCTAGGTGCCCCTTTTTTGCCAGGCAATGGGGTTAAGTGACTTGCCCAGGGTCACACAACTATCAAGTGTCTGAGGCCAGGTTTGAACTCAGGTCCTCCCGCCTCCAAGGCCAGAGCTCTATCCACTGTGCCACCTAGCTGCCCCTGAATTTAAGTTTTCTTTAAAATAGCTGTATCAGAATTAGTAAATGCCAGGATGTGATGCTGTATCCTCATTTTCCCAGCAATATAACATAATTTAAATGACATTTTTGAATTGATCATGAATCAAATGGTGTGCAGTCATGTGTAAGCTGTGGTAGTTTCATAGAACCAGTGATGGATGTGAGCAAATTCCTTATCGTATTGTTGTTGTACAAGAGTAGAGAAATCTAAACAGATAGATACAATTTTCTCAAAGAACAAGATCAATTTCACTTCTTGGCAGTTTCTAAATTGTGTTTGCCAATTGTTAGTGAAATTATGGAGATAGATTATCACTGGTCTTGACCTTTCATTACTCCAAGGCCTCAGTATGAAGGAGCAGTGTGCAGTTTAAAGCATTCTTGCTTTGTTTCAATTTACAGTGTCTCCGGTTTCATTTCTCAAAGTATAGAATGAGATAACTGTCTTGAAAAGCTTATGGAGTACCACTATTATAGATCCTATATGTGATTTCTAAAATGTTAATAATATACATTAAATTCACTGTAAATATTTTGTAAAAATATAGTGAAATACTATTTATGAATCTTTTCATTTAATCACATTTATCCAAGAATATTAAACAAAATATCAATGGTATTTGGCTATGTAACTGAGGTACTGATTTGAAATTCACTTCATGCATTATTTTTATAACAATATCTCACACCAAAAAATAAAATAAACAAACTGGATCTGCTACCTGAATATTAACAATTTAAAATATATACAAAAAAGAGAGAATAAGTCGACATACCTTTTACAGCTATGACTCTGGGTAAAGCATTCTTAAGAAAGAGATAGGGAGAAACACAAAAGATAAATAAATCATTTGGAATAAAACAAATTATAAAATTTTTCCAGAAACCACATCAAAATAAGTTAAGAAAAAATTTGCCAATTTTTGGGAAAATATATTATATATATCTGATTTTACTTCTATACCATGTTTCTCAAATGCCCCCTTCTCTCTGATACTGCCACCACTCTGGTGTAGGTCTTTATCACTTCAGGTCTTACTGAAATACTGAATTTATTACTGAAATTACCGAAATACCCTCACCTCTTTTTTCATTCAAATCTAGTCTCTCCCTATAAACTCTTGATCAAATACAAAATCCTGTGTTGTTCAAAGCCCTTCATAATCACCCATAATCCTCCTTTCCAGTCTTTACAACTCATGTCATCTATGATTCAGTGACACTGGCCTGCTGGTTGTTCCTTAAACAAGTGCCTCAGATATATAACTAGTGAGATGACCCTGAGTAACTCATTTCATCTGTTTGCCTCAGTTTTCTGATTTGTAAAATGGGGATAATAATGGCACTCACTGCACAGGGTTGTTCTAACTATAAAATGAGATAATATTTGTAAAGCACTTAGCTCAATGCCTGTCACATTGTAGGCCCTATGAAAATATTAGCAATTATTATTCCACAAGATACTCTATCTTCTGACACTTTTCATTTCTCTATCACATTTTTGTTGATTTTTTCCATGCCTAGAAAGTTCACCCTTCTCATTTCTACTTCCTTGCTTCCCTGGCTTTATTCAAGTCCCAGTAAAGTCCCAACGTCTATAGGAAACCTTTCTCCATCCCCCTTACTTCTAATTCTTTCCTTCTATTGATTATCATTGTACATAGTTGTCTGCATGTTGTCTCTTCCACTAGATTATGAGTTCCTTGGACTGTCTTTTTCCCTTCTTTGATCCCTAATATTTTGGACAGCTGCATAGAATTATTTCATCATCATATGGGAATATATAATGCATACATAAGTGTATTTGTGTAATAATAAGAGGGAAACAAACCAATGTCAAAATTATTCTGGGAAGATCATAGAATCTAAGTAATCACCATACTTTACCTCTAGACATTTTTTTTGGAGGGGAATCATCATATAAGGAACTCTTGGTATACCTATCTTGGTAAACTTGCCAATCTCTGACGTGCAGTTTAAAAAAAAATTCCTTGCTGTTATTTCACAGGGTCAAACTGATTTTTTGTGTTAAAACCTGGGCATAAATTAGCATCTGGCCTCAAATTTCTCATCTACAAACAGCTTATCATGAGCCGGAGGTGCTGAGGAGTAGAATAAGCAATTATTTTTCCCTCCAAGAAATATTAGCTTCTACTAAGCCGTAAAAGGAAACAGATTAGGTGCTAATATATCCCTGTGAACTTTCAGTTTATTACAAATAGAATACTTTCTAATTTTATTTAGATTCTGATTGTTGTATTCTCCATATGTAAATAAGCACTGAAAAAGATACAAGATTTCATCACTCCAGTTTCTTCAATATTCTCTTTACAATTAGAGGCTGAAGGAATAGACTACAGGTATGATAAAAGGTAGAAGTGATAAAAGATGTAGTATAAAAAAATTTAGAAAATGTCAGTAAGAAAAAGGAAAAAATTAAAAAGAGAAAAATGTAGAGAGTGACATGAAAAATGGAATTTAATTCATGATGTCAGCTTAGAAGCATAGTGTTTCCACCTGAACACACAGAGCAGAGAAGTATTTTTGCAGCAGCAGTTATACCAGTGTATGATACAGATATCAAACTTTAGCATAACTCAGTTATTTACTATAACAATATGCCAGGTAGGTCCCTACCTCTGAAATCAAACCGAGTTTATAACAATCTCCACTGACAATTTTGCAGGTTAGAACAAATATTTAGTGCAGCTAATTCAGTCCATTTACATAGGCCCAACCTTAGACTCACAAGATTTCACAATGCTTCTGAGATCATGTGGAAACAAACCAAAACCTCTCCCCCAAAATAACAACAACAAAAACTTACTCTATTCCAAGCTGTCTGCCCAAATCTACTATTTTCTTCCATATATCAATAAATCAACAAACATTTATTAAGCATCTATTGTGTGCCACAGAACTGTGGTAGGTATTAGGGATAAAAATACAAAAATGAAACAATCTCTGTCAACAAGTCACTTACACAGTATGGGTAAAAAAATGTACATATCTAACTGTATACCAAATATACAGAATTGAATGGCAAGAGCCTTGAAATCAGGAAGATCTCATTCTATTCCTGCTTCTAACACAGACAGGTTGTGTGACACTAGTCAAACCACTTCCCAATCTGGTCTCTTGGCAAGCCTTAGGACTAAAAGGTAAGGAGGCACCAACCTGCATGGATAAAGGAAGTTTCCTCATTTAGGAGTTTCCTATACCAATAAAATTAGAGGTCTATTCTCTATCCTTGTTTCTAAGTACAAGGTAATTTGGTGGAGGGAAAGGCATTAGAAACTGGGGAAATACAGAAGAATTTCAAGTAAGAAGTGCCAACTGAGTTGATTTTTGATGATTGTGACAAGGCAGAATATGAATATATATATATATATATATATATATGTATATTATACTCTTCACATACATATATGCACATATAAATGCATAGACATATGTCACAACCTCTTAATGATTCAAGAAACTCTCTAGGACTAAATTAGTTAACAATTATTGATCTATATTGATAGAAGGAGTTTTTCTATTGACAATTTCCTAAGCAGATGAATCATAGGTCTAGAGCAATGTGTATGCACAGACATAGACATTCATGTAGACACATGATGGCACAGAATGCTTTTAAACTCAGCTGTGGCACTTGACCTAAAAGAGGATATGAAGATGGTTGAGCTAGGCATGGCAGAAACACATAATATGACCAAATTTCTGATAATTTATATTTGTGTTAATGGAACTAGTTGAGGACTCTGGACCAAGGAGAGTCAATACTCTTCTTCATGGAAGCTACAGATTCTGAAGTAGTTAGGTAAAGATGAAACTAGAAAGGTAGCTATTAAAAAAAAAATAAATTCTAGCTCTGGGAGTTTTATTTAGCTGGAAATGCTTCTCCATGCAAAGCTGTTTTAAGTTTGGAGGGAATGTAGACTACTTGCTTTTATGACTCCTAGATTCTAGAGGGAAAACAAATCACTGAACATTCTATCTTACATTGCAAACTGTCATTTTTGCCAATTTCACTTTGATGTGGCTAGAAAACATGTGGCAAGGTACCTCACAGTTCAACCTGAGAATGCTTTCAATTTATATGCAATTCCACAAATATCTATACACCTGGTAAAAACTTGCCTTAAACCTATAAACCATAAGAAGACATAAAAATACAAAGAAAAGAGACAATCCAGGATAATGTAATGCAGATTGGACCATGCTGTATCAGAAGACCCTCATTTTTCTTGTACTAGTAAATTTTAGAACTTTATTTCTAGGACTTCTTTTTTTTCTGCTGCTTTCTGAACTAGGTTTAATCCTTTTTTGAGGGAGGGGGCACAGACTTTTATTTATGTATCATTTCATTTTCTTTCTCCCTCCACCTTCTATTTGATGTAGGTGTCAATGGGGGTATTAGTATTCAAAACTACATGAAAGCTTTTTTTTTTAACCTAACCAGTGATTCATCAATGAAGCGATTTACTTGGATAGCTATAATGTGGAACTGACCATTCTCTATAACTTAGAGAGTTTTAAAGAGTTTCCTGGGTAACTGAGAGGTCAAATGAGTAAGCAGTTTTCACAGTCAGGCTGTGTCAAAGGTCATACTTGAACTCAGAACTTCCTGAAGTCAGCTCTCTACTGTTGTTTCAAGAAAACTATTGGTATATCTAAAATGACCAAAAAAAAAGCCAATAACCTAACAAAATAATACATTCACAAGTTATCACTTGTATTAACAGTTAATCCCGGTCCTATGTTCAAATAAAGTAGAAAGAGGAACTAAATAGCAATCTTTGAGTTCTCCATTTTCTTTTCTAAGTCCCAACAACGTCTTCAGAATCATCCAGATTGCTACTTGGAGGGGGAGGGAAAAGAAAATGTTAGGTCAAGTTCTCAGTTTCTAGTTATGATTTGCCTCTTTTTTTTTTAATATCTCCATCACTTAGTTCAATGCCTGACACATAGCAAGTGCTTTTTTTTTTTGATTAATCGATAACTAACAGGAGAATCCTATAATGTGGTAGAAAGAGAAATGTTTCTGGCCCCTAGAAGTTCATTCTCACTCCAATCCATCTTTTTTGTTATGAATGGTTTCTATGAAGAAAAAATGTTAGCCAGATCAATTGTGGGAACAAAAGTGAGGTAAGCATCAGAGAAAGAATGCCTATGCCTGGTGGTGTGGGGGTAGGAAAGCAGGTAGAGTCTGGCGATTGGTGAAAGGAGTGCTGCACCTTGAGAGCAATAGCATCCAGAATCAGGAGCCTCCTGGCCTCCATGTTCACCTGCAGGTACAGGACTGGGCAATCATGCTCTCATATTCTTTGTCCAGGATGCTGCCACTGGCCTCAATCAGTAGGGCACTAAAGGGAGTGTACTTGCAAAGGTCTCACTAGGGCCGCGGACACTTCCCTCTAAAAGCTCATAGATAAGGTAATGAATGATGGCATTGCTGCGTGAGCAGAAGCCAGAGTGTAGCACTCCTGGACAGATTCCCTTGCAGCAGTTGGAGCTTTACAGGTAGAGGGCGATGATCTAGTTCTCCCAGCTCAGCTGATAGAAATTAACCTAGAAAGGGTGGAGAGAACACTGGGTCTGCTTAGGTGAACTGACAGGTGCCTCAGATCCCACGAGGCCCACCTGATGGACTTGCAAGGCCAGGGAAAAGGGATAGCCTTCCCCTGGGACTCCCAGCAGAAGTTCTTGCAGCCCAATTCGTGGCACATTGTTAAAGGTATTTTGCTGAAATATAGAACCAGGAAAGCAGTGTCAGTGGCCAATGTCTGCCTCCACCCAAGGCCAGATCCATTCTTGCTGCATACACCTTGGCTTGGATGTGAAGGTTTATCCTCCCCTTTTGAGGTCAGCCTTGCTGCTGAACATAATTGGTGAGATCCATCTCTGCCCAGGTCTCGGGCAGAGAAAAGCCCAGGAGCCTCCTGCCAGGAGGAAGGCGCTCTTGTGGGCCCTGAGCTCCACGTGGCAGGAGAGATGGGAGTGAGACGGGAGGAGGCCACAGAGCCTTCGGACAGCAGCCCCCACCAGCTGGTCCACTCACAGTTTGGCTGAAGCGGGAAGTCTGGGGTTTGCACATACTAGGGACGTCGGGGGGCAGCTCGCGGCGGCCCACCGGCCTCCCCAACCTCACACCGTTGGCACGAAAGATGCGGTTCTTTGTGGGGTGCCAGTGCGATCTGCGCTCCGCCGGTACAGCTCCACCAGGTGCCGGATGGGGTGCCAGCGAATCAGCGGCCGACTCTGAAGCTTTGGCCCAAGCAGGAGCAACAGGCTGGGCCGGCGCGACGACATCCTGGGCCGGGCACGCATCGGGGAGCTGAGCCCCAGGGCAAAGAGCAGCGCTCGCAGGAACCAGCCCGTGCCCATGGAGCCCATGGATAGGGAGAGGAGGGCAGGGATCTGCGGTGGAGCCACGGGCTCGCCGAGACCTACACTAGCAGAGCTGGACTTGGGGCGGGGCCGCTGGGCCTGGGGGGTGGGAGTAGTGTTTGGTCTTTTATCATCTCAACTGTGTTCCCTAAACTGGCACCTGAATCTCCAATTCTTTAAGATCCACGTGGCTCCAGGACCAACTGATATAGCTTCAAAGATGCCATGCTATTTCCCCTCACCTTCTTACTTTTCAAATTCATACCCCTGTGTCTGCAATGCCCTGTTCTCTAGTTCAGGAGCCAGAACTGAGAAACACATCATGGATCCAATGAACTGTGAACAAAACGTTTTTTGTGCCTTGCTCTTGACTCTTACTCCTCAAAGCTCCTTTTCAAGCTATAACTTCAGATAATCTCCAATAATCTTCAGATAACCCATCTTTCCCCCAGAGATGTGACTTTCTAGACAACAGATTTCATAATACAAACATTTAAAATACGTTAAAAAAAAAAAACTAGGGGCCTCCTGATGGTACATTTCTTATTTATTAGTATACAATTAGGTTCATTTTTATATTATTACTTAGCGTTTATCCTATCTCCTAGCTCATATACCTTTTATAAAATGATATTCCTGATGGTATGAGTATATCATCTACAAGCCTTAGCATCATACATTTCTTATTCTATTTTTCTCTAATATAGTCACCACTGCACTAATATCCTCTAGTAGTGAAGCACAGGTAAATCCTCATAAGTGGTCATATTATTTGATTTTGCATTATTTGAAGTTATAATTCTATATAGAATATGTCAATTATTTCCAGCCCAATGGAAATATGCAAGGAAAATTTTTAAAATAGTTTTTTATTTGCTTATTAATGTAACAGCAAAAGATAAGAAAATATATCTGATTTGTGTGTTACAAAAGAATCTGTTACAATAGAATAATTGTAGAAAGCAAAATTAAAAAAATAAAATTACTGAATATCATACCTAAAGGTAAGAATACACTGATGATTTGATGAAATCATCATTATCATAGTTTGGTTGAAATGTCTTCTCTGTTTTTAAATTTCCCTGCTAATAGAAATTCACATCATGAATTTGCATCTTCAAATTTTTCATACAATGAACAGAGATACTTGGATGACTTATGGCATTATATAAAATCAGTAATAATTTGCACATGTTATTGTTGACCTTGCAATACTTTTAAACAGCTGGGCTAAAATAATTTGGAAACCAGTCTTCAGAAAAACAGCTTTAAGTCACCTATACTTTTTTTTTTTTGCTGCAAAGGAACTGAAAGCAATTAATGGTCACAGTTTCTCAGAGGATTTTGAGTTGGATTAACAAGCACTGGCTTTAATTTAAAAATCTTTTCTGCAATGAAAGTGTTAGGAGATTCTTAAACACTTTAATACAGATTTGTTTTTCTTTCTTTGGAAAATATGTTCTGGAATGTATTCTTTTCCAGAATAATGCCATTTCACATTAAAAATTTGTTGATCAGTGTGTGCACTTTTGATTGTTTTCTTCAAAACACCAGGATGTTTAGTTGGTTTGTCCTCATCTGCAGTGACTCTCCAGTAATTTTAATATTATACAACTGAATTCAGTTTTTAGAGCTATCAAAGCATCCAACACTTTCCTCTTTATTTTCATTTTCTTTCACTGTCTTAAACCTGACATTTTTGCCTGATTGACTTCTGTAAGAGGAAGGCATTTTAAAAGAGACTCTGTTTCTGTCATTGTAACACTTCTATTTCTTGTAGTTGCTTTCGAGCCATGAAAAGCTGATGTAACTTTGTCTTTTTTTTAATTTTGCCTGTATATTTTATAAATATTTTATCCACAGAATGAGGCATTCTCAGATCCCATACTATTTCTGATATATTATGAACACTTTAAAGCCATTTTTTTATTCTAATAGAATAAACCTCTTTTTTTAACATTAACAGTCTACTTGAAATATTTTTCATTTTGTCCAATTTATTAAAAGATTTTTTTAAAAAAAAGGTAACAAATTTTGATAACATGGTATATAGAAGCACATAAGATCCATGCATTGATTACAGAAAGTGGAAATTAATAATTAGTGGTGTGTTTAAAAACCCTCACCTAGCTTATACTTTAAATTTTAGCTTGAATTAACTGCAACCTGGTATTTTAAAATTTGAACTAAATCAAATTTCACATTATTCAAACTTGCATTAATCATTACAGCTATATATTTGAAATATAGGTATCAAAGTCTATATTCTTTTTATATATTGAAATATAAGTACCAAAGCCTATATTCTTTTTAAGTTCACAAACACAAGATCAAGAACCTCTAATTTTGAAACATTCACCTAAGTGTAATTCTGATGTTCCTAGGGAAACCACAGGGTGGGAGCATGAGCCAAAGGAACATTTGTGTGAGATGGTCTCTAGATGGAACTCAGTTAAGTAAATCCAGAACTTTGATTCTGGATCAATGGTTGTAACAACAACAACAATGATAACAGTAATATGATGTCCCATTTAAATAACCCTTCAAGGGTTGTGAAGCATTTTTCTTAGAACTACCTTCTGATATTGGTGATGCAAATATTACCCTTATCTTATAGACAAGAAAAGTGAGAGGGCGGGAAGGGAAAGGAGAGAAAAACTTGGAACTCAAAATCTTACAAAAATGAATGTTGAAAACTATCTTTACATGTAATTGGAAGAAAATACTATTAAATGCTAAAAAAGTAAAGCTGAAGCTCTGGAAGAATGTTAACTGTCTATGATTATAGAATTTAAAAAACAAAGATAGTACCTTGTCTTTCATTCTAAATATGCACTGGTAGAATTGGTAAGAAAGCAATCATTTACCCGTATTGTCTTTGTAAAATTACCATGTTACTGCATTTATTGATAGGAATTTACTATTACAGGTTGTACTAATACAACTAAATTTATCAAGGAGCAATCTCCTTCAGATTTAAATTAAATCACCTGGAAAACATTTTGCTGTGTCACAAAAAGAAGCTTTAAAAATAAATTCAAGTTGTCGAGCAAGATTCCACCTGTTTCTGCAAAACATCAAAAAAATCAAAGTGATTATCAATTAATGATCTGAAGACAACACATAATGTCTTTTTAAAAACGTAAAACATCATAGTAAATTACTTGCTTCCTTTAATTGCTTTGTAAGATATCTAAGTATATATAGGTCCAGTTTAATTAAAAAAAAAAAGATTGCCATCTTGCTTGCAGCATTTATGGCTAAATCCACAAGCACAATGGGGTAGTTGGCACTATTTCCATTGTCTCATAGCCCATTGTAATATTAATTTCTGTGTTATTTTTGTGTGTGTACATATGCAAATACTTTGATCATTCAAACAACTATGTTTCTTGTATGCAGCAGGTATTTAATTGTTGGGGATTTTTTGGTATTGAATAGAATTTAAGTGAATTTTCATCCTTTTCTAAGAAACCATTGAAGTTATCATTATGAGTACAGAAAGTAAGACCTTACCCATTCAAAGATATCCCTTTGGGCATTGCCAATGCAGCAAAAAGACCACAGTTTTCCCTGGTTGGACTGCTACAGCTCTTGTTTTTGTTGTTGTCTGTCCTTCCTTCTCAAAGAGGACCATGACTTCAGGAAGATTTCATGACTTAAAGTGAATTGGATTTAAGTTAGAGAGGGCTGTGCAAAGTCACCAGCCTCACTCTCTCCTTCAAAGCCGTCTGGGTCCTGTGGCAAGATATACATCAGGACAGCTCTCTCCCAGGTCTCAGTTTGTCTGAGGCAACACTCATTCAGTGATTAAGCCTAGGTAAAAATGAGGCAAAGAATGGCCTCTTTTACCTAGTCAAAAAATAAAATAAAATAAATCTGGGAGGGGAAGAACCTCAGGGTTTCTGTCCAAAATAAAAACAATTGCTATTTACACGCATTGAGCCATCACAATCCAAACAATAACCAAGTAAGGCTTGCAATGGCACCTACTGTTGGCCAATCAATGAGAGCCAGAGTGATTTAGGTTTAAGGCATGATTCATAAAAAAGAAATCTAGCCTGTAGGGCCCAAGATATCTTGTTAGGTTTCAATGATCAAAATTTATATTCCTTTCAGCAGAACACTCACAGGTAAGGGTATGATTCCCTATGTGCAGAGAGGGAAAAGAGGGAAGGAAGGAAGGAAAGAAAGAAGGAAAGGAGGGAGGGAGGAGTGAGCTGCATTGCCCAAGTGGAATTGGCCATTTGGGTTCCCAGTGGGGCAGCTACTACTATTCACAGGTAGTTTGTCCTTCATTCTTGAAGAGAAACATGACATCAGGAAGGAGATGTCATGATTTGCAAGTGAATTGGATTTAAGTGAGGGAGGTCTGCAAAGTCACCAACCTCACTCTTCTGGAGCCATCTGGGTCCAGTGACATAGATCAGGATAACTGGAGATGGCCCCCAAAATACTTAGTATAGAGCCTATCCAGAATACTAAATGTCTTCCCTCTGTCCAGCTACTATTCTTCTTTCTTACCCACTCCCCTCCACCTTGTTTTTTCCCCCTCAATAGTATGATATTTTTCCCTATTCTTCCAGAAAAGGTTGTTTTGTCTGGTCCTATTGCAACTCCCACAAGTAGTTGTAACTATTATCCTTGAGTCCTTTTCAATTCTTGTGTGTGTGTGTGTGTGTGTGTGTGTGTGTGTGTGTGATGGTCTTTTATTTCCATTGTCTCATAGCCCAAGTAAATCATATGATTTAAGAAAGCAGGCTTAACACATTACTGCTCACCTTAGAAACTACTGAGGTTGGCCATTCTCTCAAGTTGTTGCTCTATTTTCCCCCAAGATATTATACATCAATGTGATATGTTCTTGTAATCTGGTTCTCTCTTTCTCTTTGTTCCCCATTATCTAAGTTCCTAGAAAGAAGTGAATAATCAATACTTTCATTAACTTCTCACTGTCTTATACTTCTCTATAGTCTGGCCTCATTATGCAACTGAAGTTGTTCTTTCCAAATTACCATTCACCTCTCTCAATTACCTATCCAATGGCCTTTTCTCAGTCCTCATCCTTCTTGACCTCTCTTCAGCAATTCATGTTGTCAATCACCCTCATTTGCTTGATACTCTTTTCTCTCTATGCTCCTTTGATACTAATCTATCCTGGTTCTTCTCCTCCCTCTCTGACTGCTCCTTCTCAATCTCTAATGAATTTTCATCCAAATCTTATGTCCTAAAAGTTAGTGACCCCAAGGATTTATCATGAGCCCTCTTCTCTTTTATTTCTATGTTATTTCACTTATTGATCTCATCAGCTCCCAAGGATTCAGTTGTCATCTATATGTTGATGACTCTCAAATCTGCTTATCCAATCCTAATCTCTTTCCTAATGTCCAGACTTGCTTTTTCAACTGCTTTCTAGACATTTGGAACTAGATATCTTACAGACATCTTAAACACCACATGTTCAGAACTGAACATGCAATCATTCTGCCTCTAAATGTCCCATCTAACTTCCCTAGTCTACTAATGGTACTGCCATCTTCCCAATCACCTGGGCCTATTGCCTAGAGGTCATCTTTGATTCATCTCTCCTCTCTCTATCACACACTCACATACAAAATCACAAACTCATATGCAGTCAGTTTCCAGGGTCTCTTATTTCTGCCTTTGTGACATCTCTTTCACATGCCAGTGTTCCTCATTGTGGACCAGTGTTCCTCATTCCTACAATGAAGAACACTTCTCTCCAGTGACAGACACTGCCTCTATCCAGATACAGGACCGCATTATCTTCCACCTAGACTGTTACAATAGTCTGCTGGCTAGTATGCCTGCCTCAGCTCTCTCCTCATAACAATACATCCTCTGTAGAATCAGCTATCAAAGTGATCTTTCTAAAGAGTAAGTCTGAACATGTCACCCACTCCTCCCACCCCATTCAATTAACTCCAGTTATTCCCTATCACATCCATGATCAAATTTAAAATTCTATACACTAAGTTCTTCCTTTACATGAGTGAACTGTTTAGCAAACCTCTACTTAAAGTGATTTTTACAAATTCAGATTTGCCCAAGGACATGGGAAAAGGAGAGAAGCAGGTAGGAAGAGACTACACACACACCTCTGAAGAGAGAGGATTGGCACAGAGTTCAAGGACATGTGAGAGCCAGGGACAGAGAATGGAGGAAAACCTCAAGGAGGCCAGGGGCAGCATGTGGGGACCTGGTCAGAACTGAGAGGAAGAACATACAGGGGGTAGACACAGATGGGAAAGGATAGGCAACATATGGAGCCATAGACAGGCCCAAGTGGGGACAGGGGAACACAAACAAGTGGGGGCCAGACACAAGGACAATAGGCAGAGAAGGGCAAAGATCTCTTCTCCTGGCACTGTAAGAGCAGAGAGAGAGAGAGAGAGACCACAGTACTATACAGCAAAGTTAACTTAGTTGTTTTTTTTTTTTAATGCAGATTTCTTTGAAAATTCTTTACTTATTTAATGAAAACATAATGCATTCCCCTAAATGTTCTTATTTCACTTATAGGTCTTGCATAATGCAAATTTATGTAAAGCAAGAACCATCTGTATTTGGCATTCAAGTCCTTCACAACCTGACCCCCAGAGGAAATACCTCTTCTATCAGACCATCCCCTCAACCACAAAAGACAGCTATCTGAGGGGGAAAATACATACACAGCACACTTTTAAGATTAATCTTCATTATTAATATTTTCTCTATCACTTTCTTAAATCTAGATGAATGACAAAATAATATATCATACCATGATATGTAGTGTTTGCCAATTTCTGAGGTATAAATGCTCACACTGAAAATTTAACAATTGGCCCTGAACTAGTATAAACTGGCTCCAGCATAAAAATGTGAAATCTAAACAATTACAATGAGGAACACCCCCAGTATGGTATAATAGCAAGAATACTAGCTTTAGAATTAAAGGGACATGGGTTCAAATCTCTCCTCCTTTTTTATACTAGTATCACACATTTAGAGCTGCAAGAGACTTTAGAAGCCATCCCCACATACTCTGCAATTCAGTGATACTGATTTCCTTGCTATTCCTCTCATAATTATTTACTGCATCATCAGTGGGAATATTTTCTCTAGCTGTCCCCTATACCTAGTATTCTCTTCCTCCTCTGCTATACCTCCTGGCTTCTCCAACCTCCTTCAAGTTCCAGCTAAGAATTCTAACTTCTATGAGAAGCCATTCCCACTTCCCTTTAATACTAGTGCCTTCCCTCTTTTGACTTATTCTAATCTATAAAAGACGTGCTGTAGATATGTATGTCACACACAAAAAACTCACATGTATAGATAACGTGAAAAATGATTCTTCTTAGTAATCTTTATCTTGGAGACTCAGAGCTTCCCTCCCCCAACCCCCTCCTTTCAATGTCCTGACTTTAAGTTCAGTTTCTTCTTCTGAAGGACATTAGTGATAATGAGATTGCTTTGAGTCTCCTTATCCTGGCCAAGCCCCAACCCAAGTCTGAACTGATTTAATCAAAGGTATGGAAGCTCCTTTGTGTTTTGCTCAGGTTTGGGTAGGACAGATTCTTTAATCTAGATAAGCCCAAGGCTGGAAGCTGTCTGTTGTGGTTGAGGAGATCATCTGATAGAAAAGGTATTTCCTCTGTCCAGAGGTAAAAGGATGATGGGGCGAGATCAACCCCTGCTGAAAAGGGTATATAAACTGGACCCCCTAAACCCCAAATCAAGCCCAGTTCTAAACTGGCTTCCTTAGGGGAGTTCAGTCTTTCACTGCAGCTTTCACTGCAAGCTGGCATGCCACCAGCTTAAGAGAAATAAAAACATGGACTTGGAGAGCCTAATTTCATTTGTCTTTCTTAGATCAAACTCTGCCAGGTTGACAATATGTGTGTAAGTATATATGAACTTACACACACCTGTTTGACCTCATTAACTGCAGGGAGTGTCTTTTTTTCTGTATCCCCAATGTTTATTGGCACAGGTCTCACACTTAGTAAGTACTTATGACTAACCCACTGACTGTACAAACAGTATTTTCTTGGAAACAAAATATCAAAGTTGTGATAACTGTTTCTGAAAATATCACTTAAAGAAATTAGTATTTCATATGACTGACTAAATAGCAGTAGAACAATGGTACTCTTCTATTCACTTATTTTGAATATGGTCTATCTGTATGAAATTATTTCCTGCAACAAGAATCAAAAAATATTGATCTCACTAATTATGTAGTACTAGAATAATTCGAAGTAAATAAAAAAAGATTCTACATCAGATGTATTTATTAAGAAATCTAAAGATAGAACCAATTTTGCTCACTCAATCTACACATTTTGCTTTGGGGTGAAGAAATAAACCAACATAGCATTTTCTTTCAAAATCTATTTTTTGCCCTATTATAGTGCTCATATTCCACAGGACTTGAAAAATAAACTAAGAAATTATACTTTATTGATAATTTTGGCTAAACACACTAGGTTGTATCCAATTATAAGTATTGACAGTAAGAAATCATTTCAGAAATTGGATAATCACCATTTTATTTCATTTTTTCAATAGAGGCACACCATTAATATTACTGGAATGGATTATTTCCACATATTTATAATGTTCATGTTTAAAAATTAGTAATGACTTAACAATTCACTAGACTTTGAAAAACTAAAACTTTTTTAATGACAACACATTTCTCTGAACATTCTCATTTCATTTATAGGCATCAAAAATGTACTCAATATAAAAATCTCCTGTTATACATACACATGTTTAAGTCCACCTTGTGATTGCTCTATCCTTTTGTTAAAAAGAGAGCCTATTCAACACCACCAATAATTAGCATAATAATAATGAGGTATCTACTATTCTTAGAGTCCTAGCAGTGTCCAATACTACAGTAATAATCTTTGTCTGCAAACTGTGATTATGCTTCAGTTTAAGAAAGATATATTTATCAGGGTGAGATATCTAAGTAAAGACTTACAGTCATTTTCTGGGCTTTTCCACTCGTCAACTTCAGAATTTTTAAAAAGCATTTATAATTTGACATTTGGGGAACTGATAAATACTAAAAACTAATTAGGTCTTTTTAAATGAGCATCTCAGAGTCTTTTGCAAATATGTATGATTCATCAAGGTACCACTGAAAGAATGATTTTACAAATGGATAAATTAGAGAAAATTTTAAATATATTAACCACAATTTTGGACTGTTAGAAGTTTTGAGTTGAGAATGAAAAGCTCATTATACAGAAATACATTTCTAACAATAACAATATCTTATTTATATCAGTATAACATCATTGGCTATCCTGACTTAACTCTGTGAGGCAAGAAGATATTATAATATTTTGTTTTATTTCTATAAAAGAGAAAATAAAGGCTGAGAAAGGAAACAAAGTTTACAAACTAGGAAATATAATTGTGACTCACATCTTGGACTTTTTAAGCCCAAATTCAGTACTTATTTCAGTCATTTACACTACCTAAATGTCAGCTTCCACTGCTATATTCAAGTCAGATCCTAAGCTGGTGACCAGATGAATTATTTTAATTCTATGAAAAAAAAATAGAGAAGAAGAAGCTTGGTCTAGCTTTAGAACCAAGATGACCTGGGTTCCAGTCCAATCTCTGATAAATCCTGTTTTGTGGCCCAAGGCAAATCAATTAACATCTTGCTGCTCTAGGGAACTTTCACAGTGAACAATTCAAATAAAGAAACTTTCAAAGCACTAACTAAACATTGTGCTAACCACTTGGGATTTGAAGAAATGGTACAGAGTCTCTGCTCTCATATAGCTTCCAATCTAATGGGAGAGATTACATGCAAACAGCTATTTATAAAGATGTGTTCAG
The DNA here is from genome assembly GCF_003287225.1 of Phascolarctos cinereus. NCBI lineage: Eukaryota > Metazoa > Chordata > Mammalia > Diprotodontia > Phascolarctidae > Phascolarctos > Phascolarctos cinereus. Next base: position 135,807,422 of record NW_027556180.1, on the reverse strand, counting down.
AATAAATTAGAAACAATCAACACATGGGCACTGCTAGCATCAATGGAGAATGGGAAGGCTTCTTGGAGTAAGTGAGACTTTACCTGAGATTTGAAAAAAGCCAGAGATGTCAGGAGATGAATATAAGGAGGGATAGAATCCTAGGCTTGAGAGACATCTATATGTTAGTGAAAATGCCCAAGTCAGAATAGAAAGTTTTGTGAAAGTAATATCAAGGGTATCTAGAGTTACTGTTTTGAAAAGTATATGGGTAGGAGTAATGGTTCTATCACTCCTTCCCAGAAGTTAGGAAAGATCGAAAGGGAGCAAGATTATAAAGAGCTTTGAATGCCAAAAAGAGGATTTTGTATTTGATCCTACAGGTGATAGGAAACCATTGGAGTTGATTGAATATGAGGGTGAGATGGTCAAATCATTTTGGTGGCTGAGTGGAAGAAAACCTGAAGAGTAAAGAGATGAGGTAAGGACATCAAGGAGAAGTCTACTGCATTAGTCCAGGGATGAGGTGATGAAATCCTGTATCAGGTTGGTAGTGGTGTCAGAGGAGAAAAGGGGACATCTAAGACACAAATTATGAAGGTAGACATAACAGAACTTGACAACTGATTGAATATAGGAAGTGGTGAGAGAGAATTAGAAGTCAAGGATGATATCTGTGTTATTGGTGGGAAGGTCAATACCCTTAACAGCAACAGAGAACTTAGAAAAAATGAAGGTGGTTGGGAGGACAGAAAATGAGATCAGTTTTGAACATGTGTTGAATTTAAGATGTCTATGGGACACTGAGTTACAGATTTCCAAGAGGCTCTTAGGAAAGAGGTTAAGGATTGACAAAAAAAAAAAAAAATAAACTCAGAACCATTTACATAGAGATAATGTTGAATCCATGGGAACTAAGGAGATCACCAAGAAACAGTAAACAAGGTAAAGAGAGAAGGTCCAGCACAGAGCCTCTGGGGATACCCAAGGCTTGGAGGTACAAGCTGGATCAGAAGCCAGTAAAAATGAATCATAACAAGTGTTCTCACAGGTAGAAGGAGAAATGGAAGCATGTCATGAAAACCTAGAGAGAAATGAATAGCAAGAAGAGAGTGATCAACAGTATCAAAAATTGAAGAGGTTGAAACAAATGAGGATAGAAAAAAGGCCTTTAGATTTGGCAACTAAGAGATCACTCATAATTCTAAGTAACTTTAAGACTGCAATTTGAAGATGAGGTATAAATCTGCATTAGTAGAGGGAGTATCTTATCTGAACCACCTATACAGCTGAAATAATAATGTAGCTTTAAAAATTTTTTTAAAAGCTGGAAAGGCACCTTAAATTTAGGAAAGTCCTTTAACCACTTGGGCCTCCAGGTGAATCTTTAAATACAAATTCAAGAACTGTTATTCATCTTCATTTATTTAGAAATTTCCTATGCCAAGGAAATCACAGGTCCGGACCAAAAAAGAAAGTTCAACTCCTCCAGTCAGCAACTCTGTTCTTCAGTATGATTTATATTAGGAGGTGTTCCCTCCAATAACAGAAACAAATGAACAATGAGTAAAGTAAAAAAAAAAACCCATTAATTAACAAATAAATGAATAAATTTATAAGTAAATTATATGTAAACAGTAAATCAATATTGAAAATTATTTATTCAGTGTGGTAAAACTGTTTCTTCAGGTGACAACTGAAAGGAAGAAAACTTTCTCAACCATAATCTTTGTTGAAGTAAGTCAGTCTTGCTCCACTGAAAATGGTGTAGGAACAAGAGTAAAATTCATAATAGATAATTCCTTGGTCCCTAATATCCTAATCAAATGAGTTATTTCCCAGTTTTAGTCCTGTGGATCCACTTGGACCAATAATAATTTTAATAGTTGAGAATGACTTCTGAGGAGGAATCAACCTCATTTGCTCCAACAATGTTTATCTGCAGGTAAAACCAAGAGCAAGATCATTTCATTCTGGTCAGAGGAAGGAGTAGACAACTGATAGTAGATGTTGATTCCTTGCAAAAGGGTCCTGAAACAGACAAATGTTAATGCCATATGAAAAGAGAGATAATTTCTATATAACTGTAAATCATATACAAGACATAATGGAGAACCTCCTAATACTTGAAAATTATGGTGACTTATTCATTTCTAGTGATTACTGCTTAAATTCATATTACTATTAATAGTTTGCTATTGTCTTGAGAATAATATGTTCTTATTCTTTTACTTCTTATCTATTGGGGAATGTCTCATGTTCTTATATATGTGTTTATATCCAATAGATCTTAGTTCTCTGATCTTCATCACTTATTTGATACAAAGATTAGGGGGAAAAAAAGTACAGGTTTACAAACATATACACACATACTTCCACTACGTCTCACTTTGTGTATATTTTAATGCATGCATTTATACATTTGTATTTATTGAATATATGTTTATGTATGTATGCATAAATATATACAGACATTTACATACACATATTTATATATACTAATGTATATACATTTATATGAGAATATATATGCATATATATACATACATACAAAAACACACAGACACACATGTACACAAAGTGGGATAGCATGGAAACATACACAATCTCTCATTATATGACTAAAGTATGTTCAGTGTGATCACTAAATATTTAGAAAACAGATAAGTGCAGTTCATTCATGCTAATTATTTGATTCATATTCAAAATATGTGGATATAGCAAATACTACTTTTTAATATACCCACAATATTCCAGAAATATAATTTTTTATATAGTGTTTTGATTTGAACCTTTTCTATAAATGTAGGAAATTAATGTGGTAACTCCCTCCATAAATGCAAATTCACAACTCTTCTCTCAAAATTATTATCTTAAAGTATTGTCCAAAGGTAATTAGAAGTTAAATGACTTGACCAAGTTTACATAGCTTATGTGTTTCAGGCCAGACTTAGAACCAGGTTTTCCTGAATGGAAAGATACATTCTTCTCATCGCTATCACTCTGCTCCTCCAGAGACTAGTAATAAAGAGGTGAAAGAAAGAAAGAAAGAAAGAAAGAAAGAAAGAAAGAAAGAAAGAAAGAAAGAAAGAAAGAAAGAAAGAAAGAAAAAGAAAGAAAGAAAGAAAGAAAGAAAGAAAGAAAGAAAGAAAGAAAGAAGAAGAAAGAAAGAAAATGAAAAGTACTTCCACTCTGCTTTAATATCTTTAAAAATTCTGAAGTCTGGACTACAATTTTAAATTACTAACACTAAAATGTCCTTAAATATCTTATAAAATCTCATTTAGAACATTTTCCCAATTATGTCTTTTATGTTTTAGGCAGGTTTAATTTGTTAATATTCATATAATTCTTTTAAGATTGAAATAGCAATTTTCTTTTCTAATATACTTTTTTAAATAATTAACATACTACTAGGCTAATTAGAGGCTTGAAGTGGAGAGGAAAAAAGTGGTAGAATAAGAAATACTAGCAAAGAAGGAAAGAATGCAAGTAGCCTAATGAATGTTCTCCCAAGTTTTAATTCAGTCTTCAAGGACACATGCTTGTCTTCTTTTAGTTGACTGTTTTCCCACGAGGAAAATAAAGAATTGGGGATCAGTCTAAAAAAACAAAAGAAAAACAAACAAAAAACTCTTATGGTGACCTTAAAGCATAATAGGAAAGGATCTCTCCCAGGCAATTCCCATAGAATGATTAATCAATCTACAAAAGCAAAACCCCTAGAGTCCAAATGCCAACAAGAGGTAAATGAAAGACTTAAAGGAAGGCATTGCCAACTCTTCTCTTTCTTCTCCCCATAATTTCCATTTGGCAGAGTAATGATGATGCATCAATTTCCGTCTCAGTAATGAACAGTCTATTCCTATTGACAAAATACAAGAAAAGTAAGCCAGGTATGCCAAGCTGAAAATGGGATATGATCAAAATATATGAAGCCATTGTCATGAAACAAAGAAAATTAAGGACCAAAGAGAATTTCCTCTTTCAAATTTCAATGACCCTTTTTAAAATTCAGTCTTGAGGATACTTTTCAGCCTCAGTTGGTCTCTTAGTCATGCCACTGAGTTTGCTCAGGTGGGGTCATCCCCTGCTGAGTACACAGAGAAAAGCCCTGCTGAGATTTTCTTTTCAAGAGTTTTATGCCTCTTTATTTTTCAAATAGAAAAAAAAATGACAGAGATCCCACAACTGTTTAAAAAAAAAAGAAAATCCATAATATTTGACTTATCTTACCTGAAAAGGTTAACTATTTAAAAAAATAGCTAAATCTCACCATTATCACTCTTAGTAAAACAGACATCTCAGATTCCTACCTGTTGTTAAAACTTCCTTGAATCACTATAAAGGAAGCATGTATTTATCCCCTGAATTAAATTCATAGACTTCCTGGGAAGCAGCCAGACTACACTGGAAAATCTGTTACTGAGAAATAGCAAGCCATCCCAAAGATGTTACTAAAGATCTTTAGACATTTTGCACCAGGAATCAATACTTCTCATAAAAGCCTGCTTTATTTCATGAATCCTTTGATTTGTCCCCCCCTCCCCACCCGCACTTGACAACCACACCCTCCCTATTCCTTTTTTCTATATTTAATTCTCCACTTTCTTTTAGTTCTTTTCATTTTCTTCAACTTGATATTGGGAACACCTCAGCCCAGAGAACCTAAGATCCTTCTGGAGAGTGATTTTCTCTAGGTCTATTTGACTAGAAGTTAATTAATCAAGAAGTAAAGCTAGAAGATAAGTTTAATTAGCATCAAATGATGGGCAGTTGCTCAGTAGTTAGCAACTCTGCAGAACAGAGGGAGATACACATGTACAGTTTTGCACAGCTTTAGGGTGGGCAGCAAAAGGAGCCTATCAGGTGAGGCAGATCAACCATTTTCTTTATTTGGGAGATTGAGTAAAATGGATAGGATGTCAAGTATTTAGCACAGATAATGTCTTAACTTATTTGTAACTGCAGTGTTGCCCCAAGATCAGGCATGTTCAGGTGGAAGTGTTTAACCTGTAATTAATCTCATCAGGCAATCTATTTTGGGTGGGAGGTCTCTAATCTTATCAGAACTGGGGTGGGGAGGGCGGGAAGCAGTGGCGGGGTTGGATGGTGGGCTGGAATCAGACAGAGTCAATGCTACAGGCTATGTTTCTTTGACCTGTAAGATGAGTTTTGAATATTGGAAGGGGAAGAGAATATGGTTCTCTTAAAGTCATGGTGCAAAGGTTTTGTACATTTCCTCTACAATGAGAATTGCATCATAGATAAATGATATAGAGATCTATAGATAATATCTATAACTATAGCTAGACTCATCTATTTATATATCTATATGTGCTAAAAACTATATAGGTATATATTAGATACCTATCTCTATGTAGATAGACATGTCTATCTATATAGATATATAATCCATATGTATTATTTTAACTTTTAATGTATGTACTTGAATAATAATTCCACATTAAAGAAGTACTTTAAAAGTTTTATAAAGAAAATGCTTCACAACTTCATAAAGGAACATTCATCTTTGTAACCATTGCTCATTATATATAACAAGTTTTAATAAATATTTTAGTTAATTGGTTAAAATTAGCAAAAATGTTATTTTTCTTTTACTGATGTTGAAATCTAAACAAACCTTTGTTGTTGTTGTTTTCAGTTTTGTTCTTTTTCTTCCCAACAATCTATTTATACCCTACTTATCCCCCTCTTTCCCAGTGTTTCGTCCCTTTCCCCAATCCCTTCTCTGGAGCCCTAGTGGTTGATACCTCCCTGCTGAGACCTCAGATAAAGGGAAACCAGTTAGATCCATTTGAAAAAGTTCCATTCCATCTAGAAAATGCTTGTTATCAACTCTAATGCCTGAGCTTCCATGGCCCTGAAGCTGCCTGACTTGCCTGAGCTTTTCTGAAGTACATATGCAGGAAACTTAGCAGTCATTGGTTTAGTGGTGAGCCCATGTTTTAGAAATAATATTCCATGTTGTCTTCAAAATTCTGTTCCCAGTAATCAGGGTTGTAACCAAATCACTGAGTGCCTGCCACTTGAGCCAAGTTCTTAGCCATGAGGGAATAACTATAGACAACTATAGGTTGAGCAAGATCTAGTGGACAGAGTGGATTTTTCAGGCTTTTATCAAATTAACCCCATACAAACACCAGTGAAAAACTGACAAAGTCCCTGTGCTTTGTAGAGTATAGTGTATAGCAGAATAGAATATAATGATGTACCAAATCAGATATTGTGTTTCTCCCCAGGACAAATAATGTGTCTTCCTACAGACATACAGAAGATAAAACTCGAGTCCCATGAGCAAATTTGGGCTCTTTGCCTAAGTGTCACATGCTCATATAAACACAGGGTGACTCCCACAAACCCAATGACTATGTCACAGTTATGCAAACAGTTTATTTCTGTTCATATGGCTTGATCAATGCCTTTCAAAAATGCCTTGTAGTATTTTGCCTTCCTAAAAAGTTCCATTAGTCCGATTAGCTACCTCAGAGATCTCTCTTTTTCCTACATTATTTTTCCAAGTGCCAAGACCAAAGGCTTGGAGGCAACTATTTTATTTTTAAATGGTCTATCCCTTTTTAGTTGAGTCTAGAAGTAAACTAAGGAATGACACATAATATTATAAAATTATAAAGTCTGTATACCATTCATGTTCCTTGATTCTATCAATGTTCCTGTATCTTAGTTTATAATTCCTCAAATTCACAGATTCAGAGTTGGAATATTATGATCTCATATTTTATTACACATAAATTTATATGTATACATTATACATTAAAGGAATAAAAAAGAGAAGACACTTGTCTATGGAAAAAGACCCTCCTTTATCCATTCCCTAAGTCTCTTCCTTCATGACCTAACAGGTTTTGTGCTATGGCCAAATGGATCCTGATTATGCACATCCACAGTTCATATTAAAACACATTGGTATAGGGTCTTGTCACAGGATTTATTGACCAGGAAAGCAAGAGGGATGGTGGAAGAAATAAGTTTCTCTAACCCAACTAACCAGTAGTAATAAAATACACAGGAGATAGTTTAGTACCTAAGATTTGCTCTCTTCATGGCTCTCATCTCAGTGTTTCAGAATTTAGGTCTCTACTGCATCACTAGACATAGTTCATTTAACTCAAACTACTGAAGACCCTGGCCACAGCAGAAATAGCTGTTAGAGCAACAATCCTGGTCTTCCCCAACTATCTCATGGAAACTTAGAAGACAAATTCTACATCAGTGGAAGGAAGAGAGAAAGCCAGAACTGGATGACTAAGTATATAGGTCACGTAGTTCAGGAACCTCTAATGTCAAGGTCAAAGACAAATATCATTTATGTGCAAGGCTTTATAATGTGATTATTTATGTTGTTGCACAAAATAATGTAAGGAAAAGATAATTCCAAGATGTTTGTGTATCTTATGGTATACATCACTCTTTATTCCATGGAAAATAAGATCTGTACCAGAACACACCAAAATGGATCCCTTGAAAATGAAGTGTCTAAAGTATATTCTGCTTACATTTTCCATCATTTTAGCTTAACCATGTAACCTGCATTTCTTGCTGTATTGCTTTTGGAACCCAAAACTTTTATAAAAGACAACAAAATTATAAAAGTGCTTCTCTGCCAAGAGTACTTTAATGCATTATGCTATTGCTAATGAACTACTAAGCAGACTTTATACAAATGTTTTAGGTTGAATATAGGGAATATTGTTAAATTAAAAGATAATTACTTTGCCTATATTAGGGCAAAGGATCAAGGGCTTCTTTAAAATGATTTTCATTTTTTTCTTTATATAAAATTAGCAAATTAAAGAAAGATCAAATAATGCCTCATTTCCCCCCTGAAACATCTGATTTTATAATGTTTAACTTCAATTTTCATTAGATGAATCTGAAAAGTTCAACAATATTTTTTGAGTATTTTAATTTAATTCAAATGAAAATATGTGAACTCTGAAAACTATTTTGAAAGCTACAACATACTGTCATTCATATCACCATCCCTTCCATGTTGAATGTTTAGGGTACATTCAATTTACCCTCACTGTCTATGGGATTATTAACCAAAAAAGATGTAAAAATGAACAATTTAAGCTACCATAAAAATTCACGTTCTTTATAAACCTTGGACATAAAGACTTTAAGTAGGATTATAAACAGAAAATCATTTTTTAATCTAAAATAGGAGCTATAGGACCCAGGTGACATTCTTCAAGTCACTTACAATAACCTTTGATGTGTCATTTGTTTTATGAATAGAGTAAGTGAATGGATATTTTCTAATGAATGGACATTTTTACAGTATTCTAGAATATTGAAATTGTTCTTCAAATAGGTATCAAATAGACAGAAAATAGGCCAAGAGACTAATTTTCGTTCTTTCTTTCTTTCTTTCTTTCTTTCTTTCTTTCTTTCTTTCTTTCTTTCTTTCTTTCTTTGTCTTTCTTTAACATTACAAAAATTAACATTTGATTTAGGCCTTTCGTTTTTTACCTAATGGTTACTTCTGAATATAGATTCTATTCCCACCCACCCCAAATCTTCTCCTGTAAAGGAATAAGAATAGTTATGAACAAAAAATATAACCAAATCTGACAAGACATACAACATTCTGAATCCATAGTCTCTCACCTCTCTAAATAAAGTAAAAAGATGCTGTTGGGGAATTTCATATTCCTGAGATTTCCCTGGAGGGTAATTCCTCTCACCTAGGTTCATTTGCTTATAGGTCAATAAATCTAGAGGCAGGACAGAAGCTAATAAGTTTAATTAGCTTCAGTATTTGCCAGGTGGCATAACAGAAGGAGATAAACACACTTGTAAGATTTTACACAGCTTTATGGCAGCAACTCAGCCACTTATCTTATTTAGAAGACATATTTGGAAGTTAAATAAGAAGGTGAGGATGCCAGGTAGATTTTGGAGAAAGAAAATCTTAACTTTGGTGTAATTTTGTAATATTGGCAGTTGAGTGGTACAGTGGATAGAATGCTGGGCCTGGAATCAGGAAGACTCATCTTTTTTTTGTTTTCCTTTTGATGAGGCAATTGGGGTTAAGTGACTTGCCCAGGGTCACATAGCTAGTAAGTGTCATGTGTCTGAGGCCAGATTTGAACTCAGGTCCTCCTGACACCAAGGCCAGAGCTTATCCACTGCGCCACCTAGCTGCCCCCAAGCCTCATTTTCATGGGTCCAAATCTGGTCTCAGATACTAGCTGTGTGACCTTGGGTAAGTTACTTAACCCTTTTTTGCCTCAGTTTCCTCATCTGTAAAATAATCTGGAGAAGGAAGGGAGAAACCACTCCAGTATCTTTGTCAAGAAAACTGCAAATGGGGTCATGAAAAGCTGGACATGACTGCAAAATGACGAATAAAAAAATCTTGGTATTTCTCCAAGATCAGGTCTGTTCTGGTAGGGATAGTTCCTTGTAGTTAATTATATCAGACCATCTTTCTGGGACAGAAGGCCTGTAGTAACCATTAGCATGTCTAGGTGGGATCTAGACATCTAAGATAGCGGTGGCCTCCCTTTGAGATAAAATCTGCACAATTTTGAAGGCTTAATTTCTTTGACCTATAAGGTTGTTTTTAAATGCTCAAAGAAGTAGAGAAAATTGTCCCCTTAAACTCATAGCTCATGAGGTTTGTCTATTTCCCCCACAACACATTTCCCTTTTTCTTCTCTAAAGTCAAGATAAACTAGGATAATTCCATTGTTTTTAGCTTCATTTTATTGGATTTTGTTATTTACATTTTTGTGGTAATCATATGTACTATTTTCTCATATTTATAGAAACCTAAATAGATTTATAATTTATTCATCAATAATATGCCATTAGCTTTTTTATATCTCAAAATATTTTCTGCCATTTCCTAGTTGAGGCACCTGTATCTCTGTGTTTGTTTGTTTTTGTGCTACCCATGAAAACTATAGCTATCAATGTTTTGGTATGCTTGGGACCTTTCTATCTTTGTTCTCTTCTAGGTATTTGCTCATTATTAAAAACTTGGGGCCAAGTTGTATGAACAATGAAATTAGGTTTTTTTTAATCACTTAATTCCAAGTTGAATGTCCAGACTAATTTATATGACTCAAATCTATTGTTATACCTGTCTTGCCACAAACTCTCTAAAATTGGCTATTTCAAACTCTTGTAATTAGTTAGGTATTTTGTGATGCCTTTTAAAGGGGAAATAAAATAGACCCAAATGAGAAGGCATGACATTTTTGGATTGGCAGAACCTTACTGCTTCTGGGAAATATTGAGAAGTTGATGAATTCAGTCTTCTGCACATTATCTTTTAGTATCGCTTGTCTACCTTCAATAGTTTTCTTATTCATCTCTTGAATCTCATAACTCCACGTCACCATGCTCACCTAGATGATATTTCATTTTCAAAAGGTTTTACTCATAACCAGCTTATAAGAAGCTCTCTCCATAAACAAGGTTCACAAAACCTGAGGGTTGGAAGAGATCGTTTGCCGTCTAGTCCAGCTTCTATATAAATAAAAATCCCCTGTATAACATGCTTAACATAGAATCATCCAACTTTTGCTCAAACCTCCAAGAATTGGAATTCCATTTTTGGATATTGCTGAGGCAAACCATTTCACTGCCTATTCTCCAATTGTTAAGAAATATTTCATCATGTCAATATTAAATTTTTCTCTTTTCAGCTTTAACCATTATCCCTAGTTCTGCCACCTGGGGCCAAACTGAAAAGTCTAATCCTTCTACCTGTTGAATGTCCCTCAGGTACTTAAATATAGCTATTAGGCAGTTGCCATTGTCATTATCATCATCATCATCATCATCATCATCTCAATATCTTAGATAAACTAAAATACCACAAATCCTGATACTCCAAGAGAAATATCAAAATATTCTTGAGAATTCAACAAATAAATTCTATTAACCCTGGAGTCATACCATCACAGACAAAACAATTGCCCACCATCCCTTGAAATCTTGAAATAACAAAGACTCATAAAAATATAAGAAAAAAGTTTTGATTACATATCACCATGTCAAATTCATATATTTCGTAATATAATATTCATAATCTCCAAGATAAGAAGAATAATAAGCTTTCAAAATATATTAAGCTAATGGTAGAAGTAAAAGTATGTAGAATATGATGAGGTATATAGCATTCTCATTATCCTAGATGTTCCTGGAGTAGTCTCAAAGATAATTTCACTGCAACTACAGAAGATGAGTTTACATTCCTATACTGTTATTAAATTTTAAAGAGCAATCTTTTTATCCATATGTTCAAAAGTCTGCCAAAAACTAAATAGGAAAGGACAATGATACAAAGATAAATATTCCAAGACTATGTCTACCTCTGTTACCTTTACTGAATTCAAAACAATAATACACAGTTGGGTTAGTAAGAATAATAAATATGCATTATTCATTATAAAGTTGATGATATTTATTATTTGATAATAAATAATTACTTTGTTTAATATTAGTATTTTAGTATAATTTTTTTTTCAAGATTAATAAGGCTTAATATGTGGAGGAGGGACCATATTTTGTTTATCCTCACTGGACAAAACCAGTAAAAAATATTAAATTTGCAAAGAAATTGTTGTATGATAAGGGGAAAAAATCCTAATGATTAGTGCTATTAAAAATCAAACGAACTGCCTAGAGAAGTTATGGGTTCCCTCTCTTCAGGAGTCTACAGGAAGAGTTTATGGTGGATATATAATGGGATTCCTTTCAGGTTTGAATTGGACTGAGGTCCCTCAGGTCCCTTCCAACCCTCACACTGCAATTCTAAGTAGTTGTTATTGTTGTTATTTAACACAATTCAGCAGTTAATATGGCCTCAGATTTGCTTCATTTGTTTGTTTTGGTTTGGTTTTTTGTTTTGTTTTGTTTTTTCCCTTTAATAGATATGAAATTTGGAAGATCAATATAGACTAAATAGCCTTAAAAGTTAAAGGAATGAGGCTTTAATAGTAGTTTCAATCATTCATCACCTGCCATTTATGGAAGTCTGGTGTACCCCAAGAGATACCCACCAAATAGCACCATTGTAGGTATCTGCCTACTTTAAGGCTAGCTCCAAGGGAAGAATACTAAAGTATAGTTGGGAGTGGGAAGACTACGATCAACAGAGTTTATAGGGAGGCCAGAAGCAGCTGGTTGGTACCACATATAGAATCCTGAGCCTAGAGCAAGGATGACTTGAGTTCAAATCTGTCCATTCAACAGATTCTTTTTTCTTATTTTTTTGCTTAACATATAAGTTAAGCACCACTTCCAAGTCTAAACAAATCATACAATATGATCTCATTTATATGGAGAAAGGCAAATTTTATTGAAATGACCAGAAACTTGGAATTTGCATGAAGATTAGCCTGAAGTCTCAGATTACAATGATGAGTCTCAAAAGGACAAAAGAGAAGAATAACAAAGATGTAATCCTGCCTTTTAAAGTGAATTTTTCATTTTGGGATCCCCATTTTATGCCTCAGGCTGGGCAAAATGACCTTATTATTAGTGGCAGATAAGGGATGCAGTGAATAAAGCACTGGTCTTAGAGTGAGGAAGACCTGAATTCAAATCCAGTCTCAATTACTTAATGGTAATTACTTATTACATGACCTTATGTCAGTCACTTAATCTATGTCTGCCTCAGTTACCTAAACTACAGTTAGGGATAATTATAACACCTAGGGCTGTCATGAGGCTCAAAGGAGATATTATTTGTAAAGAACTTATTACACTACCTGGTACACAGGAAATTAATAAATGCTCGTTTCCTTTCTTCCTTCCTATGAGACTTAGGAAGGAAGGGCACCTATTTCCTAAAATTGGGAGCAGGCTTGGAACAGGGAGTGGTGGTAAAGGTAGGCATGAGAAGCCCAATATTGGCTCTCTCATACTCAACTACGGTCTAGGCTAAAAATGACTTTAAAGGATCTTACTGGCAATAATGATGCAAAAAGGAAATAAAATGAGACAATACAGGGATTGAGGACTGTATTTGCTTTCAATATATGGAATTTTATTTACCATCTTATTTTCTCAATTGCTAGTTGACATTTACTTTGAGTGAATCAGAATAACCTTTATCTGCTAGAATAAGTGTGAAATTAGTGATCAACTATGAAAGAGGAGAGAGAAAATACAGCTCTATCTGCATGGAAGCAATCTTAGCAACATTCTTTATGATTAAACAATGCATGTGTTACTTTAATGCTCAGCAAAAACCATTTGTCTCTTTTAAAATTCCAACCTGCAATGTAAGGCCATACTTAACAAGTATAGCAGCTGTTCTCTCCTCTTGATGACTTACTGTATATGTTATTTCTGTGGAAACCAGATGCCTAGGAGGCAGAGGAAATTAGGAACAGTATGTTTTATATTACACCGCTTTTAAAGTAGACTGTTATGCTTGTGTTCGTAACAAACGTGCTGTAAGAGAGAAATTTTTAGAAGGGTATAAGTGAAGGAAACAACCTAATGGTTAGTAAATGAGTATGGTAAAATTCAAATGTAATTATGATGTTGACTTAAAGTGAATTGTAGATACCTATGCTAGGTGAAAATGATGCCCTTCTTATATACAATAGCAGAGGTCTTCCACTGATACTTGTAAGTTAAAATTTATTATTCTTGAAAATAGTATAAAAGTTGATATTTATTTTTTTCTTCTTCTTGTAAAAAGGCTCCAAACCCACACTTAAAAAAACACTATTACTTAAACTACTTATAAGTTATCTACTTCCACAATTTAAGTATCTATAATTCTCGGGGTGGGTATTCTTTCTATTACACTAGATTAAAAGTGCCATGAGCCAGAGAAAATAGTGGTTGTGAACAACAACAAAAAAAATCATCATCCTCTATTGATTTAGTGATGAACTCCCATCAAAATTACCATTTTGTTTATTTATTTAAATATATAAAATACAACTTAAATAATACATTTTAAATTATTGAAATGATAAATTTATTTGAAAATTTAATGGAAACAGATAGACAAAATCTATATCACTTTAGTTATCTTACTTATCTAGGATTGAATATACCAGACTCCTTTAATTTTCTTTGTTCTTCCCTCTACTGCTTAACCCATGACTTTTTCTATATAATAATCCTTTTTAAAAAATATTTTTTTAATTTTAAAATTATCTATTTTCTTTCCCTCACATATCCTTTTCTCTGACAGGAAAAAAAAACCCAACCTTTCGTAAGAAAAATACGCAGTCAAGCAAAACTAATTGCTATGTTGGCTATGTCTTTATTATATGAATTATATTTTATTATATTGTATTATCTTAGATTGTATTCTATCCCTTATATTAGATTGTATTGTATCATATCATATATCAGTCTGCATTCTTCATCAATCAACTCTTTGTCATGTTTCAGCATCCGTTTTCTTTAGTCATTGCTGGTCATTACATTGTTCAGAGTTCTTAAGTCTTTCAGAGTTGTTTGTATTTACACTGTTGTTATTTTATAAATTGTTCTCATTTTGCTTACTTTACATAATACTAATCTTCAATTACATGAGTCTTCTGTTTATCTGAAACTGTCCATTTTTATCATTTTTATAGACAATAAAATTCCGTTTCTCATACATGTATATAATTCACATATATGACTCATATGTTGTAATATATGATTCACATTCATAATTCATATACATAATTAGCTTAGCTATTCTCCAACTAATTGGCATCCCCTTTGTTTCTAGTTCTTTGCCACTACAAAAAGGGCTGCTATAAATATTTTTGTATATATGGATTTTTTCCCTTCTTCTTTCATCTCCTTGGGTAATAAACTTAGTAGTGGTATCCTTTGGGAAAAAGCATATGCAGTTTAGGAAGTTTTGAAGCATAGTTCAAAATTGCTTTCCAGAATTCTTGAAACATTTCAGAGTTGTAGTGTCGATTCATTAGCATACTAGTTTTCCTCCAGACCCTCCAACATTTGTTCTTTTCTTTTCTTTTCTTTTCTTTTCTTTTCTTTTCTTTTCTTTTCTTTTCTTTTCTTTTCTTTTCTTTTCTTTTCTTTTCTTTTCTTTTCTTTTCTTTTCTTTTCTTTTCTTTTTTTTCCTTTCTTTTCTTTTCTTTTCTTTTTTTTGTCAACTGCCAATATGAGAAGTATGAAATGGAAGCTTAGAGTTGCTTTAATTAACTTTCATGTAATTATGAGTGACTTAGAGCAAAAATTTGGAAAAAGAGGTGCTAAACTCTTTCTATAAGATAATATGGGACTGATACCTACACCAGGTAAAAAGTAAAGAAAACTGTATACAAACATCCCTAATAAACATCCGTGTAAAATATTGAATAAAATATTAGAGATGAGATTACAACTACATACTTTAAAATACATATTCTATATGAAATTAGTTCTACGTAATTAATGCTGGGTGTGTTCAAAATTAGGAACATTGTATATATATTTGATCTTATAAAACTCTGATGGGTAGGTAATCTTAGGAAGAGCAGTGCCCTCCAGACAAACATCTCCCTTTTCATCCTTGCTACTATAGCCATCAGCCAGAGAAGGAACTGCTAAATGGAATAGGTAAGTAGTCCTCACTCCTACCACCACAGTGTATGATCAGGTTCCACACAATAGTAGCATAACTCCAACAGCCGACAAAAGAGCAATACCTGGCCTCCAGATCACTGGGTATGCTTCCAGTTAGATCCTGAAATGATCATAAAAGGAAGAAAACCTTGTACAGATGTGCCTGGCAATTTCTTCTGCAAAGTGATGAAGCCCCCTGCTGTTTGGAAGATACAGTTCCAAATGCAGATACAAAAGCTATAAATACAGATGCATAAGGAAGTTGTGGCTACACCTACCAATGCATAAAAGAAAACAAACAAAAAACAGGAAAGAAAGTTTTCAACAACAAAGTCATTGATACCATTTAAATTATTTGATATCATAGTCTGCGAAGAATTAACAAAAAAAAAACAAACAAACAAGAAATAAAACTATGAAACAATAAACAGTAAAGTAGCAGGATATTAAATTAATTCAGTCATCAGCTTTTCTGTATATTTTTTTAAAAATTCAATAGAAAGACAGATACAGAAAAAGAAAAACAATGCATAAAAGATCTTGGAATTCCCCTACTAGGGCACACTGAAAATAAAAATGGAGTTAATTAAAGACAGACATTAACTGCTTGTATTTGGGCCATGCCAAAATAATAATAAAAAATACTCCTCATGTTAATTTACACACTCAGAACTACATCAATTAAACTGACAAAAGGTTACTTTATGGAAGTAAAAAAATAACAATTTATATGGAAGAATAAAAAATCAAGGGAAAGAATGAAAACAACAGAAAAAGGAAAAGTAATGGGTTCTAAGAGTATTAAATATCCAAACAGATTACAAAACAGTCAGTCAGCAAGCATTAAGTCTTCAATATACAAAATGTGTTAATTGCTGAGGATTCTAAAAGGAAAGACAAAACAAAACAATTTCCAAAGAGAAAGAGCTTTCAAGCAATTACGTATAAATAAGATATATAAAAGATTAATTTATAGTAACCTCTTTAGCCTTAAGGAATATCAGGAAAGGTTTTTTGTAGAATATGGGATTTTAGCTGAGACTTAAAGGAAGTCAGGATAGCCAGGGAAGTCAAGAAGCAGAAACAGGGAATGAAAGCATTCAAGCAATGGGATATAGCCAGTGAAAATATATAGATTCAGGAAATGGAGTATCTAATTTGAGGAACAGCAAAGGCCATTTTGACTAAATTGCAGAGGACATGGAAGGGAGTAAAGGTAAAAAGGGCCAAGTTATAAGCTTTAAAAGTAAACTGAGGATTTATATATTTTAACCTGGAGGTAATAGGGAATCATTGGAAATTGTTGAGGACAGTTATATGATCAGGCCTGTGTTTTAGGGGTTTTTTTAATTTGTCTGTTTGTTTGTTTGTTTTTTGTAAGAGAATTGAGGTTAAGTGACTTCCCCAGAGTCACACAGCTAGTGAGTGTTATGTGTCTGAGGTCACATTTGAACTCAGGGCCTCCTGACTCCAAGGTGGGTATTCTGTCCATTATACCACGTAGCTGCCCCCAGGCCTGTGATTTAGGAGGATCAATTTGGTAGCTATCTGGTGTATAGGTGGGAGTGACTTATGTAGACTAGTTGTGAGGTTGTGAGGGCTTGTGACATGGTGGTGGCAGTATTAAAGGAGAAGAGTATGTATATAAGAATTGTAATCATCAAAATACAGTCAATCCTCGAGTTTCATAGGGGGTGATAATCCCAGAAAATATGTGAAAGTAAAAATCAAGAATGTTGATATATTAAACCTATGGGGGAAAAGGGATTAGCTTCCTATGAGCACCAAAAACAGTAACCTTTTGCTAAATATTGCTGAAAGCACACTTTTTGCATGCAATTCTGTATGACAAACATTAATTTTAATAATATGCACTTTTTCTAATATAGTAATCATGACATAATCCATGAAATAAAATCAGAATATACAAAATATGCAAAATAAAATTGGTTAAATGCAAAATGTTTTCTCACTAGTAATTCCCTTGAATTCTGTAATGAGACAAAACATTGATTACAGACAATATTCACTTTTTATAATGCATGAAATCTACAGTACCATAAATGTTGTACAGCAAATAAAATTCTTAAAACCAAAACTTTTTTAACCTGAATCTTACCTTCTAGTGTGTGAGATGTCAATTTGAGGGCATTGTACTATATACTATACTGCTGTAAACTTCTCTACCTTGGCTGCCTTCTGAAAACTAAGGGAGAGGTTGCTAGGACTTTCTTTAGTCATTGCTGCCAGAAGACACCAAGATTGAAAAGCTCTGGACATCACCTCTGACACTCTGTCCTTCATGGTTGGTGGATGGACATTGGAGATTACAAAGGACTCAACAGCTTGAAATATTCTGTAATCTCTGCTTCCTGAGCCCTTTGAGATCCTTAAGGGTTCTGGCATATGGGATCATAGCAAAGGCAATTTGACATTTAACCTTGAGGCTGCAATTGATGATGGGATTGGCAGCCATTATGTCTCTAGCCACTGGTCATTAGGCCCATAGCAGCTGCAGATATTCCTGCACAAAGTTTAGCTAACATGTTTGTTTTCTCACTAAGATCCATTACTGATTTCCCATGCTTGGGTTCAAAGGATTTGCACTATGCTTTGGGGGCATAATTACAACACAAAACTTGAGTTTTAAAGGCAAACAATGGAAATATGCAATGAATGCATGGGGAGCACTTTAGAAAGGTAGGGTGAACAAGAGCAGTGAAGCCCTAGTAGGACTCTAGATGCTCCACAAACTTATGCATATTGCACCTGTCTTTTTTTTTTTCTACTGTGCATAGCCTCAAATTTGTAGTTGCCAATGTGAAAGTGAAAATAAGGTTACTAATGAAATCATATGAATGCTTGAAGTCGTGAAAGTTTACCAGTTAAAAAATAGTAAAGTTGATCATGAAACATATTAAGTATACAAGACTCATAAGGAATCAAACACAGTATCATGGTGTTTAATAGTTCAAAGCATTTGAACTACTCTACAATGCCTGCAGAGAATTCTGGAAATCATTCTGAGAAAAGTTAGGTTTAGACCTATATCTCTCTATATATACCACAATTAGATGCAAATGGTTATAAGACACAGCCCCACTTTCCCACCCCATACAAGTGTGTATGTTGGGTGTAGTTCTATCAAACACATTAGAGTACCAAGGAAACAGATTCTTTTCACAACTATGAATAAAGAAATAGTTTTTCAACAAACATAGGATAGAGAGGATAACATTAAATGTAGACAACTATATTACATAAAATTGAAAAAAATTTACAACAAAAATCAATGCAGTTAAAAATAAAAGAGTAGATTTAACTGGTTAAAAATTGCAGAAAAATTACCTAATAAAATTTACTAATCAGAATATACGTACATACATAGAATTCTACATATATGTGTGAAATATATCTATATAAATATACTTTAAATGTAATATATATACAAAATATGAAATAAAAGCCATTCACCAATAGAAAAATGGCCAAAGGATATGAATTGGCAGAGTTATCAATGAAAGAAAGTCAAGCTTTTAACAGTCTTATGAAAAGTGTTGATTCATTCACAACAAGAGGAATGCAAATTAAACTAATTCAGAGATACTATCTAGCACCCAAAATGTGAGGAAATAGGACTAAAAGGAACACTACCTTTCCTAAGGGCCTTGAGGAAGGCAGGCATACTAATGCACTACTGGTGGATTTGTGAACTAGTCTAACCATTCTGGGAAAAAAATTTGGAATGAGACTCCAAAGTCAGTAAACCACACATTTCCTTTGATCTAATAATACTTATACTAGGCTTATACATCACAGATTTCAGAAAGAAACGAACAGTAGCTTTGTACATTAAAAAGTAGTTATAATATTATTTTTTAAAAGCAAAGAATCAGAAATAATGCAGAAGGACTGAACCAATCCTGGTACCTGAATATATTAAATAAAATATTATGATGTAATTAGAATTGGTGAAAGAGATGGGTTTATAAAAACCTGATAAGATTTGTGTGAACATAACAAAGCAAATAGTGCAAGGAAAACTATTTCATGAATGAATTATAAGGGAAAATAATTGTAAAGTCCTGAATGTGTCATAAAAATTAAGAGAGCAAATACTATTCTGGAAGACTGAGGAAGAACAATCCTCACCACCTCTTAGCAAAAAGGTGGTGGACTAGAATTTCAGAATGAGACATATATACCGTATGTCTATACTATATGTTTGTGTGTGTATGCATATGTGTATATAGATGTATATATATATACGTATTTTGTATATATACATATATATATATACGTGTATATATATATACATATATATACACACATGCATCTATACTTATTACTTATGTATGTGTGTATATGTGTATATATATATATATATGACAATGTATGTATTTGTTTGGTTTTAATTGTTAAAAGGAAGGAAATTTTTGAAGAGGAAGGGGGAACAGGAATGGAATGGGAAGCAGGGTAAGGATTCTAAAGAAAGAAGGAAAATAAAGAAGAGTCAACAAATAATCGAATTAACAGAAGATAACAAAATGAAATTAAAAATGAGACACAGATAAGCAGGGTAGTGTTAGAATTACAATGTTAAATTTGAATAATAGCAAAAAATCAACATGTAGAGGAAAAACTGACATTACATAAGAGAAGTTTATAGTTTTGTATGTAATATTTTTATTACTATCTATAAATGGCTATTGTTGGTTTATAATAAGATAAAATAAAAAGAGAAGAATTCCCTCCACTCTCCCCCCCCTTTTAAAATCAACTTTAGTCACCATCAGACTAAGCTAACTCTCAAAGGGAATTGAAAAATTTTTTGTTTTTGTTTTGTTTTGTTTTTTCCCTTCCTTCTCTGGGGTTCACAGAAGCCTGAATTTCCAAATTACTTTGCTACTATGGTAATTACTCTTAACAATACCCTAATAATGGAACATATATGAGTAATTAACAACTGCAATTTAATGACTATAAGAATTATAACACCTGGTGTTTTTATAGCATACTAATCTAGCCCATTTTATTTATAGTATCTCTGCACAGTGAGGTTATTTCATCTTCATTTTTCTCTTTCAGAGAAGGTCATGCTCAATAGATGTTAACTAATAAGAGTATTAGAACCTTTTCTTTGCTTATTTTATATTTTTTTTGTTTTATATTTGATTTTCAGAAACAAATGGATCTGCATCCTGAGTTGAACCTTATGTCTGCAAGCCATGTAAGAACAGAGTATCTCTGTGACTGTTGAGGCAATTCAATATTACTTGGTAGACAAAGGGCACTGTTGGAGTATTGGACAAAGTAGTGAAATGACGTATGCAATAGGAATATTATCATGTCTATGAGATAAAGGATGTATTGATGTGAGGAGGCAGACAGAGGCATGAATATCTGAACGGAAGTTCCTGCAACAGTAAGTGGACAGTAATGAAGGACAATATTAGAGTAAGAAATATAGAGATTAAATTCACTAGACTCAGTGTCTTTAGCCCTGCTCACCATGTTTATTCCAAATTTTATTATGTTATATGCAATATACAATAATATGTAAAATGTTATACAATAACTAAGCAAATATATAACACACATAAAAATATACATGTGTATATATTTACAATAAATAGCATGACTATATAATAATAATAATAATTATTATTATTATTATTATTTTATCAGCACAGCCCAAATATGAGCAGCTAGTATCTCTTCAGTTATTTGCTTTTTTCTTTATTCCTATAAAGAAAGTTTTACAGTTTAATTAATTTAAATCCTGAATATGTATTGGTAGAATTCCAGAAATTTTACATATTCTACGTTTATTTTGAATGGAATTTCTTTTTTATGTTTCTTTTTACTTCGTTTTTTTAGTCATACATAAAAAGGCTAATTTTATATGCTGTAACTATTAAATTCCTAAATTATTTCAATTAATTTATTAAATAGAAGTGTCTTGGTAAGCCATTGTCTTCAACAAATATAATAATTTTGTTTCCCCCTTGCCAATATTAACTACATTTATTTTTCTTAACTTTTTACTATAGGTAATCTCTAGAACAATTTCAAATGTTGTTGATGACAGTGGACATTTTTGCTTTACTAGCTGTTAATTTTAAATAGATACTTTTTACTATGTTGAGGGAAAGTTTATATAGTCCTGATGGGGGCCTGGGCCCAAGCTGAGATCTTAGCCCCTTGCCCCAAAGGGAATCTGACTCTCATTTTTCTACAGGCCCCAGCCCCTCATCTCCCTTTGAAAGCCTTAGCCTTACCTTTTAATCTTATTTAGATGCGCCTTTGCCCCTCAACCTAAAAGAATCTGGCTCCCTTTTGTCTGTGGACCCCAGAAAGCCCTTACTCTGGTCTCAAATGGTTCCTTATCAACGCCCCTTGTCTCCCTTTGAAAGCCCTAGCCCCACCTTTTGATCTTATGCAGATGACTTTCAAAGGCCTACCTTCCAGTTCCCTTTATTATCTTTTCCTATTGTCTATTGGATCTTGCAGACCTTCCAATCTGAATTCTCACCTAGACTCTTTTCCCAGCCCCCTCCCAGCCACCCAAAGTTACTTCAGTGTATAAAAAAATCCATCCTGGCCCCCATTCAGATGCTGAGACTCTCATGCCCAAAAGGCTGAGACTTTCTCATTCCTCCTCCCTTATGGGCATCAGTCACCTGGCCTATGCATTTTATCACTAATAAACTTTTTCTCTGGCTGGAAGAAGATTTGAGTTGAATTCATTCAGACAGGGCCCAGCATTGCAATCTCGGGGGTTCCCCCAGCAGCATCCCAAAACTTCTAGACCTCTTCAGTCATATATCTTAATGTTTCTAGAATATCAATTTGTATTTCATTTTGTCAAAATCTATTTTTCTGAACACAACAGGTGTCTGCTTCTAATTTACTTAACAATTGATTTCTGTTGAATCATTCACAGAAGAAAATACAGTGGTAAGGTAAATCATCCTCCTATGAGTAAATTTTCTCTTGATAAGGCTTAAAGGGAGACTGTAAAGTTTTTTTTTTCCTTTGAGACTTTCTTATCATTCTCAAAATGGTGGAATCACCTTCTATTAAAACAATCAATCTATCACCCTTCTAGGTAAAAGGTGATGAGGAAAAAATGTCTGTTAAGTGTTGTTTGAAGGTAATATTAATCATAGGGAACCACAAACTTCCCTCCACCCACTCAAACTCCCTAAGATATTTCAGCATTTACAGAAACATTCATTACAAAAATGACATTTATAATAAAGCTATTACATTTCAAAAATAAATTTGGTTTCTAATTAGCTTATATTATATACATCTACAGACCAGGAAGAAAGTATTCCCTTTCTTTCTTTCTTGTCTATCTTTATCTCTGTAATCTCAATCTAAAGAGGGTTGAGAAGACAGAGATAGTATCTTGCAGTTTTTGTTTTCTTTTTCTTCTGCCTGTCCTAAAACCTTATCTCCCACTGAAAGTCTGATCAAAAGGTCAGTGGAAATAAGTGCCTGCTTAGTATATTGCAGATAACTGGGAGAGCTGTTTTACTTGTGAAACTTCATTAATTAACTTACACTGGCTTGGTTGGGATTATCCCTTTAAAATTTCCAAGATACACATAACCTTGTGTGCACAGGAAACTTCTGAAGGGGAAACCTCAGTCTTCCAACCTTATTGCCTCTTTATCTCTAATAGTAAAAGGAGAGTTGAGGGGAGAAATACAGGAAGAGAAGAAAGAAAAGGAGAGAGAAAGGGAGAGAAAGGTCTTTCAAAGAACTACCCAAATTTTAACCAATTGCAGTGTAGCTACCAGAGGCCTTAGGTAATCCAAGAGGACTATAAATTTGCTGATGAAGATGACATTTAGTTCTAATCTACCCAATTCCCTGTGCTAAGGCCAAACACAGCCCCCTATTTTTTCTGGACACCCAATATATTCAGTCCTAACACAATTTCAGGCTTGACTGTGTTCGACCCAAATGTCAGTTTACTCATCAGATATCAATATGACCTGTACACAATCCTGAGATTATAGAGATTTAGTATTCTGAGATCCCAGGGAATTTCTGAGTTTCTGGGTTGACTATAAGAGATCCCACTTGATAGCAATTTTTGGTCAAAAACAAGCTTAATGCTTAAAAAAAGTTTTCAGAAAATTTTATTGTTTTTTTTGCAGAGGTTAGAGCCAAAAAAAGATGTAGCTTGCTCCCTGGAGCCTCTGTAAATTATACATTATATAGAGTCAAATAAAAGCACAAAGAAAAGTAACTAATTGGCCACCATAAGGCAGTTTCTGTATAATGGCAAGAAATTTCTTGCGTGCCTTGTAGCAATCCCTATGCAGAGACAAGACAATACAATTGTTAGATCTGGAAGGTATCTTGGATCATCATGTCCTGCATGTTCTG
This sequence comes from Phascolarctos cinereus, assembly GCF_003287225.1. Taxonomy (NCBI): domain Eukaryota; kingdom Metazoa; phylum Chordata; class Mammalia; order Diprotodontia; family Phascolarctidae; genus Phascolarctos; species Phascolarctos cinereus. The sequence continues at coordinate 135,783,443 of NW_027556180.1, read as the reverse complement.
TACATTCTTGGTTAAGCCATAAACAAGTCTATTCTAAATCAGTTCAGTCTTTTGCCACACAGGGCAAGGTTATGGCAATAATGGTTACTTCATTTAAGTTTCCCCTCAATGTTTTCCACTACAGCATATGTATGACAGTGGAAGTTTTGAGAACAACTTTTGATCTAAAGTTTGAACTTGAAAACTGTCTAAGGAAAGATCAATGCCACTATACAACAGACTCTACACCACCAGAAGTTTGTGGAACTAGAAGTAAAGATGAGTTATGCAAATTCCATTAAAAATTCTATTGTAGTTGTCTTAGATTTTAATTTTGGTATTTTATCCTTACAACTCTTCATTAACAAGGCACATATATGAATAAAAAAGGGACAAATATCTCTTGTGTATGCGGAAATAACGAGATGTGTGGCATTTAACAAAGGTTAGACAAATGTAATTTCTGAGTAATTTAATCATTTTATTATTAAGGCTAACATGTTTATTAATAAAAGGATGATCATTTGGCTATCTCTCTCTTAGACCAAAGACCCCTCATGGGGATTGCCTCATAGTTTATTTGCCTCTGGAAGAGCAGTTGTTCCTGAGGGTCACAATCAACTCTGGTGAACAATTAATGTGAAAATGAACATTATAATGAGGGTGGGCTATATTACAATAAAGGTCTTGGGGTACTGGATTACCCAAATCTTGGTCAAAGAGATTTATCAATTTCTATATCACCTGTCTGACAAAAGGGAGAATCAACACTTTCCCAGACCTGTCTGAGTAAACACAAGGAGCAGGAATGCACCCATTAGCCCAAATTTAGAATTTATTTTACTATGTTATTATATCTTAGTCATCCTCGCTGGGTAAGTCTTTTTAGAAAAGTTTCCCACATTGGTTGATTTCTGAATGAGGAAGTAGAAAAGGGGAAAAACATTGGTCCTAATATAATAATTAGTTATTAATGCCAGAGAGAAATAATAATTTCTCACAGATGGAATATAAGTGCTCAAATAATCCCAAATCAGATGGTTTATTGCTCATGTGCATGAAAGTTTGTGTCTTTTTCCCTACAGTTCCTAAGGCACATGATGTTGGCTTGAGCATACAGATTTCCTGGGTCTCTGCCCTTATATCTTATTGTTATTGCTGGGCAGATTCTCAGAACCCGAGTGGGAGGGCAACTTTTGGATCAGTCAATTATAAAGTCTAGATTGTTAACCTCCTTTCTCAACCACAAGAATACTATGATTAGTAATGTTTGCTAATCTTACCTTCATAGATTAGACAAGTTTGATAATATTGCACTTATAACCCTAAATGTAATCAACCAAACCAGTTGTTGGGTACCGAGGAAATTCCTGGTATATATCTCTTATCTTGTCAGCAAGTACTCTTTTTACCATTCTTTGTATCCTCAAGCACTTAGCACAATGCCTGACATATAGGAGGAACTTATTAAATGCTTGCTGAATAACTTATTCACTAAAGATCAACTTTCTGTCTGCTCCTGCAGCCTATTCCATCACTACCACCATTTTGGTCAGGGGAAGATTAGAGGACACAGTAAGTGAGGGCATTGTTATAACAGTTTCAAGTATGGGCCTGGCAAAGAAGCTGTCCATGAACCTGGCCTTCTCATGCTACTTTTCTAATCTAATAACAAAAGTCCAAAAGCATTAGCATAGACATGTTTTGTCTTATGTTAATCAAATAAGGTTTTTGAATATAATATTAGGAACTTCTTACTTTCCCTCCCAACCCTCTTCCTTTCCTCCCTCTCTTCCTTTTTTTCCTTTCCTTTTTTCTTGCAGTGATCAGCAATGCAACTCATTTTGCAAAAAAAATGAGATCCTCCTAGGCAGGTACTTGTTTTTAACAGTCATTCTGTAATATCAATAAACACATTATAGTTATATTACATCCTCTGGCTGAAATAATACTGTAGCAATTTTTTAGGTCAGGGATTCTTAACCTGGGGTTCATGAACTTTTTATAAATATATTTTCCTAACTATATTCAAATATAACTGGTTTATTTTGTAATCTTATAATTTGTTTATTTAAGAACATTATTCTGAGAAGAGGATCTTTAGGTTTCCCAAAACTTCCAAAAGGGTCTATTATACAGTCCACAAAAAAGTTTAGAACTCCTGTTTTATTAGGTAGCTTAATTCCCAAACTCTCTCTGTAAACACCTCTACTTGGGAAGAGGGATGAATTCAGCCAATCAGAAAACAGTTGCTGGGAAGGACTTCGAAAATGAAAGGAAAGTCCAAAAAGCACTGAGTCCAATATCCACCATGACATATGACCCATATCTTCTTACCCCTACCTACCAATTTCTTTTTCAGCTGATTATACTGATAGGCGGAGTATCTGCCTTGGCAAAGAGGCTGGACAGGTGAGTACTCCTTGCCAGTTTCTACATTCTCTTGGTTACTGGTCGGAGAGATCTAAGGATCATGGTCAGAGGTAAGTAAGTATGAATGGGGAAAGTTTCTATTTGAAGTGAAATGATAAACCTGCAGGGACTCAGCACAACCTAATGATTCTCCTCACCAATCTCAGAGTTTGTGTGTGGACAAATCTCCTCTTCCTCCTCCTTATCATGAATGGGAAATTTTGCGGAAGATTTTAGGAGGAAGAGGAATTGATATCACTGCTCATTAAATAGAATTCAAATTGTGGCTGTCAAGAAATATATCTCCCAAATCAAGGTGAAAAATAAGTGAAAATGAGTTAAACATATATTTAAATTAAAAATATTAAAAAAGAATACATTTTTTTCACTGTAGTATTTTATGCTAAATAATAAGTTGAACATTATTTTAAAATGAACTTTTGTTAGATCTCTATAATCATACTGAAGAGGTCTAGAGGTTTGGGATGCTGGAACCTCAAGATCACGACTTGGGCCCTGTCTGCATGAATTCAACTCAAATCTTCTTCCAGCCAGAGAAAAAGTTTGTTGGAGACAAATCATATAGGCCAGATGACGCCCTTAGATGAGAGGGCATGAGAAAAGCTCAGCCTTTTGGGCATGAGAGATTCTCAGCATTTGAATGGGGGCCAAGGTGGATCTTATATACACTAAAATAACTTTGGGTGGCCAGAGGAGGAGCCTAGGAAAAGAGTCTAGGTAAGAATTCAGATTGGAAGGGCTGAGAGATTGAATAGACAATGGGAATAGATAATGAACTGGAAGGCATCTGAATAAGGTCAAAAGGTGGGGCTAGGGCTTTCAAAGGGAGATAAGGGCAGTTGATAAGGAAATTGAAGGTTTAAGGGTTTTCTGGGACTTGTAGACAAATGGGAGCCACATTCTTTTTAGGGCAAGGGGCAAAGGCACATCTGAATAAGATCAAAAGGTAGGACACTTTCAAAGGAAGATGAGGAGCTGGGGACTGTACACAAATGGGAGCCAGATTCCCTTTGGTGTAAGGGGTGAAGATCTCAGCTTGGGCCCACACCCCATCAATCTATTTTTGAAATTAAGCATAGATGTCAGAAACAAAATCATTATAATTTTTAAAACTTCCTTTTAAAATAATTTGGACAAATATTTGCTTTGGAAATAAAAATATAACAGTCCAGCAAGAATGCATCATTAAAATTTCATTAAAATATGTAATAACATGACCTAATTTTGGCAGATAACACAGTATGCTAAATGACTACTATCTAGGAGCATTTTCTGGCTTTTTAAAAAATGAAACAATAAGTTATTTCTATAAAGAAGAAAAATATAAATAACACTAATATACAACTGGGAAGACTTTACGATAAGGTATTTTTTGGTCCAACTAAAATAATGATATTCTTCATCCTGAGGAGTCTTTGGTATAGGAAAATTATTCCTATTCAGTTTAAATAAAATTCCCTGAAAGATGGAGGGGGAAATCTCATTGTTTCAGCATCTTCAGAAAACCTGTAGGTGTAAAGAACTGAGCTCATACCCTATTGTGTGTACTCTGTGGGAGGTGCTATTTCTAATTAAGTAGAAATGGGGAGTAGAGGAGAACAAATATTGCACAAAGCTCCATAGTGCTCTTAATTGTAAATAGCTAATACTGATGGGCCTTGGAAAGCTTCTGACTAATACTGAGCTAAGCAGCAATGAAGAAAAGGAAATGGAGGGGTGGGGGTGGGGTGAATTGCTATTTAACCTTATTGAGCCCATGGCCTAGCAATATATCTGGTTTTACATTCTGTGATATAATCCTGCTGAACTTGAACCTTGGAGTCTATCATCCTTTCTTTTTGAATTTACATCTACCTTGGGGGAAAATGTACATTGGGATATAAGGCCAGAGGTAAGAACAGGAAAATCTTGCAAGGTGAATTACCAGATCAAATAACTTGGGTATTTCAAAACCATACTGCAGCCACTCTGGTGATTCCTATCCCACACTCACCAGGACTAAGACTTAGACGGTGGGATAGGTGAGTTTACACAGTATTAAAGAAAAACCCCATGTGAATCACTAAATGAAGAAACCCCAGGTCCCAAAAGGGGAACCTGGAATGAACCAGAGTCTGATCACAACAGATTATAAATGCTTTTTATTGTCCAAGAAGGAAAACCTTCCAAGCCAGAACAATGTCTATTCTGACATGTTCAAAGCCCAGATGGAAAGAATGAGATATTTTTACAATTTTTGAACAAAGAAAGGAGAAAAGGTGTCAATTTGGGTAGATGCTAGGGAGAAAGTCCCAGGAAAAAAGCAAAATGAGAAATTCCAGGTGTCAGAGTTTAGGCCATTTGATACACAAATCAGAAGGCATTCTTGGTGATAATCCATTGTTCAAGGCTTAATAAGGGGATGTCTACAAAAACAGGTTATTCCAAGAGCCCCATAACCAAAGTTAGGGGAGTCTCTAGAGATGAAAGTTGTGTCCAAAAAAAAAAACCCCATAAACAGGTTGTATCTATAGCCTCATAACCTATAGACAAGAAACAAAGTCTTTGAAGATACGGATGTCTCTTGAAGGTACATAAACCACTAAATGGCTCAGGGTCTGCTTCAAAGCTGGTATAACCTTCCAGCTGGGTTTCACAGAAAAGAGCTCTTGGTAGGTCAAGCAGCCTGGGACATCAGAAGTCATCCTGATTGACTAGTTATTGTGCTATTCCATTGTCTGATTCTCATATGAGAAAGGGAAGCTGTAGCATATTTAGTCAGTTATTATAAGCATTACAGAGCCCATCTTCACAACATTATGCCTCCAGAAACACGCCAACCTGCCCTTCCCAGAAATTTTCTATACAGCCACAGTATATCTTCCATTCTTTGATTTCCTTTTTATGTAGTCTTTATTTTATAAAATGTGACCTCCTTGTTAAAGGAGACATATCTCCTTTCTGAGTTCATGTGGTAGGTAACTTCTTCTGAGTATATATTTACCAAAACTGGGAAACAATGGAGGCAAAAATCTAGGTTTTACTATTATACTCAAACATACATTCAGGCCGCAGAATAAACCTAAACTGTCATGAGAATTCTGACAAGCCTTTTTATAGGAAAAAATATATCAGTGACAGAGAATTCATTTATATATTTAAATCTTATACATAAAATTAAAAAGAAGGTAGATCCATAATCCCATATTTCCTTCAATGTCATGAAAGTTGAACAAACTTAGTAAAACACAATCATGATCTCATACATTTACTAAGGAAACAAATCTTGTCAAACAATAGGTGAACTAAATCAGGTAACAGATCAAACTACCTTCAAAGTATTTACAATTAGCCTGATTGAGGAGGAGGAGGAAGCAAGGACAGTTGAGATTCTTCCTTAGACTTCTTATCTAAGGAAAACTTAAGGTGTTGAAAGAAAAATTCTTCATTTGGGTTTTCACCCTGTTTTTGTCCAGACTTGTGATTTCATTATTGTAGGGAGTTCTCAATTTGGAAAATTTCTCCACCATCACAGCTTAGCCATTTAGCTTAGTCTATAGTCTTGAATAATTCCTGGGACACCAAGACTTTGAATGATTTGACCATAGTCAGATAGACATTATGTCTCCAACTACTCTCTCTCATGATTAAGTAGCTTTGTCTCTTTTAAATATATTTCATGCATATTAAATGTCTCACAGTTTAGTGCTTAATTGCCATTCATTGTTTCACATATTCACAAATAGACTATGGTGAAAATGACAGAAAAAATGCGGTTGTTGATACAGAAAATACATAAGGCTATAGTAAAAATGCGCCTATTGGCGCTTTGGTGAAACTGTCACCAGGCACAGATGACCTATATTTTGAAAGAACTATATATGAGAGAGAAAGAATAGCAGATGTATTCACTGACGACTGTCAGTGATATTTAAAAGATTATAGTAAATAGGAAAGGTTCCATAAGATTTAAGAATAGCAACACAGACACTTAAATATTTCTTTAAAGGGCACAAACGATAAGCACTGAGTTTGACATCTATTCCTGAGAAAATTCTAGAATAGATCATTAAGGAGGCATTGGTGAAGTTCTAGCTAGGGAAGCCATGTTATAAAGAGCTAGTATGTGTTCATGAAGAAGAAATTGCACCAGACTAACTTCAATTCCTTTTTTGAAAGGATAACTAAGATACTATATGAGACTAATGTCATAGACTTACCTATATTTTTGCAGAGCTTTTGATAAAGTACCACATGTCATTCTTATGGAGAAGATTAGACATATGGATCAGACAATGAAATAATGATTCAGAATTGATTGAATAGTTATTCTTAAGAAGTAGTTTATTGTTCAAAAGTCAATGCAGCCTTAAGTGTCCAGTAGAGTGTTCCCAAGGATCTATGCTTGGAATTATGCTGTTTAACCTTTTTATCAATGATTTGGCTAGAAGCATACATGACATACTCATCAAACTTACAGATGGCACAGATGAGAAAAATTTCTATTATGGTAGATGACAGGCATGATTCAAAAAGATTGAGAGACTAGAATATTAAAAGGAATCTTAAAAGATAGAATACAATAAAGATAATTATAAAATCTTACACTAGTGTTTAAAAGATGAAGTTCATAAGTATAGAATGCAAGTCATGTATGATAGATGGTAAATTTGTCTGAAAAAAAAGGGGGTGTTTAGTGGACTACAAGCTCAATATGTTCTACCACTTTGATTGGATAGCCAAAAAAGTGAATGTGATATTGAGCTGCATTAAGAGGGTCGTAGGTTTCACTAACAGGGAGGTGTTATTGTTGTTGTTTAGTCACGTCCAGCTCTTCATGATGCCATTTGCAGTTTTCTTGGCAAAGATACAGGAGTAGTTTGCTGTTTCCTTCTCCAGCTCATTTTACAGATGATGAAACTGAGGCAAACAGGGTTAAATGATTTGGCCAGGGCCATATAGCTAGTAAGTAACTGAGGCCACATTTGAACTCAGGGAAATGAGTCTTCCTGACTCCAGGCCCAGTAGTCTATACACAATGCCATCTAACTGCCCCTAAGTGAGGGAGGTGAGTGTACAACTATACTTTGCCCTTTTGAAACCTCATTTGTAATATTGTATTCATCTTTGGATAGCATGGTTTAAGAAGGAAATTAAAAGTCAGAGTGTACAAAGGAGACCAACCAGGATGATAAAGGGCCTTGAAACTAATATATAAGGGGATATTGAAGGACCTAGGGACATTTAGCTTAGAGAAAAGAATTCTCAGAGGGAAAATACTAGATCACTTCAAATATTTGAAGGGTTGCTTTGTGGAGTGCCTTTGTCTGATCTGGGCTCTACAAATACATGCATACATATATAGACATAGATGTGTGCATATATATACATATATATGTATTTCCCCTATCTCTCACAAGCTTGAATTATCCTTTTTTCATCCTGTAAGTCATAGATTCAAATGCAATTACAGGGGGGGGGGGAAGGAAAGTTATTTAGCAATGAATAAAGTTCAAAAGTGGCATTACCCTGACACTTCTTGTCTAGACAAAGGTTGCTTCTCTAAAATCTTCAATTTAACCTTGGAAGAAAATGCATCTTTTTCTGGCTTTCCAGAAATACCAAATGAGCACAACCTGAACACCTATCTATGTATTTATATCCATATTGGGTGGCGAGCAATGACATTCTCGACACATAATCTTTTTCCAAACCAGGAACTACTCAAATTCCTGTTTTTTCTGTAACTCTAGCATTGACAGGTTGTGACATACTTAGGCTCATCCAACTGATGTGTCAGAAGTGAGAAGCAAGACATAAAACTAGGTTCTCCTGTCTCTAAGAATGGCCCTTGGGAAATTTTTAACAACAACAATTCATATTTTTATTACACTTTACAGTTCGTAGAAAGCTTTTGTTGCAACAATATTATGTGTTAGGGCAGTTATTGTCTTTACAAATGAGGAGACTCAGATTCAGAGAAGTGCTGTGAATTGCCTATGGCCATATAAAACACACACACACACTCATGCACGCACGCACGCACACACACACAAGAAACAAATCTGTAAGTTACTAAAATTTATTGAAAGTCTTGCTAGGTGTTTGCATAGCTTAAGGATATGAGAGCTGTTATCTACATTAAATTTTAAAGTTTTAGGAAAGTATTCGGTGTATGTAAATGCACTTAGAATGAGGAAAGAGGCAAGAGTTATGCTGTCACTGTGGGCTAGAGGTAATAGGTAAATATCACATATTGTGGTTTTAAGACCATGGATTCCCATTAAAAAAAGATTGATACTACACACATCATTTTTTCTTATTCAGTAAACAGATACTATGCCACAAGATTAAATAGGATTCAGAAATGAGTGATATGTAGAGGACTTGGTCTCAGGAAGAATTGGGTTCAAATCTTGTCCCTGATAGTAGCTCAGCGACCCTAGACAAGTCACATAATTTGTCTGCTTTACTTTTCTCATCTGTAAATTAAGAAAGTTGAAATTAATGGTGTCTTAGGTTTCAACTAACTCTAAACATAAAATCTCATAATCTTCTGGTTATGTTAAATTATAAAGCTTTCTGCCAGTTGTACAAATACCAAAAATAAATAGTCTTTTTTTTTCCATCTAGGTCAACTGTCTATAAAATAGATGATAAAAACAAAACCTTCCATTTTACAGCAAAGTTATCACTATCACTCTTGCCGTAGGATGATTTTATACTCCATATTAAATTAGATTATACAATAGTGTTTTTACATGTGGTTTGAGGTTTTTTTTTTTTGTGAATGAAGTACCATGTTCAGTAATGTTCAAGATACTTTTAGTAATTATAAAATGAGATGCTAGATTTATTTTATTATAAATTTAACATGTCTCAAACTGTATTTTTGAGTATGATTTCCATTAGTTTTTTTTTTCCCAAACATAATTCATATGTGAATTTTGTCTTAATTGTTAAGGAGTATAGATGATATATTCCATTAGTTTCTTGAAATTTAAGAGAGGTAAGGATATTTTCAATAACTGGTTCAGAAAACTTCCAAGTTAAGGGAACAAATATGTCAATAACAATAAACAGATTAGAATTAGCTACACTTTTTAAAATCAATAGGTAGAGGTTAAAGTATGGATTATTTTGTACTCTGTCTTCTTAAGTGAAAGTAAGAGAAAAAACTGCTAGATTTTTTTTTAGAAACTATGCCCTACCACAAAGATCATGTCTATACTTCTATAATTATGGTAGCAGATTCATGCTTGCCAACTTTTCATAATGAATTTATCACTAAATAACAAGCTACCAAATGACAGATCCAATCTAATTATGATAACAAGTAGAATTACTTATTACTTTGTCATATAGGTTTTTGAAATGACAAGGGTGATTTAAAATTACCATTCCATGATTCATTTCATTACTTGTTCTTGGAACTACAAATGGTTGATTTAATCACTTCTATAGTCATGGATAGCCTCTAATTACACTTTGGTCTATGTGACACCAATACAATAAAAATATTAATAAAAATAGTTTCATTGACAATTTTCATCCAATATTTCTACAAATCTTTCTTTGCTATTGTTAGGTTGGCTTTTTTCAGATCTATTTTTTACTTAAAGAGAGGAAAAAAAGCTATTTATTAAGTTTTAGTTGTTGCTGTATTTATAGTATTGCTGTTTCTATGAGTATCAATGAGTCTGTCATCCAGATAACTTTAGGTAACAGAAGAAAACAAATGAACTTAATTACTAATTGTAATGTGACCACCAAATTACATACCAGTGGGGAGTAGCTTCCTTGGTTGTGGCATTTAAAATCAAGCCCAGAATCATGCATTTGAAGATCCATTATGATTAATTAATCCAAACTCACCATGAGATATTGTGGCATTTAGATGTGGTCTCTGCGTGAGTCCAGGCTGGACAATCTGCTCACATCATATTGGTTTCTGGGAGATCACTTTTAAATCTCTGTTCCTCTTTATTCTTTCATTTAATTAAACTTCAGGAGTACTGTGAAGTATTTTCTATCAGATTTACTCAACAAAGGACAGAGACAGGCAAAAAGAATGTATTAAAACTAATCTATGTCTACAGACAAGGAAGGGGAAGAGACTGTTTTTTTTAATATATCTGAGATCAGTTGGTCTCAATTTAAAAGAAAAAAGATTATTTGATCTTTAGAAATTCTCCTGGTAATTCAAATTATTTTAGAATGTCTGTGGCTGTTTATATAAGGCTGATTAAATGATGTTTTCTGTAATATTTCTACTTATAATTTAAATTCTAAAACATCATCATTAATTCATAACCATTATTTACATCTTCTGTATTTTGCTTTATTCTATGTAATTTTATGATATTTTAATGTGGTACCTGGGACCCAGTAGGATGCTTTAATATCCTTGTTGTGAATTGTTGCTTTGGATAATAACATTTCTAAAGTAACGCAAGTGTATAATATTACAGTTTTCGGGTACAAGAATGCTGAAGCAATTTACCCACTTGTTTACCTATTTATATCAGCAAAACATTACAAAAGCAGGAGGAAAAATCCTAATTTTATTTTATTTATTTATTTTTTAGTATAGTTGCTATAAGTAGAATTTGACCAGCAAATGATGTTATTTTTTATGACCATAGTTAAGCTCTAAGTTGAATCATCTAAGAGAGAACAATTGAAATGAATGGTTCATAGAGAAGACTATTAAACTATGTACATAGACTTTCAGATAGAAATTCTGTATTGTCTCCTTGTCTATCCATTAACTGGCTCTGAAACCTCAAGTATATACCATAACCTTTTCTTGTCTTAAATGAGTCACTTAACCTTTCTGTTTCCTCACCTGTAAAATGGGGATAATAATACTGAACAAATTCATTAGGAGGAAGTATGACTAGGTGGCATAATGACTCAGACATTTTAAAATGCAAAAAATTACAGATGATTCCTGACTCACAAATGGATTTTGTGTTCTAAATGTCAGGCCATAAGTCACTTGTTTGGAACTCAAAATACTTTCTCATAGAAATGATGTTTGAACCATAGCTAGGCAGTCATCCTAGCCCACAAAAACACTGTAGTTGAAAAACAGCATTATTTATACAACATATTGAGAAGCAGCTATCATTCATCAGAGTGCCATCATAACCTGGTTATGATATATTAAATATGTCATGGGTAAAAGCCACTTTGTGGGGCCTAGGAATCTTGCCTCACCTTATATATATATAAGAGCTTATTAACAAAGCAGCCACCAATATCCTAAAAGGGCCAGAATTGAGTCACAATATAATAGGTTCACTTTAAAGAAATTTACTGTTTACTTTACTAAAGGCTAGAAGTTACTGAATTTAAGAACCATCATCTCCTTTACTCAGTTATCCATGATTCTACGTTTTATGAGGGGCCAGGGATGAATGAAGTATGAGCTAAACTTCACCATACTAATCAATATCTAGTTACTTGTCAAAATTTATTGATGTACCTATCAAAAAACTCCCAGAACACAGTGGCTGGCACATACTAAGTGCTATATCAATTTTAGCTATTATAATTATCTGTCCTTTTTCCTCTCTGATCACACAGCAATTTCATACTATAGCAGGCTTGTAAAGGTTCAGAATGGCTCCAGTCTTGCTTGTCTCCAATCCGTACTTCACATGGCTGCCAAAATAACCTTCCTAAGGTAGAGATCTGCTAGATCAGAGGCTCCCAAACTTATTTGGCCTACTGCCCCCTTTTTAAAAAATTACTCAGTGCCCCCCCTGAAAATCTACTTTCTTTAATGCTTTTTTTAAAAATTTGTGCATTCAAAAAATATAAAATGTGTATATTTTTAAAACGACATCTCAAATTCAATAATTTATTGTAAATTTATAGTGTTTTTCTTGCTTTGAAATGTTGATGATGCAATATTGCATCATGTAACCAATAGTATTGTATTGTAAAAAAGTCATTACAAGCACATATTCCTGCTGATGCATTCTGACTTCCTGACAATGGGCAGCATGCTCTCCTGTCAACACTTGCTTGTTAAGACCTGTCAGTAGACTTGAACACTGATTAGTTATAACTTGCATTTTGTGTGTTAATTTGGAAAATAATGTAATCATTATGACTTTAACTCTGTTACACGACAGATGAAACATGTACAAATGCTTTTTTAAAATATTCTTATATTCTCTTCTTTCCTTATACTTCTACCACCCCCTTATTTTTATTCAATCCAAATTGAACCCAAGGATACTACTGGCCCCTCCCATTCCAGGGCCCCCAAGGGAGCAGTATCACCCAATTTGGGAACCTCTGTCTAGCTCCTCTTGTTCAAAAAACTTCAGTGGCTCCTTTGACTGTAGGATAGAATAAAAATTCCTAGGTCTGGATTTTAAAGGTGAAATCTGACTCTAATCTTCATTTGCAAATATTTCTCATTACCTTCAATTATTACATTCCAGAAAAGAGACAAGGACTGTGAATTTGGTCCCCTATGTCTGGAATATATTCACCTCTCACCTCTTTTTCTCAGAATCTTCTTCTTTCAGGGGTGATCTCTTTTGTAGCCTTCTCCTAGATAGAAAAGTTCCCGGTTAAGACATCTCCAGAGGCCTCGGGATGGAAAATGCTGTCCATATCCAAAGAAAGAACTATGGAAGTTGAATCACTCTCACTTATTTTTACCTTCTGTTGAGTTTCGTTTCATCTTTCTGATGGTTCCTCCTATTGGTTTTAATTTTTACTTACAACTTCACTGATGTGAAAATATGTTTAATGGGTATGTAAATGTAAAGCCTATGCCAGGTTGTGCGCTGTCTTGGGGAGGGTGGGGGGAAGAAAAAGGGGGAAAAATTTTCAACTCAAAAGCATATGGAAAAAATAATGTAAAAAATAAAAATTAAAAAAAAAGTTCCCAGTTGTCCATGCTTTTTCCTTGCTCAGATTACTTGATGTCAGTCCCATATACTCTGTCCCACAAAGTAGAATATATCCTGCTTGAGGTCAGATACTCGTTCACTTTTATCATTCTATTACTTGTGGCTGCATAATGCCCTTCCTGTAGTCACCACTTAAGATTATTTGATGACTTGAATTCAGTTGAGCAGATACAATTAAGAAATGTGTCAGACAAAACAAAACAAAACAAAATAACAACAACAAAACTCCTCAGATTCAATAAGGATTATTCTTACATCATGTGAATTCTCTTCAAGACCACCTGTTTATATACTGACCTTGTCAAATGGTGATATCCACCTTTTCCACTTACCCAAGTAAATACTGAAGTCTCACAACTGCTTATATTATGCTTTGATGGTATCTGTTCTCAAAATCAAAAGGTTTAAATAATACAGAAGCAAATGCAAATTTAAGTTTAAACAAAGGAAAGCAAATGATACGAAATGAAAAAAAAGAATTCAACCAAACATGATTTGGAAGTAAGATCACCAGAGAAGTATGGAAATGCCATATTCATTAATTTGAAAGTCACCATAGTAAGTACATTCTATTACTTTCTATAGGTTGGGGAGTGGGGTGTGGTAGTGGCTAGAAATTACTTCAAAATAAAATAAATCTGTTATTTTTAAAGGAAATTTCTTAATTTAAGAAGAATAAATCTCTACCTATATAGAAAAAAAAAATAATAGCAGCATTTATATAGAAACTAAAGATTTTTAAAGTGCTTTATCCCCAATATCTCATTTTGTCCTCAAAGCAACCATGGGAGGTAGGTGCTATTATTATCCCACATTTTACAAATGAGGGAAATGGGGAGATGGAATTTAAACAACTCACCTAGATCACATAGCTCTTAAGTGCTTGAGGCTCAAAAATCTTAACTATTAAAAAATATGAAAATATTTGGATTTTTTTCTTTCTACTGTACCCTAAGTATGATATGGAACAAAAACTATTGCTGCTAATTTCAAATGACAAAGGTATTCTATTTTCTTAACCTACCAAAGATTACACTGAAACTAGGAAATTTTCAAGCAAGACTAGGAGATGTAAGAGAAAAACAAAAAATAAAAATAATTAGAATAATAATACAAAAAGAATCTGTACACACGACATCATTCATATCATAATACACAAAGTCTAGAACATGTTATTTCTTAACTAGATCCTAGGAGTCAATACCCAATTATATATGGAATCAGTTCCTGAAGTAACCAAAGATCTAGAATATAAAAGTAAATGATGAAAATATGTAGGAATGAAAAGGCAATAGAATTTCCAGATTTCAAACCATGTAACAAACCAATATTCATAAAAATTATTTGGTAGCTTTTAAAATGGAAAGTAGACAAATGGAACAAGTTAACCCCTTACAAAATAAACTCTCAAATACAAATTTTCTAAAAAAAATTTCCTATTGTCAAAAATTTCAAGGGAAACTAGAAAGTAGTCTTTGCAGAAATTAAGTTTAGTATAATACTTTAACATACACCATAATAAATGTGAAATTTATGTGACTAGAATATTAAAGATGAGCATTAAAACACATTGGAAGAGAAACAAATCATATAGCTTTAATAGCTATTACTAGAGAAGGAATTTTAGACCAAAGAACAGAGGAAATTACAAAAATAAGTTTCTATTACAAGAAATTAAAATATTTTGCATAAACAAAATTCATATATTTAGTATTAGAAGGAAAGTGATAGTATGAAAATGTAAGATATTATGTGTTTGAGATATGAAAACAACTAGTAGAACTATAAAGGTGAAAAACTCATTCTGAGATTAATGAAAGATCAAAGAAGGTGAACAAACTTCCCCCAAAATTACTAACTCTTAATAACATATGAAAAAATGCTCCCTAGTACTTAGAAGAGAAATGCCAAACAAAACAACCCTGAAGTTTGAACTCACATGTATAAAATTGTTATTCCTTCTTTTCTTCTCCTCTTACCTGTTTCCCTGGACTCCTTCAAGACTCAGCTTAAATCACACCTTCTGCCAAGAGCTTTTCAGTGTCCTCCCTTCTTCCTGATCCCACAACTAGTTTTTCTTCTGATATTACCTTACATGAACACTGTGTATGTGTTTAATGTACATTATTATTTTAGTGATGTTTCTCCCATAAGAATACAAACTCCTTAAACTGAGGAAGAGAATTTTTGTGTATATATATTGCCACTACAGCACACAGTACTTTGCATATTAATATATGCACTTAATAATAGCACTTAATAATAATAATTGATTGACTAACAGAAGGAAAACAAGCTAGTACCTGAGTTGCTTTTGGACTTTGGAGAAATTTGTTGTAGCTATATTTCACTTTTTGTCATATGTTGTCCTGTTGATCACTGTACTAGGCTTGTACAAAAGGAGACACCTGTAATCTGAGATAATGAGTACATCATGCAGAGAACCTGAACTTAAGATCTTCAGTGGTATTAGAGAAAAGATACTTAAACTTTTTGCATGTGTGTCATAGACTTCTTTGTCAGTGTAGTAAAATCTACATACCCTTTCCAAGATAACATATGTTTTGAATGTATAAGGTGAAATATGTAGGATGATAAAGGAAACTAATTATATTAAAATGCATTCTATATTCTGGAAGATTTATCAGTAATCTATCTATATATATTATTGATTTTTGTGCCACATATTTTAGCCGTTTCCCCATCAATGGGCATCGACTTTGGTTCTAGTTCTTTACAATCACACACACACCTACACACACAAAAATACACATACAATGCTGTTATAAATGTCTTACTATATTCAGAGCCATTTTTATCTTTATTAATGGCCTTCTTTGGGAACATGATTAGTAGTGTGATCTTTGGGTCAAAGGGTATAGACATTTTAGAAATTTTTATTTGTATAATTTCAAACAGCTTTCCAGAATAGTTGCCCCAATTCATAGTTACATAAAAAACATTAGAAGGCCTATTTTTCCCCAACCAAACTCCAACATTGACTGTTCCAATCTTTAATCATCTATACCAATTTGCTTGTTGGGTGTGATATAAAATTGATTTTCATTTATCTTATTATTAGTGACTTTGAACATTTTAAATATGGTTGTTAATACTGTGTAATTCCTTTGAAAATTGTTTGCTCATATCCTTTGTTTTCAGTCCTATATGGCAAGGATTAACTCATTGTATTTTTATCCTCAGATTCTGCCTTAATGACTGGAAAATAACTGATCCTCAAATATATAATGCTTAATTTTGATTAATTGATTGATTTGTTGAAGTTGAATGTCCTCTTGGAGATATTCTCAATGATATTGAATTAAACAACAACATTTTTAGTTGCCTTCAAGCTCTAAGATCTTGTGTAATGAAATAACACACTGATTTAAAATATTACTTCACTTTTAGGACATGGAGAATTTTGAGAGGAATATTTATCAGTCTTTTATGTATATTATTTTGTTTCAGATGCTTAATAATTAGGTTTACCTCAAGATAGTTATTCTGACTACCTCTGATCGAATGGTATAACAACATCACTTCAATTAGCTTAAAATTCCATGCATATGTTAGAGCAATAATTTATTAATTTATTTTTAAAGGAATCATGAAATTGTCTAATAGTAATAGTATGAAATAGAGGCATGAGTAAGGGTATCTAGCTTCTAGAGATAATATATAGAAATATTAAAATATTATAATGCTTCAAATATCCATATAACTTTTATTTAGCTTTAATAAAGTAGTAATTACAGAGTGATCACTTATCAAAAGAGAAATTTAGGGAGTTTAATTAATGTTACACAGAATAACCCTGTTGCTTATTAAGGAAAAGCCGAATAAGAGAATCTATCATTACATTTTTAATAATACACTCAAACTGAAATGTTTAGACATTTTCAGCATTTAAAAATTTTGCAAGAGAAAGTCAGTAGGATAAAAATTAACATAGTTCTTCAGTGCAGGCTCATTTTAGCAATTAATTTACATAATTTACTTAATGAAAACTACTTTTTGAAAGTCATTTTCTTAACCTTTAATGCAAATTTAATATCCTAATAAGAATATAGCACAATAAGTAAGATAATTTGGTGAAATTATTGCATGCTTTAGCTTTTTGCTACAACAATCAAACAGATTCAGTCATTCCCATGAGAATATATGTGTAAAAATCCCTGATCCCAAACTATGAAATTATTTAATAAGACAAATTAAAGTAGAGGTATTATCCTCCCCTCTCCACATTGTATAAATTTTAATGAGAAGAATGATCCTCCTACTTAGAAAAAGTATGATGTTATTTGCAAAGATCAGATTATATGGATCTCTGGTTTCCCTTTTACATGGATCCATAATTTCATCATTGTAGTTACCATTCAATCAATTCAGATTTCAAATCTTAGTAAATGATTTTATGTGTTACTATAGATAAAAAAAAAACACCTTTTGATTAATTAGTGCCCATCTATCTCTTTCATGAAGAAAATCTCCAATTTTGCCAAAGCTAATCTTTGGATAGTAAGAAAATATTAAATTGCCTAGACTTTTCTTGTTGCCTTTCTGGCTTAGTGGGATATATCAGAGATTGAACTTTCTTGACAAAGCCTTCAAGAACTCAAGGCCACTTTGACATAACCAATGAAGCATCAGAGTATAAGTTTAGAGAAAAAAATTTACATAGTCAAGGCAAAATTGTATAGCTGGTTATAGAATGTTTGATCCTTACTTTACAGATGTGTCCTGAGGATCAATAGAATGGGT